>NC_059072.1:374136186-374464817 GCF_020497125.1 Mauremys mutica | reverse complement strand
GCACTTTTGGAAATCTGGCCCTTAGACAGGTGCCTAAATGGGAGCTGAACTCTTTTGAAAATCAGGCCTCCGTTGTGGGTGCTGAGCGCTTGAAAATCTGACCCCGGAGCCCTTTGAAAACCTGGCCCAATGAATTAAAGAATAGGGTCAGGAAAGATCAGGGTCACAGTAACAAGATCAGAGAATCACTCTGTTTTGGTGTGGGCACATCTTGTAGACCCATGAAAGTGACAGGTTTATTTTTAATAGTTATTTCATTTTAACTCACATCTTGCGGACTATGATCAATGATAGTGACTCAGATTAATGATGGCACAGGAAAGGTACTTGCAGGAGGAATGGCACTCAGCTTCCATGAATTCCAGCCCACACCACCCACACTAGTCCATGCTGCCCTAAAGGTGATTCCTCCAGGCACACTGGCAGGACATTGTGGGTAATTCTGCACCACTGCTTTCCATGATTCTCCACTGCACCGACTTTCCACTTGGTGCAGGAGAAAAGGGAAGGGATCGAGTGGCTTGTTGGGGCTCCCAGATTCTCAGGGCATAGAATCATAGAATATTAGGGTTGGAAGAGACCTCAGGAGGTCATCTAGTCCAATCCCTTGCTCAAAGCAGGACCAACATCAACTAAATCATCCCAGCCCAGGATTTGTCAAGCTGGGCCTTAAAAACCTTTAAGGATGGAAATCCGTCCTGGCACAGATGTAGATCAGATCAGTGCCTAGATGAACAATTATTTCACAAAGAAAAGAGTTGCAACTTTCCTTCCCAGTTACTTACAGAAAAACAAGCAGCACTGAGGTTTAATATCTCTGTTACTGTTACTGGGAATCTCCTGAAATCTTTGGACAATAATCCTATTCTATTTAACATTATTAAAG
This sequence comes from Mauremys mutica, assembly GCF_020497125.1. Lineage (NCBI taxonomy): Eukaryota > Metazoa > Chordata > Testudines > Geoemydidae > Mauremys > Mauremys mutica. Next base: position 374,463,931 of record NC_059072.1, on the reverse strand, counting down.
TTTTTAGTATTTTACACAAAGCTGAAAGTGACAGTCTGATTTGCTTTAGAATAAATATCTTTATGACTCAACTTGAGGTTTCAAACAAAACATCAACAATGCATTAGAAACTATGGATTCAGGAAAATATTTGTCTTCTAGATGATATAATAGAGAATAAGACACTATTATCTTCTGAGCTGCAAGAGACATACGTTTATTGCACTCTCAAGACTATGGAATATATTCAATGTCCATTTCTCCCCTTCTCATATTATTTTCATGAAAATAGGCCAGTCCTTCCTCACCTCCTTATTGAAATCTTCCTGCAGAAGATATAAATAACTTAAAGGTAATGGATTGAAACCATCTCATGGCATATATCATGCATGGAAAATTCATTTACAGTCTGAATTAGATATCTGAGACTGGAATAAGAAATGGAAGAGGACATTTCAACCCTACAATTGTGTCTCACATCTTCAGATCTCATTTTTTGCTTCACATCAGATCAGCAAAATTATACAGAGCAGGTTTGGTGCTAGCCAACACATGTTGGTCTTGTAACATTTCTCCTAGTATAATTGAGTCTCATTGTCTGAATGGTAACCCACCTTTAGGCGGTGGCAAAAATATTTTCTCTATTACAGAAAATGAATTAAAAATCATAGAAAGGTGATTTTCAGTGCTCATTCTGAAGGCAGGTGGGAAGTCACTGGTTGCCTGAGATCAATGGGCTAGCCCCTACCCCTCCTGCAGAGACCCCTGTGGAAGGGGACACGGGCAGATGCTTCATTAACTTTTCTGCAAAAGCTTTCTAGGACAGGTGGAGCCAATGCATTTCCCTCACCCTGACCTGCCCCACCACATGTGTGGCGAGCCAGACTTGTGGAGGACTTAAAAAGATCACCTCTAGGGATACAAAACTTAACTAGTTTCCTAAAGCATCCTCCCTCTATAGAATCCGTCACAGAATTTATCAGTTTTCAAGTGAAAGACAACCCATTCTTGTATTTCAAAATTAATCTGAGTTCTTTCTGGCTCATACATTAATTAGCTGTAATAAAAAATCTGCAAGTAAAATTCTGCCCTCAAGAACATCTGTGCAGCCTTGTAGTCTCCTACATCGCTCCTCTTGTGTGCTCTAGAACTAGCTTTTCCAAGAAGCAAACAATAAAGGTGTTGAGAAATATCTTTTTAAAGCTTGTTCTTGACATGACATAGATAGATAATAGAACTCACCCGTTATTACTATTTTAATGGATTCAACTTATTATTTATTATTTGTATAGTCATAGCACATAGGAGCCCCAGTCATGAACTAGGGCCCTGCTGCGCTAGGTGCTGTACAAACACAGAATAAAAAGACAGACCCTGCCCAAAGAGCTTACAATCTAATAAGTATGAGACAAGAGACAACAAATGGAGACTGACAACACAGGAGTACAAAGAAACAGTGAGACATATTGGTCAGCATTACAGACTATGATCTCTACACACAAGCAGACTAACCATTGCCAAGATGACAGATTCCAAGGCCAGAAGGAACCATTGGGATTATCTAATCTGACCTCCTGTATAACACAGGCCAGAGAACTTCCCCAAAATAATTCCTAGAGCAAAGGGGTTGGGTAGTTGTAGGGGCACCCCCTAGAATGGCATCCAGCTCATCATAGAAGCGGCATGTCTGGGGCTCTGCCCCGGAGTGGCCGTTTGCCTCTCTGTTTTTTTGGTAGGCTTGCCTGAACTCCTTAAGTTTCACGCGGCACTACTGCGGGTCCCTGTTATAACTTCTGTCCTTCATGCCCTCTGAGATTTTTTCAAATATTCTGACATTTCATCTTTTGGAACGGAGTTCGGATAGCACAGATTCGTCTCCCCATACAGCGATCAGATCCAATACCTCCCGTACAGGCCATGCTGGAGCTCTTTTGCAGTTCTGGGACTGCATGGTCACCTCTGCTGATGAGCTCTGCATGGTCACCTGTGCTGATCAGCTCTCCACGCTGGGCAAACAAGAAATGAAATTCAAAAGTTCGCAGGACTTTTCCTGTCTACATGGCCAGTGCTGTCCAGAGCGGTCACAATGGAGCACTCTGGGATAGCTCCCGGAGGCCAATACCGTCAAATTGCATCCACACTACCCCAAATTCGACCCAGCAAGGTCGATTTCAGCGCTAATCCCCTCGTCGGGTAGGAGTACTGAAATCGATTTTAAGAGTCCTTTAAGTCGACAAAAATGGCTTCATCATGTGGACAGGTGCAGGGTTAAATCGATCTAACGCTGCTAAATTCGTAGTGTAGACCAGGGCTGAGGGATCAGCACTAGTCCAGGAGCAAGGCAGCCAGACTGTGGGTTCCCAGCTCCCAGGTGAGGGGCTAAACAGAGGATCTGCACTCAGAGAGTGAGCCTACAGCCCTAGCCAGGGGTAGTGCAGGCTCAAGAAGTTTAAAGACCACAGAGGGCCCAGTGAGCTGAGCTCCAAATTCAACAGACTGGGAAGCACCCAGCCAGACAGGGATCTCTATCGGGGCTCTGCATGTATGTGCATGACAGTGATCCACTCTGTCCAAAAGTGCGATTGCACTAGTCTATGGATTTTTTTAGGCATAGTCCCCCACCTCCCTGACCTCATCTGTCCTTCCTGTGCAGTTTATAGCTAGATATTACAGCATCTCACTTCAGCTATGTTTGCTTTTAAAGCCTCTCACACTTATAGTCTTTACATTTGGGAATGTGCCTATTTCTCTTTTACTCCATAGTCTGACACCTTGTTACTTTTCTGGGATTTACCTCCAGGATGTGAACCGGTCCCTCCTCCAGTTCAGCTGACATTTCCATCCTGTCTTTTTATTGCACAAAAGGTGGCACATCTGGCTTGAATTTCAGATATTAAGATGGTGTTTCAGTATGAAAATTTCTCCCAGGATCTACTGAAAACCCACTGTAGGGTTACAAAAAAAAAATTCTAAATGGAAGACTGATTCTGGTTGGTTTTTTGGAAAAGCACCAACGTATAAGGTCTGCAACATTAAATTTCAAATGACAGATTAATAGCAACTGGGGTGGTGCAGCCAAAAAATAGGCTTATTCACTCCACACTGTTCATTTATTTCACTCTACACTGAATTTTACCTTGTTCTCGACTGAGAGTTAGCTAGGTCATATCTGTATATTATAAGGCAACATACTTAAGGGGCTTGGCTACACTTACAAGTTGCAGCGCTGGGAGTTACAGCGCTGGTCATGCAGCTGTGTAGGGCCAGCGCTGGAGTGTGGCCACACTGACAGCTACCAGCGCTGCAGTGTGGCCACACTTGCAGCACTTTCCAGCGCTGTATTGAGAGGTGCATTGTGGGCAGCTATCCCACAGAGCACCTCGTCCCATTTTGGAGCTGAGTATTGTGGGAAGGGGAAGGAAGTGTGCGGGTCATTCCGCTTCCTGTGCCAACGCCCCGTGGTGCATCGCTTCACATCCCAGCATTCACTCTTTCCAGCAACGTTTGGCGCCATTGTGAGTGTCTTTCTGTTTTACTCTCTGTGTGTGAATCGCGATTTCTGTGGCAAATGGAGCCCGAGCTGCTGAGGACTGTGCTGATGAGTGTCGCCAGCACAACACGTTTGGCAGTCGAGCTATTCCTTCAGCTCCAAAGTGATAGTGAGGAGTCTGACGATGATATCGATATCGATTCTCCTGCCGCATGTGACACTAAAGTGCTTGTGGCATTCACGGAAATGCTCAGCACCGTTGAACGCCGCTTTTGGACTCGGGAAACAAGCACTGACTGGTGGGATCACATCGTCATGGAAGTCTGGGATGACGAGCAGTGGCTGCAGAACTTTCATATGAGAAAAGCCACTTTCATGGGACTGTGTGCTGAGCTCGCCCCCACTCTGCGGCGCAAGGACACAAGATTGAGAGCTGCCCTGACGGTGGAAAAGCGGGTGGCTATTGCAATCTGGAAGCTGGCAACTCCAGACAGCTACCGGTCGGTCGGGAACCAGTTTGGAGTGGGAAAGTCGACCGTTGGAATCGTTTTGATGCAAGTTTGCAAGGCAATTAATCGCATCCTGCTAAGAAAGACCGTGACTCTGGGGAGCGTGCAGGACATTGTGGATGGCTTTGAACAAATGGGTTTCCCTAACTGTGGAGGGGCGATAGATGGGACGCATATTCCTATTCTGGCCCCCCCCCCCACCTGGCATCAGAGTACGTTAATCGTAAGGGGTATTTCTCTATGGTTCTCCAGGCGCTTGTGGATCACCGCGGGCGTTTCATTGACATTTACACAGGCTGGCCTGGAAAGGTGCATGATGCACGCATCTTTCGGAACAGTGGCCTGTTCAGGAAGATGCAGGCAGGGACTTTTTTCCCAGACAGGAAGATCACAGTAGGGGACGTCGAAATGCCCATTGTGATCCTTGGAGACCCCGCTTACCCGTTACTGCCTTGGCTCATGAAACCCTATACAGGGAAGCTTGACAGGAGCAAGGACCGGTTCAACTACAGGCTGAGCCGGTGCCGAATGACTGTGGAGTGTGCTTTTGGCCGTTTAAAGGCACGCTGGCGTTCCTTGTATGGGAAGCTAGACTTGGGGGAAAGCAGCATCCCCGCGGTTATATGCGCTTGCTGTACCCTCCATAATATTTGTGAAGGGAACGGTGAAACATTCAGTCAGGCATGGACCACCGAGGTTCAAGTCCTGGAGGCTGAATATGCACAGCCATAGAGCAGGGCTAATAGAGAGGCCCAGCACAGGGCTTCAAGGATTAGGGATGCCTTGAGGGAAGAATTTGAGGCTGAAAGCCAACAGTAATGTTTGCTGCCTTGCATGGGAGTGAATTGCACTGTTTACACTGTTATTCTATTATCCCTAAAATGATTTGCAGTGCCTCTTTCTTTACTGGGCTAAGGTATCTTTCACTATCTGCTATAATAAAGACTGTTTTCAAAGCCAAGAATTGCTTTATTGAAAAGAAAAAAACTTCCTTGACAGACACACAACATTTCATGAACACAAGAGGGCAGGGGTGTGGGTTGGTGAACTGTACAGTCACAAGTTTGCATATGTCCTGTCTGGAGTGCTGTTTAATGAATCCTGCACTTCAGGGTGCATATACTGCATGGTGATGGGGGCTGAGTGCAGAGGGTAAGGGTGGTAGGTATCAGGGCTGGTTGGTGAACGTACAGGTGTTGGAGGCAGCTGGTGGTGGTAAGAACCTGGATGCTGGGGAAAGGTGGTTTGAGCTGACATTGGGGCACAAGGCAAAAAGCTTTGGGACGGGGGGGGGGGTGGAGTAGCACGGTAGTGCTCTGCTTGCATGGCAACGAGTGACTCTATAGAGTCCGCTTGGCGCGACAGGATGCTTAGCAGCCGCTCTGTGCTTTTCCTCTTGGCCACTGCATTTCTCTTGCGGATCCTGCTTTCCTTCTCTCTCCACTCCTTCAATTCTTTACTCTCTCTAGCAGAGTGATGAAGAACAGTTTTCAACATGTCCTCCTTGCTCTTTCGGGGATTTTTCCTCAAATTGTGCAGCCTCTGTGCTGTGGTACATCTGCTCAGTCCAGCAGTCAAGGTCACTGTAGAAAGCCAGAAATGTATACATTTAACAGGGCAGCATTGTATTCACTATCTCCAGACATTAATTGCTACACTGAGGGAGTTCTTAGTCCTCAGTTTAGCATTCTTTTACCACACACATAACACAACAGAAGCCACGAAATGGTGAGTGAGGGGTGCTTATAGAGGGAGAAGTGGGGCTTGAGTGATAGAGGGGTGCTTGCTTCGGGTAATCTGGAGTGATAGAGGGGTTGAGTGAAGATGCAGCTGCAGGGGTGATCTTCACTATCTCCCTATCTCTTCACTAAAGAGTCTCCCAACATTTTTCACAGGAGTTAATCCTGGAAGATATCTCTCTGCTGCGAGTCACTAGGGAACAGCGGGAGGCTCTTTTACAGCAATGTGGATTCCGCCCTGGACCCTATGCGGCTTCCCTGTGTTCAGAAATGGTCCCCCCACCCCTCGCGGCACAGTGGCGCGGACGCGTCAGCGTGACTGGGACAAGGAACACAGTGGCTCTCCCTATAAACCTGCGCAGGCATATTGCCCATGCTCTGGCTGAAACTTTTGCTGAGATCACTGCAGCCGATTACCGCGACGTGATAGACCACATCAATGGGCTATTCCACATCTAGGCTGGCATGCATGCAGCCCTAAACCCCCTTCCTCTCCAGAAACATTTCCACCCAGAAAATAAAAGCCGCTTACCGGTAACCCGCTCCTCTGCTTGTCCTTCTGCAACTGCTGGCTGCTGCGATTGGGTACTTTCCTCCTGGCTTGAGAAGAGCTCCTGGCTGCATGCCCACTCTGGGGTGTCTTCCCCCATCCCAGTAGCTTCACTCGCGTTTTCCTCCCCCCCCCCGCCGCCTCCGCATCCACCTCCTCCTGTCCCCCAGCCTGCTCAGAAGTGTCCATCGTTGTCCTGGGATTGGCAGTGGGGTCACCCCCAAGTATCGCATCCATCTCCCTGTAAAAACGGCAGGTTGTGGGGGCAGCTCCAGATCGGCGATTCCCCTCGCGGGCTTTGTAATAGGCACTCCGCAGCTCTTTAACTTTCACCCTGCATTGTAGTGCGTCTCGATCATGGCCCCTATCCAGCATGGACCTTGATACCTGCTCAAAGATATCGTAATTCCTACGGCTGGAGCGCAGCTGGGACTGCACAGCTTCCTCCCCCCAAACACTAATGAGGTCCTGCAATTCGCCAGTGCTCCATGCTGGGGCTCGTTTGCCACGTGGAGGCATGGTCACCTGTAAAGATTAACTGATTGCACTCCACACCTGGCTGCAGCAAACAGGAAGGAGATTTTTAAAATTCCTGGGGCATTTAAAGGGCGGGTCACCTGAGGCAAGAGCAGTAGAGTGCAAACTGATGAGCAGAGTGGCTGGACAGGAATTGTGGGATAACTCCTTATTCCCTGGAGGACAATTAAAGCGCTGGTGAGTGTCCACACCTGCTGAGCAGCGCTGGATCACCAGCGCTGCACTCCTTATACCCCAACCGGGATGGGTTTTCAGCCAGCGCTGCAACCAGGGAGTTGCAGCGCTGGTTGTGCCCTGCAAGTGTGGACGGGGTGTAATTGCAGCGCTGGAAAGCCTCCACCAGCGCTGCAACTTGTAAGTGTAGCCAAGCCCAAGGATGTTATAAGAATCTCTCTGACAATCATACACCTTCTTTGATGGACACTATGTACTGGCAAAAAGAAACCCCTTGTGCGCAATCTGTGATGCCAGTGGTGCTAGTTCATAGCACTAATGGGGAATAAAACACTGCCCTGTGGATGTGTGAGGGCAGAGCAGCAGAGAACAGAGCCTCGTGGCACAATTTGTACAGCAGGCTCAGTTCTGAAATCTAGAGCTCAACGTCCACACTGGATAAAATACTCCCATCCATGAGTTTTAATAGTATGATGTCCTGGGTGAGAGCAAAGAATTAACTTTGCTTGGGTGAGAGCAAAGAATTAAAACAGAAGGCTCAGTTCGCTGAGAGTCAGCTCCAGCATTTGCTGCTGCACACCCTGGTGGAGGAATGTCGGCATGGACGATAGCGTGATAGGGTGTGTCTCTCCAGCATGCCCCCTTGTGGCCTGTCGTGGCCCTGCACGCACACCGCACTCAGCGCCCCTTGGGTCTTTTCAGACAATTATCCAGACCAGATTAGTTCAACCTCTCCTTGCAGGTCTGGTTTAGTCACTCATTCTGGAGAGGGTAACTCACTTACTTAGCTGCTCTGTGCCCATGTAAGAGTCCTGGTCAGTTTCTTCCTCTGATCACAAGGTTCCACCCCTTCTCCAAGGGCTGGGTTGTACCTCAGACAATCCCTCTGTCCCTCTCCTTAAGACAGGAGCCTCCTTGCACTCTTCCCTGGAGCAGCAGTTGTAATTTGGGCCAGATGTAGAGCCTCAAGCAGCTTCTCCCCCAGCCGGCCCTTTTCCCAATCAGTCCTTCCACCTTCAGGCAGGAGGGGTTCAGGAGGCAGACCCTCCCCTATAGCAGTCCTGCTGCTGTCTAACCCGGCTAACTCAGGGCCCTGCAGGAGCCTTCTTACTCCCTGCAGCAGCTACAGGCATCTGCCCTGCTGTGAAGGAGGGAGCCAGCATTTATGCTGGGCCCTTCTCTCACCTCATTCCTTATGGGCTGGGTGAGAGGGAGCCCTACCCCTACCCTCTCTGCAATTCTCCAAGTCCTAAAGATATAGTAACAAGATTCCTTCTAAATGCTACTTCTTCCTAGGACCCCTTTCCTCTCTCCCCATATCTCCTCAGGCTTTGTGTATCAGACCACCCCAGTCTCTTAAAGAGCCACACCATATGATGGGGAGGACTGACCAGTAGGCAGTACTGCCCTTAAGAGGCAGACTACCCTGTCACAGCTCATCAATGTGGCACAAGGCAACCATAATCCCTGCTGCACTGGGAGGCCCACAACTAGATAGTGCCGCTCAACAAGTGGTTTGTCCAGGGAGTGGGGCTTGGCCAGCAGACTCAGAGGGTGCACTGATTCGGCATGCCCCCTGTACAGTCTGTCAAATGGGCTCCTGTGTTCTCGTGTCTACAAATGGCTGGCTTGGGCCTGGTCTACACTGGGCAGGGTGTCGATGTAAGATACGCAAATTCAGCTACGGGAATAGCGTAGCTGAAGTCGATGTATCTTATTTCGACTTACCTCCCGTCCTCACAGAGCGGGATCGACGGCCACAGCTCCCCCCGTCGACTCTGCTACCGCCGCTCGCCCTGGTGGAGTTCCGGAGTCGACGGGAGCACATTCGGGGATCAATCGCTACCCACCAATCCGGTGAGCAGTCTGGACGTACCTTTGGTGGAACCCCCAGGGAGGGCAGTGGTGAGACTATCAGATCATAAGAATGGCCATGTTGGGTCAGCCCAATGGGCCAGCTAGCCCAGTGTCGTGTATTCTGATAGCAGCCGGTGCCAGATGCCTCAGAGAGAATGAACAGAACAGGGCAAGTTACTGAGTGACCCATCCCCTGTTGTCCAGTCCCAATTTCTGGCAGTCAGAGATTTAGGGACACCCAGAGCATGGAGTTACATCCCTGACCATCTTGGTAATAGGCACTGACGGGCCTATCCTCCATGAACTTCTCTAATTCATTTCTTGAACCCAGTTATACTTTTGGCCTTCACAGCACCCCCTGGCAGCGAGTGCTACAGGTTAACCACCTTTCATTGGGTGACCCCTGGTTTGTGGGTTATGGGAAGGGGTAAATAACACTTCCTTATTCACTTTCTCCACACCATTCATGATCTTATAGACGTCACATCTCTCATATCCCCCCACAGTCATCCCTTTTCCAAGCTGAACAGCCCCAGTCTTTTTAAATCTCTCCTCACATGAAAGCTGTTCCATACCCCTAATCATTTGTATTGACAGTCTCTGTACCTTTTTCAAGTCTAATATACCTTTTTTTTTAGATCAGGGGACCAGAACTGCATGGAGTTTTCAAGGTGTGGGCATCCAGCTGGGATATAGCCGGGATCCTGCTCCCATTTAACAATATAAAGAGGGCTGGAAGGTCACGACCCCTTGACACCACTAGGGGTCATGAGTCTCAAATTGAGAAACCTTGATCTAGACAGACAGGGTGAATCAAGTTCAGAAGCCATAAATGTTACCAAATCTATAAGGATTTATAGTGAAAAGAGCCTCTATACTCTATTCTCAGCAGGCTGCTTTGCTCATCTTACCTTCTGACCACATAGGGCAAGGAGACAAAGTAAACTGCCATCTTACCTGCCACACTGTTATTGTAACACAATTCACCCCAAGAATGCTGTTTCTTCCTTCCCCTTGCGAGGTGCATGAATTTGTGTTACCTGTTTCAGAAATACTCTTGCTGATCTTAATCCAATTAAGTGCACCCTATGCTATTAAAAGATACAGTTGGCCAAAAGGGGCATCCATAATCTTTAGAGACCCATGAGCTATCTATATTTACATGTGAAACAGGGATTAGCTGTGCATTAAAAAAGCCTCTTTGAGGAAAGAACAAAGTCAGAAGGGATTAGTAGAGATTACGACCTAGTCAAACACTCTAGTGATCCCTCCAGACTGAAAGGGAGAAAACACTTTCACTCCCTTTGTGCACGAGGATGTGATATCCCAAAGAATCACAGAAATCAGAGAAGGGGAAAAGATGCATTGAGTCACCCCAGTCTGCCTACCAGGTCAGGATTGTTCCCTATAATGTACTGGGTAGCGCTCTGTGCAGTCTAGTTTTAATGCGTCCAAGGATGAGGCTTCCAACATTTCCCAACAGGAGACTATTTCACCTGTTACTTGGGGCTTGTCTACATGGAGAGTTAGCACGCAGCAAGCTGGGTGTGAATCTACAGCGAGCAAACCCTCCATACACTAACTGGCCATGTGGACCCACCGGAGGTTCTGTAGCACGTTTTGACATACTGTACTCCCGTTTCAAACTACAGAACTTCTAATGCGTGGCAGCAGGGTCCATGCTGCCAGTTAGTGTGCGGCAGGCTGGTGCGCTGCAGATTCACACATGCCTTGCTGTGGACAAACTCCCCATGTGGACGAGCCCTTATAGGTCTTATATGTTTTTCCTGGTATTCAGGGCCTGGAAGGGGAGATGCAGATACTCAGTTCCTCTCAGGATCCAGCCTTCAGCCTATGTTCTTCTTCCCTTAATTTCATCCCATTACTCCTAATTATAGCCTCTTGTGCAGTAAATATTTCCTCTTCCCTTTGTGTTTACACTCTCCATTGTTTGTGAACGAGCACCATGTCCACCCTTAGCCACTAGTCAGCAACAGCATACTGATTTAGGGCCTGATCCTGGAGCTGTTTCTCACGTGGCGTAGTTCTTGGGCACACAAATACAATCATTGAAGTCAATGGGGTTATTTAGATGAGTAAGTTCTATTCAGTTGAAGGCTGAGCTGCGTCCTTGGTAATTTCTGTCTCTCCCCCATGTCAGTCTCTCCATCCCCTTCTGCTGCGCTTTTCTGAGCTGGCTCCAGTTTGTTTAAGGCTTTAGGCAATGAGACGCCCAGAAATGAGCGCAGCATTCCAGGCAATGTCATTGGCAGCTGTACAGACTCAGAACTTCTGAAAAATCAGCCCCACTTTTTATGTAGAGCCTATTCTTAAGCAGCAGGTTTAAAAATGTTGGCCTAGGCCTACAGAACGGCCCCATCCATCCCCTTTCTGAAGTACTGCGATCCTGTTCAGCAGAGCCATTTAACATGTATTTAACATTAAGCACATGCTTAAGTACATTGACTCGAAGATGAGAATGTGCATAAGCACTCTGCTGAAGCAGGATTTCTATTCAATAAAATACATTAGCATTTACAGGTCAGAATGATTGAGTAGCAGATAAAGGTATCGCTCATGCAGTCATAATCTTCCCCCTCCTCGTTAGCCACTTCCACTTGCAGTAAGGAGGTCAGGCAGCATCTTTGATATCTTCACACCCCCTGACATGCCGATAAATGTTTAGTCCAAACAGACTAATGGGCGCTAGGCTTTCCTTTGCAGAGTGAAAGGGTCACTCAAGGGGCCTTGAGCTGCTCTAGAAGTAGGCAAGAGGACAGAGATAGATTGTCTTTATCAGTATTTAGAAACAACTGGTTCACAGAAAAACACTGGAAGGAATATTTTGACCCAGATAAAATGGAGAGAGCTCTATAATTAGCCAGTTCTCATATAAACTAGGTCAAAAAAACTGCCCTTGCTTTGAGAAGTGGCTCCAGTCCATAGGCTTTGTTGCCATATAGACCAGTGGTTCTCAACCAGGGGTACGCATACCCTTGTGGGTACGCAGAGGTCTTCCAGGGGGTACATCAATTCATCTAGATATTTGCCTAGTTTTACAATAGGCTACATAAAAAACACTAGCGAAGTCAGTACAAACCAAAACTGCATACAGACAATGACTTCTTTATACTGCTCTATATACTATGCACTGAAATGTACACAATAATTATATTCCAATCTATTTATTTTATAATTACATGGTAAAAATGAGAAAGCAAGCTATTTTTCAAAAATAGTGTGATGTGACACTTTTGTATTTTTATATCTGATTTTGTAAATAAGTGGTTTTTAAGTGAGGTGAAACTTGGGGATACACAAGACAAATGAGCTCCCTGAAAGGGGCACAGTAGTCTGGAATGGTTGAGAGACACTGATATTGACCATCAAACCATCTGTAAAGCTTCTCTCTTAGGTACTTATACAGCCCCCATCACTGTAGTATCTGAGCATCTCATAATCTTGTAATGTGTTTATCCTCGCAATACCCCTGGGAGGAAGGGCAGTGCTATTATTCCCATTTTACAGATCAGAAATTAAGGCACAGAGAGGCTAAGTGACTTGCCTAAGGTCATAAAGAAAGTCTGTAGTGAAGCAAGGTCGTGTGGAGCAGAACACAGGTCTCCCAAGTCCTAATCTGGTGCCCTAATCACTGAACCAGCCTTCATAATGCTACCTCTCCATCTCTTTTTAAAAATCTACCTCTGCTATGATGCCTACAGATCATTGCCATCTGCCACTGGTTAGGCAAATGACAAGCTGTGATTCCTGCTTTTCTGCTTAACTCTGTATTTTTTACCATTACCTCATCCTCCCAATCCACCCGCAGCCCGTTTGACTATTTTGTCCACCTGTTACATCCTGACAATCGTTTAGATGGTGAGCTCTCTGCGGCAGGGATTGTCTTCTTTGTTACACGTCTGTACAGCGCCTAACACAACGGGGCTCTGCATCTTGATTAGGTTCCTAGGTGCTATCCTAATAACAATAATAATAATCCTCAGATATTTAATGACTTGGATATAATGATAACGATGTGCATGGATCACCCACCCAGCAGATAACGACGGGAATTTACTGTAATCCAGGGAATTCCTAATCACTAGGTTCAGGGTGCATGCCTGGTAGTGAATGCTATCCACATCCCCCTCAGAAACAACCTTTGCTGCCCCTTGGCCATTATCTGTTAGGAAGTATCACCCCCACATAACTTGGTGTCACAGAGCCAGGTATGAAGCATTGTGTGTACACACTGCACAATGTCTTCATTTATGTTTCACCAATTCCAACACCCATTGAAATCAGTGGAATTTTTCCATTGACTCAATGGACATGGGACCAGATCCCAAATAATCAGACACAGTTTGCTTTGGCAGAGATGCTGCTGTTTGTCACAGTGACACCTTCAGCCCCTGCCAAATTCTCTTCAGCAGCAGCCCACTAGTGACTACTGGGTTTATTTTACGGGTATTTCATTTTTCTCTTAGTGGCCATTTTCAGTATAAAAAATTCAAGTTAGACAGTGGGCCCTTCAGCCAGAAAAAGTTTTTCCTTTTACAACAAAACATTACAGACAAGCCACACATGGCACTAGCATTATTAAAACTGGGAAGACAAGTAATGGTCAGTAAAGCAGTGACCCTATCATCTAGGGCCTGATCCAATGCCCACTGAAGTCAATGGAAAGATACCACTATTATGGAGCGTGGAATGGGCCCCAACAGAGCAGTACATGTTCTCACAACACCATATTGATATTACACAACAGAGGGTGGGTGTTGCCATCCTTGTGGTTAAGAATCCTATAGAAAAAGATACACTTTCTATACGTTCTTTAAATCCATCCTATTAAATTGAATAGAGAATTATATCCATTATAGAATTCTGTAGTGTGGTTCAAAATCCTATCAAAAGCTTAATATTTTCTGTTTAAAATTCTGTGTGTGTGTTTTAAAGTCATTTCTAGAAAACCTCTTTACATTTCCGCATAAGCTTATTGGTTTCACCCCTATTATATTCTATAGGGCTTTTCCTATAAGGGTCCAATGAGTTCCTAATCAGCAGATTTGGGCTGAGGCCTGAGTCTGGGATCACCTGCCCCAGTTTTATAACCCTGCAACTCCAAGGACTTTAATGGAGTTACTCCCAATTTACAGATGCAAAGGTGAGAGAAGACTCGGGCCATGTGTATGTGAGCGTGAGAGTCCATGATGTGCATTATTTCAGTGCTTGGCAACAGCACAGGAACAGAGTGGTAAAGTAATTCCCACTACTACCTGATTTTGTCTGCCTCAAGGCAGGGGTTATTTCTTCTTAAGGGCCCTGCTCTCCTTTAGGACCTGATCCTGCAAGGTGCTGAGCACTTCTCAGAGATGGGACTTCCAAAATGAGAGCTGAAGATGCTCAGCATCTCTCAGCACCTTCCAGGATTGGCCCCAAACAGAGTGTTGGAAAACACAGGGATTTCCCCCTTAGTAGTTGGCAGAGTAGTACAAATGTGGTGCCCAAAGGCCATAATCAGGGCTGGAGCCCCATTAAGCTGGGCGTGGTACCAAATTAGATAAGGGGAAAACCTTGAACTAAGGGGTTAAATTTGAAGACACAAACAGATGAAAGGTAGGGAATGTGGTTGCAGCATGAGTATGGTGAAGAATTGGCACAGCTGTGTTAGTTACATGGATTGTGTGCAGCTGAGGGGGGTGATTTTTAGTTGGGGGTAGAGGTAGGAAGGGAGTAGGAAAAGGAAAGAAGAGGAAGAGAAATAGTTATTTCACAGAGCCCCAAAGGCTGGATTCACTGAGCTACAGGCCTCTACTGGGATCCCTCTGAGCACAATATGAAAATGGATTTATGGTACTGAAGAACTATTACGGAGCCTAGTTTTCTCACTGACTGTGCCATAAGTCTGGCCTTTGTCTGCTCACAGCCATGATTAGGGATCACATTCCTAGACCAGGAAACAAGTCACCCCTAATCCCAGGAACAGGAAGAGAAGTGCACCCAGAGGTGAAAGTAAGCCGGTCCGGTCTGGTACGGCGTACCGGCAAGAGCCAGTACGCCATGCTGGACCGCACCAGCTTCCATGACGGGGATTGAAAGGGCTCAGAGCTCCCCACGGCTGCGGGCAGCCGAGAGCCCTTTGAATCCCGGCCACTGCTCTGGCGGCCGGGCTGGGGCCAGGATTTACAGGGCTCGGGGCTCCCCTCAGCGGCAGGAGCCCTGGGCCTTTAAATCCCTGCTCCAGCCCCGCAAAGCTTGGGGTTCCCCCCAGCGGCTGGAGCCCCAGGACCTTTAATTTGCCCCTGAGCCCCGGAGGGCTCCCAGGTACCTCTTCAGCTGGGAGCCCCTGGTTGATTTAAAGGCCCTGGGTCTCCCAGCCACAGCTGGTGCCCCAGGGCCTTTAAATCTTGAGAGGCCAAGCCTCTTCTGGATGAGGCCACGCCCCCTCAGGACTCCGGCAGTACTGGTAAGTCCTGTAAGTTACTTTCACCCCTGAGTGCACCCACACATTTGGGTTTACAAGAATACTGGTGTGTTCAGCTTTGTTCAGCCTCAGAGATTTGTGGCCTTAATGACATGAGAGACTAAGACATTCTCTAAGGACACAGGTCTCCATAGTTGGCAAACTACTGCAACAGAATTCCCAAATGAAATTCTAGTCCCTAGCAAGGAAACCACTCACATCTGTAGCTAAAAGACACTTTTTTGATGCCAATCAGGCTATAAAAATAAAATTAGGGAGTTAATTATTTAACTTGCAATTAGACTGTGTCTTTGGTGAGACATTGATCCTGCTTCATTATCCTGCTTTATACTAAGGAACTGCCAGGAAACGCATAACAATAAAGGCAGGCATGGTGCCTTCCATCCCTAGATTCTAAAATGCCTGGCCCCGACATTGGCGGCAAGGGAGTATGGGGGAATTAGGCCATCTCCCTTCCTCCTCCCCCTACATGGCTTCCCCACATCTTAGCTTGGGCATGGGGATGGAGCAGAAGCTGCATGTCAAATATGCCTCCCCACGAATAAAGGTGCAATAAGTAATGTGTGCCTTGTAAAAGGATAGCACAGATTAACCACGTAGGAGCATGAGCAGGGAAGGATCTGTGGATCTTTCATACTCGATAGGCAGTTGTCACAGGGTGGCTGGCCCCAATAAATGAAGTAGACTGAGCTCCTCTGTGCTGGAACAGGTGCTCCTATCTGGCCAGTTAAGAGGATGGGAGCAGCAGAGAGACTTATCCACAGACATCTCCACACCAGAGAGCTGGACCCAGGGGAGTGAGGGATGCTCCCCTGGTAAGGATGGTCTCCCACCAATGAGGTTGTGAGGGTTCCTGCTGGGAAGGACAGGGTTGCACTCTGACTGGGAGAAATGGCAGTCCTGGCAGAGGAATAGGGGAGGATGGACAAGGAGCAAGGTGTGGTGGAAGACACTGAAGTATAGCGAGGGGGTACTCCCAGCAGGGAGGCTGTAGAACGTTTCTGCTGGAAAGAGTGGAGTTTTAAGGACTGCATGCATTGTGGGAGGTTATTTGAACTTTGCTTTGGGACTTTTGCTATAGGCTAATCGCACTATGTTTGGTGATACACTGGTTCCCCAGGAGGGGTATTGTTTAAGCAAGAGCCTGAAGTGGAGCTCGTTGGGTTACCTGAAGGGGGAAACTGAGGCATGCCTTTCATATCATGACCTGCCACAGAAGGTCGCTCCAGGTGTGGACTGCCTTCTCACAGTAGTGTAATGTAGTCATTGGAGCAGTGCATGGCTCGAGTCATGCTGGAATGCTCCGGAATGTTGTTCTGGCACATTTCTGAAGAGCCGGAAGGGCGTTGTGGTACTTCCAATAACTGAAGTGAAGTTTACTTTACAGTTATCGTAAGGACTGGACTGTCATTCTGGCACTGTTGTTTTAGAACTCAAGCGCTGACTGGGATTCAGGAGACCTGGGTTCGGTTCTCCGTTCTGCCACTGGCCTGCTAGGTGACATTGAGCAAATCACTTGCCCTCTCTGCACTTGTTTCCCCCACACACACACACCTGTAAAATGGGAATAACAATACTCACCCTCCTTTGTAAAATGCAGAGCTGTGTGGAGAACAGAAATTCCATTTGGAGAAGGATTACGAGATTTTTTAAAAATGGTTTCATTCTCTGGGATCTAAACTGAAAAATTTAAAAATTCACTGTGAAAGAATATTTTTTAAAATTTCAGATTGATTTTTTCCTTTTGAAATGACTGTTCCGTTTGAATTTAATACTTTTTACTCTTGCATTATAAAAATTTAAAAAAGTCAATATTGAAACAAAATATTTGAATGTTTCATTTCAAAAGTGTCAGAACAGAAAGTTTTGATATTATTGGTGGGGGGGGAGGCTAGTCACCTTTTTTGCCCTAAATTAAATTTCAGTGAAATTGTGTCAGTTTTGCAAAGTGTTTTGATTTCAACGGAACTGCATTTTCTGATGCAAAATAGTTCCATCAAACTTTTTTCAACTAGCTCTAGTAAAGTGCTTTGAGTCCTGTGGAAGAAAAGAGCTAAGTATTATTTTTCTTTCACAGAACTGGGAATAAGGGCTGGTCTACACTAAAGCTGTAAGTCGACCTAAGTTACGCTACTTCAGTTACGCAAGTTACGTACCTGAAGTCGACGTAATTTAGCACAGTGTAGACACCGCTGTAAGTTGACCTATGTCAACGGGAGACGTTCTCCCGCTGACTTACCTTCCGCCTCTCAGGGAGGTGGAGTATAGATGACGATGGGAGAGTGCTCTGCCACCGACTTAGCTTGTTTTCACCAGACCGGCTAAATCAAAACCGCTGCATCATAGAATCATAGAATTCAAGATCAGAAGGGACCATTATGATCATCTAGTCTGACCTCCTGCAAGATGCAGGCCACATAAGCCGATCCACCCACTCCTTAAGCAGGCGACCCCTGCCCCATGCTTCGGAGGAAGGCGAAAAACCTCCAGGGCCACTGCCAATCTACCCTGGAGGAAAATTCCTTCCCGACCCCAAATATGGTGGTCAGCTGAACCCCGAGCATGCGGGCAAGACTCTCCAGCCAGACCCTCTGGAAAAAGGCTAACAATATCCTATCATTGACCCATCGTACTAATTACCAGTGTGGCACTTAATTGACCTATTGACTAAGCCCGTTATCCTATCATACCATCTCCTCCATAAACTTATCTAGCTTAATCTTAAAGTCATGGAGAGCCTTCGCCCCCACTGTTTCCTTCGGTAGGCTGTCCCAGAATTGCACTCCTCTGATGGTTAGAAACCTTCGTCTAATTTCAAGCCTAAATTTCCTGACTGACAATTTATATCCGTTTGTCCTCGTGTCCACATTAGCACTGAGCTGAAATAATTCCTCTCCTTCCCTGGTATTTATCCCTCTGATATATTTAAAGAGTGCAATCATATCTCCTCTTATTCTTCTTTTGGTTAAGGAAAACAAACCAAGCTCCTCAAGTCTCCTTTCATACGACAGGCTTTCCATTCCTCGGATCATTCTAGTGGCCCTTCTCTGTACCCGTTCCAGTTTGAATTCATCCTTCTTAAATATGGGAGACCAAAACTGCACACAATACTCCAAATGAGGTCTTACCAACGCCTTATATAACGGGACTAGCACCTCCTTATCCCTACTAGAAATACCTCGCCTAATGCATCCCAAGACTGCATTAGCTTTTTTAATGGCCACATCACATTGCCTACTCATAGTCATTGCATCAGTGCCAATTTAGCCGTAAGTATAGACAAGCCCTCAGTCTAGCCTCAATTAAAGCCTCCACAACTCCACATATTGCCTCCTTTTTACATGTGGAAAAAATACAGCACAGGGAGGTTAAAGCCTGACATGCAAAAGTAGAGTGACTATGTAAAAAAGGCAATGTTCACGTCTGTCTTGAGAAAATATGAGCTGGAAACAGCTGGGAGAAGAAACGTGGAACCCCATGATGGTCTCTCTATAGCCCCTTCATGGACTATGATTTACCTAAAGTCCAATTATGCGAAAAGTCCAGGATAGAACCCTGGAGTCCTGACTCCTAATCCCCTGTTGTAGCCAAACACCACATTGCCTGCCCTTATGCATAAAGAGAAAGGGGCATAAATTAAATACAACTCTACAGTGTTTCAGACATTGCCAGTATAGCAGCGAATCAATCAATGAAAGGCTCAGAACATCTGTTTTCCTTGTGTGGAATTTTAAAACAGCCTCAGTGCCAATAGGTTGTGGAAGTCCATATCAGGAAAGATCTCTATGGGCATAAGTTTAAAATATGAACTTTAAGTCTCTATTGAAATTTTCCCTCTTTCCTTTGAGTTTCAAGTGTGGCTTTACTGCTTGTGAAGAATGTTGGAACAACTACCCTGGAGAACGAACTCTGTCTAGCCATAAACTGGGCATAGCGTAGCCAGCAGCAACGCAAAAGCCTCCCCACACTGCTCCCCCAGCCCTCATATGGACAGGGAAGAGGAAGCCATCTGTAGGGGTTGATACTCTCCACATCCATTCACTCCTTTGCCTCTTCTGCCTGAGACTGAACTACAGTGCTAAGTAATGCCAGTTAGTTGTCATGTTGGTTTTAGAATGGGATAGCAGCCCCCTGGAAGCTGAACTGGCAACACCAAATCCACTTCACGCAAGCCACCAAAACAGCCATTGGACAGTAACTACTGACCTGGAAGGAAAGCATGAGCCTCATGTGAGAAGATGTCTTATCCCCTGTCCATCACCAATAGCATGAGCAACACCACTGAAGTGTTTGCTGCAAGTTAACAGGATTCTTCAAGTGTGAGGCAGGCTTTCTCAGATTTCTGAACTATGGCTGTGTGCTATTCCCAAAGACAACGGTGGGACAGAAACGAGAGAAAGAAATGTTTGATATATACAGCTTCTGTCAGGAAAAAACATCTGCTAGACACGATCAATTAATTCACTGTAATGAAGAGCCCTGTAACCTGCTATCAATCCTCTTTGTCCTGTGTTTTACACTACATCGATTTGTAAGATGTTGGGCGGGGGAGGGAGTGCATTGTAGTGTCAGGATTTTTACTGGCCTTTTTAATAACAAAAACTGTCCCATCATTTAACAAGCAGGAGCATCTGTTATGCTCTGTTGCTATGTAACTTACTGTTTTCATTTATATAGGGTACCCAGGTACAGCTAATATAAATGTAGAAATAAATACACAGTTATCCCCAGCTGTATGTGTATGTATGCATGGCAATGCAGCTACACCAGGGGTTCTCAAACTGGGGGTCGTGAGGTTATTACATGGGGGGTCGCGAGCTGTCAACCTCCACCCCCAAACTCCTCCAGCATTTATACCAGTGCTAAATATTTTATAGTGTTTTTAATATATAAGGGAGGTCACACTCATAGGCTTGCTGTGTGAGAGGGGTCACCAATACAAAAGTTTGAGAACAACTGATCTACACACACAAAATCTACCTTTTGTTTGCATTTAACTTGTAGGCCCAGACCCTCTTCATCTGATGAAATTTGAAGTTGCTCCATGAGCTTCAACAGAACTACATTGATTTAACCAGCTGAGGATCTAGCCTCTTGGTTTTTTTTTTAAAAGAAAGATCAGACAGTTGAAAGCTGAACAGTAATACTAGCTGAAAAGGAACAGAGAGACGCGTAGACTCAAAGGTCAGAAGGGATCATCATGATCATCTACTCTGACCTCCTGCACATTGCAGGCCATAGATCTTCACCCATCCACTCCTGTAATAGGCCCATAACCTCTGGCTGACTTAATGAAGTCCTCAAATC
Organism: Mauremys mutica; assembly: GCF_020497125.1. Classification (NCBI taxonomy): domain Eukaryota; kingdom Metazoa; phylum Chordata; order Testudines; family Geoemydidae; genus Mauremys; species Mauremys mutica. Next base: position 374,443,305 of record NC_059072.1, on the reverse strand, counting down.
ACGATTTAAAGACTTTGTTACAGAGAATCTACCATTTACACTAGTTTAAACCTGCATGGGACCTGTGCCCTACCACCTACTGTTGGAGATATTTGCTGCAATCAGCTGCAGATCTGCTATATGCCATTGTAGGCAGCCTCATCCCTTCCATAAACTTATCAAACTCAGTCTTGAAGCCAGTTAGGTTTTTTGCGCCCACTGCTCCCCTTGGAAGGCTGGTCCAGAACTTCACTCCTCTGACGGTTAGAAACTTTCATCTAATTTCAAGCCTAAATTTGTTGATGGCCAGTTTACATCCATTTGTTCCTGTGTCCACATTGGTGCTTAACTTAAATAACTCCTCTCCCTCCCTGGTATTTTTCCCTCTGAGGTATTTATAGAGAGCAATCATAGCTCCCTTCAGCCTTCTTTTGATTAAGCTGAACAAGCCAAGCTCTTTCAGTCTCATCTCACACGGTAGGTTTTCCATTCCTCTCATGATCCTAGTAGCTGTTCTCTGCACCTGTTCCAGTTTGAATTAATCTTTCTTAACCATGGGAGACCAGAATTGCACATAGTATTCCACATGAGGTCTCAGCAGTGCCTTGTATAATGGTACTAACATTTCCCTGTCTCAACTGGAAATACTTTGCCTGATGCATCCTAGGACTGCATTAGCCTTTTTTCACAGCCACATCACATTGGTGGCTCATAGTCATCCTGTGATCAACCAATACACCCTAGTCTTTCTCCTCCTCTGTCACTTCCAGCTGATAAGTCCCCATCTTATAGCACAATTATTGTTGTTAGTCCCTAAGTGCAGGACTTCACACTCTGCACTATTAAATTTCATCCCATTTCTATTACTCCAGTTTTCAAGGTTGTCCAGATCATCTTGTATCATCCAGATGGTTCCCAGGCTACACACATAGCCAGAGAAGTAGCTCGTAGTCCCTGCTTTCAACTCACTCTACAGAGGCTACTTCACAACAAACTAGGTATTGCAGCATTTGCTCATCTTCTTCTGGGCCCACCCTTCTGGCTCATTGTGATGGGCCACTCACCTCTGGTGAGCACCTCCATCAGGTGTGTGCAGACTTGTACCCTCTCTGCTTGTGGTGCCTCCCCCCACCATCGGCACTTAACCTTGTCAGGTGGGTCTTCGGGGACTCAGCCCTCCGGCTAAGCCACACATAGTCTATATACCAGGAGGCACAAACAAACAACGCCCTCCCGGGGTAAAAGGTCTAACAGGGCCTGTCCTGTGCTCTCAGTAATGTCTTTAGCCCCGTCTCTGGGCTAGTTTCCAATCTGTCCCTGTGCTGTTACAGAGCAGTGCCCCCAGAGCCCTCTGACCCAAGACTCTGAGTCCTTTAGCAGTCCTTTGATGTCCCCAGCTCTCAAGCCGAGTCACTCCTTCACTTTTGTCTGCTTCCAAGGCTGATCTGCTCGGGCCCTGCAGTGCCATTTAACTGGACCTGCTGTGTGCTGATTGGCCACTTTGCTGCAGCCTCGCTAGGCAGACTAGAGGATCCACCTTTACTGCTCCTTTTCTAGGGCGGGGGTGTGGTAGGACCATGAAGCCTCCCACAGGTGGCCTCAAAGGGCCCAGTACACCCCATCACATACCTCCCCCTGCAGAAAGGATTGGGGCAGTGAGTACTGTGGGTAGTGTCCCCTCCTATAGAGTCTTTGCCTTTCTTAGTTAGGCCTTGTCTACACTACAGAGTTTTGTCAACAAAAATCAGATTTCATCAACAAAACCGTGGAGGTGTACATACAACAATGTTCCTCCCACTGATTTAACTCTCCTGCTTTGCGGACATAAAACCACCTTGATGAGTGGCATAGAGCTTTTTGCAACCTACACAGGGTGGTTGCAACAGAAACTCATATACAGTAGCAATCAGCACATTTGCCAACTACAATTAATGCTCAGGCAGGAATCATTACTGGGGTCATTCAAGGTGGCAAGTAAATAATGCCTGGCTCAATTCATTACAGAAAGACACATTACTGGTGCTCATTGTCAAAATGCTGCTTCAAAGTCTTTCTGATTCGAATACACCCCGTCCAGCCCCATTGAACCCCTCTAACAGCTCTGGTGTACGGCTGCTCAAAATCAGCTGCCAGGCGATCCACTTCAATGCTCCACCCCTGGAGAAACTCCCCTCCTTGGCTTGACAAATGTTATGCAGAGCACAGCAGGCTGCTATGACAATGGGAATATTTTCCTCACTGAGGTCTAACCTGCCAAAAGGGCAGCACCAGCAACCCTTTAATTTGCCATATGCACATGTTATGTCACTCTGCACCTGCTGAGCCTGTTGAAGTGCTCCTTGCTGCTGTCAAGGTTTTCAGTGTTTGACCTCATGAGTCACGGGAGTAAGGGGTAGTCTGGGTCACTACGATCACTATGGGCATTTCCACATCCCCTGTTGGAATCTTCTGGTCTGGAATGAAAGTCCATGCATGCAGCTTTCTATACAGACCAGAAGTATTCCTGAAGATGCATATGTCATGCACCTTCTCTGACCACCCCCGGTTGATGTCAGTGAAATGACACCAATGATCCACTAGTGCCTTCAATACCATAGAGAAGTAGCCCTTTCTGTTGATGTACTCCATTGCAAAATGGTCTGGGGCCAAAATTGGGACATGTGTGCCATCTATTGCACATATATGGTATCTTCTAGACTGAGCACTGAGTCCCGTTGGGTAGATAGAAAGATTAACCTAAATAATCTACACAGAAGCCTGTGGAACCCCATAAAATTGGGTCCCTAATCCATGAACTATTGGAACTCATTTACAAAACTTTTCTTAAACATTACATGAATATATTATCTCATACTATAGAATTAGAATTTATAATCCCTATTCCACGATGAGAGATCTTTGAGCTATAATGTATCTTAATTAAAACTATCTTTAGATTGGATTTTTTTTGGTAAAAACCTATTTAAATTTTAAAAATCTGATTTTTTTTATTTTTTTTTTAAATCATTGATTTTTATCCACCCTAGCATTTATCCTCAGAACACCTCTGTGAGGCAGGGAAGTACTATCATCCCCATTTTACAGATGGGAAAGAGAGGCACAGAGAGACTAAAATACTTGTCCAAGATCACATAGGAAGTGTATTGTGGAGCAAGGAATTGACCACTGGTCTCCTGAATCCAAGGCTAGTGCTCTATGTACTGGACTATCCTTCCTCTTTAAATCCTCAGTAAGTCATTAGTGAAAAGCTACAGCTGGCCCTGCAGAAGTGAACTAGTAAGGGAGAAGATGCTTCACTCTGGGAATGAAAGTCACCCCTGGGCAAAGGGCCAGAATAAGGCCTAGGCACCAATGAAGCCCCACAAAATAGGACTTAAAGTGATGCATAGCCTATGCTAGTCCTTGGCACAGGGGTAAATTTCACCCCAGGAGATTAAGGGCAGGAAGCCAGCTAACACTACTAGCAATACACATTGTCCCAAAGGAAGCACGTCTGAACAAGACAGGGACCTGTCCATGTCACCGTGGCCATGAAACTGCAGTGCCTGGGAGTGCTGTTATACAGGTGTCACTTGGGCAATCAGCACGCGCAATCCCTAGAGCATAATACCTTCACTGGTCTCTGTTTGCTACACCTCATCCATCCCCCATTTTCTGGTGCAGGTCCCACTGCAGGAACCTCAATTTGGTCCTTAACAAATTATATACAGGTTTGATCTTGACATTTACACCACAGTAGCAGTTGGGTCTGTTTCTTTAGTTTTCCAAGGTTTGCGTAAGCACATATCTAACTTCCAGCTAGGAGAGTCTCATTATATAAAAGAAGGCCCATGGACTTTCTAGTCAGTTATGCATATCTTGCTTCTAATCCTGTATTCATAGTGCAAACAACATTCCTCCAACTGAGGTCAATGGGAGTTCTGGTGGCACATGAATGTGGACCATAATACCCAGCTCACAGCAGCAGTCACCATCTATCTCAAGCAGTCTGCATCCTGGAGCCAGCACAAGGTTAATGTAGTCTAGATGTATAAAAAATACACAAAGAAAGTTTGTGTGCATACAAAACAGCTGAATCCCAAATACTGTTAACTCATCATTTCATAGGATAATAACCAGCATGTGCTTCCACAGCATCTGTCAGCCAAAGAGCTCACTGCACTTTACAAACATTAAACAAACCTCACTGCACCCATGTGTGGCAGGCAAGCATTAGGCAATATAACAGGCCAAGGTTTTCAAGTATCTTATAAGTTTGGGCATCTCAGTTTTGAGTCCCCATAGAAGGCCTTATTTTCAAAGAGTGCTTGGCTCATCGGCTCTGAAAATCAGAATCAGACGTAGCATAATTCAACCTTAGCTGACCTTGGGGGCAATAACTTTTTTAGTGGAGTCAGCTCTTCCCCACCACTCAAGGTTCAGGGGAGACCACTGCCAACGTGCTTGACATAATCTGGTGTTCCCTGCACTAGCACAATACTTAATATCAGGATATTTAGTTCTCTAGGCAGGAGAAGGAGGGCACAACATTTATCATTTCACAATGAAAAACATTGTTTCATTTCCAAATGTCAGTTCAAAAAAAGATGGTGTTTTGTTTAATTTCTCCAAATCGGAACATTTAGTCAATATTGACATTTTCGCATGAAAAAATTCAGTGTAGTCAAAACTACATTTTCTGATGGAAACATTTTTTTGGACAGAAAATTTCAACCACCTCTATAGTCATAAATTATCAAGTTCTTCCCAGCCTCAAATGTATTTTATATCTCAAAATTTGTCCAGATTTTCACTAAGGACTGGGGACAAGCTGTCATTCTGGGGACAAGCTGTCATGCTAGGGACAGGGATGCTAGCCAAAGAATTAGCATATAGGATGGAGATATAATCAATACAATTTTAGCCATCTTAATACATATTAGATGCAAACCCCATTCAACAAGATTTAAAGGTCTTCTGCAGCATCCTGGGAGATGACTGTAGATCTGGTACTCGGCGCATTAGCACTGTGAATCAAGTCACAGAAATGCCCTGCCTTTTCTGTATTGCACATATTATTTGAAAATCTGACTTGACGGGTTTAGTGTGTACGTGTAATATTCTGTTTATTTTTCATTTATTAAATAAAAAGTGATTACCCATCCCTGCTCCGAGGGCTTTACATAATTTAATGTTCACAACAAAATGTCAGAATTAGTCTACTCGTCCTCATTCCAGCAAATCAAAATACAACTACGCGCTGACAGGCATAGTCATAAAATATAACCCCTCCACCACAAGCATGATAATAATAATAAATATACATAGCTATGCCCCCTCACGCATACACAGAGATTCATAGAACCCAATGCAGCAAGGAGTAAAACGACAGCCCCTTGCACAAACCTGACACCTCCTGTAGGAATGAGGGTTTCATCCTGAGGAAAGGCAATGCCACCTGCTCTCCCTGGGGGTGTCAAACAGCTTTATGTCCATAGGAGCCACAATGCTGGAGGCTGATGAAGGGAGAGGCACTACATCAAATGATCTCCTAGCAATCTGGGCCACATTCCCTTGCAAACCAGCACTGCCCACTTTCTGAGCAATTCTAACCCCTGCAGCCTCCCCAGTTGGTCTCTATCAAAGTCTATGCCCAGCTTCCCCTGGGCTGAATTTAGCTTGCCGTATATTAGGCCTTCAGCCCCATCCTAGATGGGAGGGTTGAAACACTGCATATTAAAAGGGGAGGCCATTTTAAAAAAAATAATGGAGTACAAAGCACCCAATCCTGATAAACTATTTAGGGATTAACTCCACACACACTATTATATTTAATTTAATTAAATAATAATTCCCTTGTATTGTACTGGGCCTTTGTATGAAATGTTCTAGTCTGAAACAAAAATGATACGTTCAGTTTACAAACCATGGAAAAACCATTGTCTGTAAATGGAAAACCACTTACCAATGCAGAACTAGATCAGCACTAGCAGGCACCATTACGATGAAGGATTATGAGCACAGACCATCTGCCTGTAGATTTTTTTTTTAAACTGTATAATGCAGCGGCAAATGATTGCAAAATGAAACCCAAGAGTGACCTATCCTTTGCCACACAACGTTGCCACTGAGAGAATTACCGTAGAACATCAGCACATGGGTTTAAAAACAAAATGCAAATTAACTTTGCAATTTATGAATGATAATTCAGCAGGATTTGAAATATGCAACCTAAAACAGATCTTGTTCAACATGTAAATAGCATAAAATATAAACAAGAGGATTAAATCAATCGTATTGATTTAAGCTGCCGTGTTAACTCAGATTCCTCCCACCACACAAATATATTATGATGATTCATTGAGACAACCTCAAAGAAGTGAGCTACTCTGGATCATTACATACCACAGTGACAGGTGCTTTGGAAATACCATATGCAGACAGATGGTATTGCTCTGATAGATAAAACTAATACGAGTAGTGACAAAAACAGAGAATGTGTGATGGGATGTGCCAAATCCATTCTGTGGGCAGCAGGGAAAGAGTTAACATGCTATCCCTTAGCACAGAAAACAACACAGCTGTTCACTCAGTGAAGAAATTACCAGGGAGTTCAGTCATTGGGGAAAATGAGGCTGGGCTCAGCTGGAGTGAGTCAGTGAATCCCAAAGGAATATCAGAGGATCATGCACTTGGGGAAGATTCTCTGTTTGGTCCTGTCTGTATTAAGAGCTGCATCCTTCTTGTGGAGATGGGAAAAAATATTGACCAGGAGCCTTTCAAGTGTGTTACTGATCGTGTGGCGACATTGACGCACATTGTGGTGTATGAAGGAATAAGAGGATATGGCCCCGGCCATCAGTCAGATAATGGGACAAGCTATCGGAGTGCCAGTGAAACAGGGCGACAACAGAGATCAAGGGAGAATTGCTCTAGGAAAGCATCTGGCAAAGGGCTAACAGTGTATTATTAATTATTATTTGTATTACAGTAGCATGTAGAGGCCCCACCCAGATCAGGAGCTCATTATGCGAGGTGCTGTACACACAACCAATATGAGACAGTCCCTCTTCCAAAGCCCTTATTATCTCAGCAGAGAGAGACAAAGGGCTGGAGGTGCAGTTCATCCCTATTTCCTGGAGCAGGCCCAGGGAGAAGCGTGAATCACTGTGGACAGAAGTGAGTACAACCTGGAAGGCAAAGGGGAGCAGTTTAACTAGGCACGGAAGCAAGACAGGAAGCCAATGAAAGGGGATTGAACTTTGCCTGCAGAACTTGGCTCAATTTAATGTAGACATCTTGGCTGTGAGAAGCCTTTTGTTTTCTTACATTACTGGACTGCAGAAAGCCTGGTCACTCAGTGGAGATGGTCTTAGCTACAGTTTACCTGCCCCGTCATGGAGATGGGGGGTGGGGGCTGTTATTGTCAGGTTCTCATTGTAATTTCATTCTCCCAAGTAGCTTGTAACAGACACTGGGCTGGATCCTGCAAAGCCCTGGGCGGGCTCACTTCCCATTGGCTCCAAGGAGCTCAGGGTTCAGCACTTGGAATGACTGGACCTACAGTAATTACTTCCAAGTGTACACACACAAAAAGCCAAGCTATAGAGCAAGATGAGTGAAAATGGAATATTAAAGGCAATTCTCACACCTTTCAACAGAAATCTGTGTGTTCTGAAGCTAGTGTGGGAGTGACTGGCTTATCAGTATTTTGCAAGGTCACTGCATTCTCACTCCCAATATAAGGGCTTTTTGTTTTGTGTTTCTTAATTAGTATGAATTCTGAAACTAAGTAAAAAGTCAAGTACTGTTTTGTTTTGTTTTTTCTTTCAAACTTACGTCCCTGTTCTGGAGTTTTAACAACTCAGGTCCAAACTGAAATACTGTTAATCACATGGTAGAAGTCACACTGTAATATATATTGACTGTGTGCACAAGATAACTTGTTGACCTCAAAGATAAAGGAACCTACTACATACTAGGGTAGATCAAATCTAGGTCAGATGATAGAGGCTTGTGTTCTTAAACCCAGTATCAGGGTTCTAGTCCGAGGACCCTGTGAACCTTTATCTAGAAATCACATCTATGCAGGACATAGGGATTTTAGTGTATGTTATTTCTCCTACATCCCTGATTAGTTGAGATTCTCCTTTCTGGTCAAGAGGCCTAGCTCAGCTGATAACATTTTCATTGGGTCTCTCAGAGAGAGGAAATTCTTTGATCCAGCTGCATAAATTTAAAACACAACTTCTCCTAGTCCCTGTGTTGGAGTAGTATCTGTCCCTGTATCTAGCAGCAATTTGCCTACTGTTTCCCTAATTGCCAGGAATGGTCTCATTGTGTATTTCAGTTCGCATGATTATAGCACTCTCTTATAAAAACAAGCTTTCTGTTTTCCCCGTGAGATCAGAGTTCTGTTACATCAGGCTAGTCTCATTTCCAGTACTAATGAACCAGCAAACCAGTGTGAATTAATTGAAGCTAACATGAATCCAACCACTTGAAATTTCACCTACAGGTTTGGCATGAGAAGCAAAGGGGATGGGGAATGGAAACATTTCATTAGAACTGAACCTTTTTGAATATCAGGGCATGCAAAACACATCTCCCAAAAATTTGTGAGCTACTTGTGTAATTTTATATGTTTCTTAAAACCCCAGCTCCTGGAATCATGTGAGAATCTCAGATTTCCTCTTTTAAAAAGTATTTCATGGCTGCTGAGTAAAGCTGGAAAAAAATTTTCTAGTGGATTTGAATTTCAGCAACACAGAAACACTGTGTGATCCCTGCTGGCTTGTGCTTTCAGCTTACCTTGCTGATATTTTTGTCAAACTGAATTCTCTAAATGTCTCATTGCAAGGAGCGGAAAGTACTATTTTTGACCTGCACAACAAGATATCATCATTCAAGAGAAAGCTGGATCTCTGGAAAACAAAGATCAAAACTGGTTTAAGCATTCCATTCCCATTGTTAACTGACGCTATCGATGAAAGGGAATGAAGCCAATCAAGAACCACTTGACTTCTCTCAGAGCCAGTTTGGATAAATAGTTTCCTGAAGGAAATGCACCCCTGAATGACTGGATTATCCAACCTTTTGTAGCTGAGGCAGTGATCTTGTCACATCTCACAAATGACAGTCCGGAGAAGCTAACTGAAGATCAGAGTGATAGAATACTGGACATTCAATTTAAAAAACAGTCTTGGGGGGGATTTCTGGTTGAAAGTTGTCTCAGAATATCCAGTTTTGTAAAACTGTGCGATCAAAGCTCTTTCACCATTTGGTTCATTTAATTTGTGTGAGATCGGATTCTGTGCACTGGCTGTGCTAAAGACAAAGTACCGTTCGAGCGTGGAAGTGCAGGATAACTTCAGAGTGTCAGTTTCAAAAATCTCCCCACAAATTGATAAACTTTCCCCAGAGAAACAGGCACACCCTTCACACTAATTAATAAGTATCTGTGTATTTGTAATTTACAGGGGAAGGGTAATTTAATTAAAGTTGTTTTAAAGGTCTCTGTTAGGTTTCTGAGAAGGCTATCAAGCATACTTTTTGCATGTGTCTATTTTTGTCTGGATTGGATGGGTGCAACCAAAAATTTTAACTCAAAAAGTGGGGGAGTCAGCTCAAAAAGGTTGAAAACCTACAGCGATCACCACAGAGAAGACATTAAAGGGGGAGAGGAAGTATCTAAAAATTATGCATGCAACACAAAATTTTCTTTAAGAAAAAAGAGTAACTGCAGAGGAGACTATTTTCCCCAACTTTAAGCTTAGAGCTGATGTTTATGACTGAGTTACAAAGCCCAAATATCAGGGATCCAGGATAGAATTAGTGCCACAGATGCAGCGAACTGTGTCACATGCAGCAGCTCTAATTTGCTAACAGAAAAATCAGTAATGAGTACTCCCACGCAGCTGTCACTTCAGCCACTCCCTTTCCCCGCACACTGAAATGGAGACAAAGGTTATGAAATCAGGCTAACAAAGAGTGACAAGCACTTAAAGCGCCCACACACATATGGTCAAGATATAATTTCTTAGGAGTCTCTCTATGTACATATGTAATTCTTGTTAATGTCGGTATGAGTTATGTGACCATACAGAGACCAGGTGCATCAACTGTAAAGTGCAACAGTGACAGGACTGGGAATGTTATCCAAATAATTGTAACAGGGAAAGAGACTCATACCTGGAAGCGAAGGTCTAGATCAGGGGTGAGCAAACTTTTTGGCCTGAGAGCCATATCTGGGAATAGAAATTGTATGGCGAGCCATGAATGTTCACAAAATTGGGGTTGGGGTGCGGGAGGGGGTGAGGGCTCTGGTTGGGGGTCTGGGCTCCGGGGTGGGACCAGAAATGAGGAGTTCAGGGTGAGGGAGGGGGTTCTGGGCTGGGGCGAGGGAGTGGAGTGCAGGGGGCGGCCTCTGGCTGGGGGTGTGGGCTCTGGGGTGGAGCTGGAGATGAGGAGTTTGGGGTGCAGGAGGGTGCTCTAGGCTGGGACTGAGGGGTTCAGAGGGTGGGAGTGGGATCAGGGCTGGGGCAGGGGTGCGGAAAGGGGTGCAGGCTCTGGCTGGGGATGCAGGCTCTGGAGTGGGGCTGGGGATGAGGGGCTTGGGGTGCAGGAAGGTGCTCTGGGCTGGAATCAAGAGGTTCAGAGGGCTAGAGGGGGATCAGGGCTAGGGCAGGGGGTTGGGGCATGGGGAGAGGCTCAGAGGTGCAGGCTCCGAGCAGCGCTTACCTCAAGCAGCTCCCGGAAGCAGTGGTATGTCCTTCTTTGGCTCCTACGCAGCGGCACGGCCAGGCGGCTCTGCACGCTGCCACAGGCACCACCCCTGCAGCTCCCATTGGAGCGCCAGAGGGGGCCATTGGAGCGCATAGGAGCCAGAGAGGGCCATGGTGCGGCTTCTGGGAGCCATGTGGAGCAGCCCCTGACCCTGCTCCCTGGCTGGAACGCCAGAGTGGGGCAAGCCCCAGACCCTGCTCACCAGCAGGACCTCGGGGCCAGCTTAAAATGGCTGGCAGGCTGGATCCAGCCCATAGGCCGTAGTTTTCCCACCCCTGGGCTAGATCTTTCCAAAAGGAACTCGTTACTCTTAGAGGTGCAGAAGGAGGAGAGCTGCAGGTCATCAGTCTTGCAACCCAGCTCCCAGACACCCAGTGGAAGCTCTCACATAGGGCCATCTTGGCTGGGGCCTCTCGCCATTACCAGATTAATAATATATGGGAACAAGGTGCAGGTTAGGGAGTATCTGGGAATGGACTAGGGTTCAATGAGGAAGGAACATCATTCACTATGATCAGAACAGAACAGGCCAAACCAAAGAGGAAGTCCACACTCTGAGTTCATTAGGAATTCAGGGCACTCGGCATCTTACAAAATCAGGCCCTTGGTTTGCTCAAGTTATAATCTGGAACCTCTGGACATTTCTTTAATTTAGTGGTAAAAAGCCTAACTAAAATCAATGGCTGGGAATTAAAGCCAGACAAACTACATCAGAAATAGGGCACACGCTTTTACCAGAGAGAGTTATTAATCACTGGCATAAACTACAAAAGGAAGTCACGGATTCTCCATCTCTCAAGATCTTCAAGACTGGATGCCTTCTGGAAGATACACTTTAGTCAAAGACAAGTTATTAGCCCCAATACAAGAGTAACTGGGTGAAGTTTTATGGCCTGTGTTATACAGGAGGTCAAACCACATCATCTGATGGTCCCTTCTTGGCCTTAAAAAAAATGAATCTATGGAGTCTGAGAACACACCACTGAAACCAATGGGAGTTCTTCTATTGACTTTAATGGGAGCATGATTGTCCAGAACTTTGTAGTCCTGCTATAGAATTTTCTGCCTAGTCACTGTGGAATGCACAGCTTGTCTTGCCATTTAGAAAAGACTGCAGAAGAGCTTCAGTCTAGCTTATCACTTTCCTAAGTGCGGATCATTTTATTATTGTTTGATTTATGGCACCCCGTGAAAGTGTTCTCTAGAAAGAGAAGCTGCAGTATGTGTAACATGAGGAATCAGCTATACAGGGAATGAAAATGCCAGCCAGGGGTGCTGTGTGTAACGAAGGAGAAAGAGAAAAGAAAAAAGGGATATGAGCCTGTTCCAAAGGCCAGTGAAGCTAGCTGAAAGATCCCCATTGACTTCAATGGGCTTTGGATCAGTCCCTATTTGAGTAGGATTTAAATCTTTTTTTTTCTTTTAATTCATTTTTTTTTAAAGAACTAAAACTATTGTGACAAACTTTGACATCTCTTGGGGCTCACTCCTGTGACATACTGAATGTTCTCAACTCCCCCGACTTCAGTCGTAATCGACGGAAATTCAGACCCTTGCAGGACTGGGCCTTTGAAGCACATTGAGATTAGCAAGGATATACCAATTTGCAGGAATTCCTAGTCCAAATTTCCCTTTACTTTTGCTTTCTGATCAGTTTCCTGCTACAGCAACAATTTCCTTCCTTGTTTTTCCCTCGTGTGATTTCTTTTCAACTCCAAACACGTTTCCATGTGCAAATGATCATTTCAACCCTTCTCAAAATTCCTGTTTATTTTCATTTTAATATAGAATTTACATAAAAAGAAAATAATGTATCAGTTTTGCAATGATTTCAGGCCTGTAACTCTTTACTCTTGAAACATTGGTAAAATTGTTCTTTAAAGCAAGAAACTATTTCCTGAAATAAAATTCAACTATTATTTTAAAAACTGCAAAGGGCTTGTTTGTTGTTTTATGGTGGGCCACCAGTGCATTTATATGCTCGGGATTCAATTCAACTCTGTTACACTACCATAAATCCAGAAAAGCTTCAATTTAAGTCAATGAAATGATTTTAGATTTGCCTGTGTAACTGAGGGCAGAATTTGGCCCACTTTTTTAAAATATATCCTAGCTATCTGTTTTCCTGTCTTAAGCAGATGGCTCAGTGTATTTTGATAGCTCACAGATGATCTATAAACTGACCCTCTAGTCCAGGGGTAGGCAACCTATGGCACACGTGCCAAAGGCGGCACGCGAGCTGATTCTCAGTGGCACTCACATGCCCAGGTCCTGCCACCGGTCCGGGGGGGCTCTGCATTTTAATTTAATTTTAAATGAAGCTTCTTAAATGTTTTAAAAACCTTATTTATTTTACATACAACAATAGTTTAGTTAGATATTATAGACTTATAGAAAGAGAGTTTCTAAAAACGTTAAAATGTTTTACTGGCATGCGAAACCTGAAATCAGAGTGAATAAATGAAGACTCGGCACACCACTTCTGAAACGTTGCCAATCCCTGCTCTAGTCATTTAATTCTAATTTTCTGAAGCCAATTTGACTTCTACCCCAAAGACAGTAAGCAATAAAAAATTAAAATGGAAAGGATTTCTTAATCTCTCGACTGAAAGAGTCGCCTTTCCTCTTCAGTGAGCCCTCTTTAACATCGCAGCAATTCTGTTTTCTCCACTAGATGTATTGTCCCGGAAAACATCCCAGGCCAATGTCAATACAATTCAAAGGGTAAAAGTCCAATTTCACTTGCACCACTGTAGTCAATGGAGTTAGCATAACCAAAAGCAGAATCTGACCCAATGATGCATTTTAAAAAGAGAAAGAGCAGGGAAGAAATAAATCAGATGCAAAAACTAAATGCAACCTGAAACTTATAAATATTAGCTCTCTCCCACAGATCCATTTCAGACCTGATCCTGAAAATCAATCTACACACACAGGCCTTACAGGATCAGGCCTTTATCTCCAAAAAGCTTAACTCATATCTGGTTTATAAAAGCCAGTGGTTTCCAAATCCAGGTGTGGAACGTCATAGAATGAAGCACACATCTGAAAGGGGGAGGAAGAGATAAAAGGGTTGGTAAGAGGGAGGCTTGAGATGAGTACAGGCAGCATGGGAGGGAAGGAGGGAATGAGAGCAGAGATGGAAACAGGTCAGAGGCCATGGCTTCTGTGCAAAAAGGGGGTGAAGTGGGGTTAGAGCAAGATAGCTAATGCACATTACCTATCTCGCTGTAAAATCCTAGGAGACAAGGCACAGGTTGTTTTTACCACAGTGCAGCTACGTGAAGTGAACAGAATACTCCCTGATCTGTGCTTGACCTCTTCTAGCTCCATCGTGGTAAAAACTGCAGAGCCTCTTGTGCACTAGGATTTTACAGTGAGGGTTCTAACTTGTGTTACTTAACTTGCTGTAATAACACACCCTTTTGTCAGTGATGATATAGCCTAAGACAAAGGACGGTCCAGTAGAAAAGGCACTAAGCTAGGACTTGGAAGACATGGGTTAATTCCCTGCCCTAGCACAGACTTCTTCAGGCAAGTCACTTGGGGAACTGTGGCACCATTGTAAAATAGGGATAACTGCACTTCCCTATCTCACCAGGGTGTTGTGAAGACAGATACACTAGAGATGGTGAAGCACTCAAATACTATGGTAATGAGGGTCAGACAAGTACATTAGGCAGAGGCAGAGCTTTCAACAACCATCCTTCCATAATGAAATGACAACTGAACACAGTAAGATGTAGGGTATAATTCAATTGCATGCTTTACAGGACCTTCGAGTCAAAGAATGATGGCCAATAAAAATATTCTGATGAGGTAACATGAAAGAGGCTGGGAAACAGAGCTAAGAACATTTCAATAATATCTGGCCTTGCTGAGCGGGTGTTGTTTTTAAAAGTATTCAAATTAGAGCAGTTCCATCATCAGTTTCCCAAAGGGCATTTACATTAGGTTAGAAAGTAAAAATTCTGCTTAGGAAAATATTGATATGTTGGGCCTTTGTTTCCAAAGGAAAAAAGAACATGTCTCAGAGATCACTCGCTGAGAACTGAACAGGCTTTTCCTTACGATTTATGGAGACAGACTCGGGAAGTCTTAGAATCAATCAAGTTAGAGATGGAACAGACCAATTAGGTCATCTAGGTCAGTCATTCTCAAACTAGGGCCGCCGCTTGTTCAGGGAAAGCCCCTGGCAGGCTGGGCTGGTTTGAAGACCTTGGGTGAAATCTGGGTCCCACTGAAGTCAATGGCAAAACTCCCATTGACTTCCACAGGGCCAGGATTTTTGAAAGCATTTATGTTCTGCTGGCTGTCAGGAGTCTTTATGAAATGAAGTTGTGGGTTGATATGAACATATAAAAATGAGCAGGTCTGACTCGTACATGTTCTATGGTGTGAGGAGTTTGGTCAATGAATCAGTTGTGAAAAATCTAGAGAACTTGAAAAAGGCAAATGAGGTACCAGTATTTTCCCACCCACTACATTTGTAAAAGACCTTCCAAATTCCCTGATTCATTTTGGCCAGAATTACATTTTACCGGTATGTCCTGTAGTGTAACCATTTCCCCTTTTTTGGTGCTATTATTTTTTTCCTAATAACCAGGAATGACCTTCTATATCCTTGTGTGCTTGCTTTTTTCCTTCTCCATTTCCAGTACAGTGATTTTTATCCCCAGGATCTCATGTGAATCCAGTTGGAGATTTTTTGTTTCTTTTTCAGAGGAATTCTAGGCTTCTGACCCTTACTAATATGGTGTTTAAGATCCTTCACCCCGCTGCCACACTGGGATTTTGGAACCATCCCTTTGACTACACCTTACTCACTAAGGCATTGACTCAGTAAAGCATTTAAGCGTGTGCTTAAGCATGTGCTTAAGTCCCACTGAAGCCATGAATGTGAATAGGGATGGATCTAAGCATGTGCTTAACTGCTTTCCTGAATCCGGGTCTAGAAGAATGGCACTATCAGCACCAATGGAATAGGATCAGGTCCTAGTGCCCAGTCTTGTCAGTCCAGAAATAAAAGACCGTTTGTAACATTATTAACCCTTCAGAACATCTGGGAAGTGTTTCAAAACATTTCATATTCTGGTGCATATGCAACGCTTGTCGGAAGGCATATTCTTCTGAATGTTAAGAATCACCTATTGAAGCTCACTACACTACAAATACTAAAAGTCGGCTGAACTCAACCTCTAAAGGGAATAACAATTAAATCAAAGTGCAGCAAAGGCTGTAGGTTCACAGGACTGTGCAAAGCACGTATTTTTCAAAAGAATAGTCCGTCCCTTACCAGCCTGATTATTCAAACAGGCAAGTCACTTCTGGCGGTAAATTGCAACTTGAAGCATGAGAGAGAACTGCACCTAAAGCCCTCTGAGATTAACTGGACAAGTCGCTATAATCATATGTCCCGGGTGGCTTTTATCCTATGCTCACTTTTAGAGACACTTTGTGTAGAATTATAGAACAGTGCCACTGTGTGCCAGTCCATCTGCACCATTTGCACCTGCTGAAGAAATTGTGACAGAATCAACAGTGCAGCACATTGACTTCAAGGGAGCGATGTTGAGTTGCACCAGCCCAGGATCTGGCCCCGAGATCATATGTGCACAGCACCCAGCAAAACACAGATCTTCTCCTTGCCTGGGCTCTCTGGGCACTGCGCTAATACAAAGAAACATATAATGGAAACCTCTTCCTGACACAGTTTTTCATCTCAGTCCCTTAGTGTTAATTAAAATTTTCCATCAATGGTCTGACGCTGAGAGATGCGAAGACCCACAATTCCCATCTGTGCAGTGAGTTGTGGCCACTCTGTCCCTCTTAGGATCAGGCCTTGAGGGAGCAGAAACCTATTAAAAATTCTACTTTCACTAAGCCAGTCAGACTTAAGAACCAGTGACCTTGACTCTTGTGAGTCATCCCGTTGACTTTAATGGGAGGATTCATCTGAGTTCATGTTGCAGGACAGGATTTTATTCTACCATTTTTTTTAACATAACCTTATTGTTATAGCTGCTCCCTTCCCTTTCACCAAGTGATTTGGTGATGGGGATGCTAAGGATACAAGTCAAGGATTGACGGCCTTGGCGAGTCAAGGTCTCTATCTATCCACAGACCAGGTACAGCATGGGAGCAATAGGGCAAGCTTCCCACACACTTAGTGGCCCTGGGCATCCCCTAAGTGGAGAGGCCCTAGCATAGGTGATATTTCCTCCAGCCGACCTTTAATGCTTAAAGCAGCATTATTTTCTGCACAGACCCCATCACACTTCTATTGCACAGCCAAGAGAGACTAAGTCAACTGCAACATGGCAACCCTACTGAAGCCATGCCACCAGGGGAAGGGTGTAGGTCCGCTAGGGTGACCCGATGTCCTGATTTTATACGGACAGTCCCAATATTTGGGGCTTTTTTTTAATATATGGGCTCCTATTACCCCCACCCCTACCCCCTGTCCCAATTTTTCACACTTGCTATCTGGTCACCCTAAGGTCAGCCATGTAGAGGTACAGCTGACCATGCAGGTTAGCTCCTCCCTCCATGGAACTGGGGGTATCATACTCTAAATCTGTGTGGTTGGAAAGCCTCATCTCTGCCCATTCCATGGCCACTCAAGTCCCTCCTAACAGAGGCAATTATGCCCAGCAAACCTGGAGACCCAGCTGAGTTTTTATCCCCTCCCATGTTTTTCTCCAAAGGAAGGTGCAACTATGCAACATGAAAGGGCTGTTCAGACTTCATATCCATTCACTCCTTGAACTTTCTCCTGAGAGTGTTTGCAAGGGTGACAGTGAGTGCCAGCGGGGAAGGCACTGTATCAAATTAATCAGGGGTGAGCCTAAACATCACATGTATCACCTGTTGATGTTCAAATGAAAATAAGGATTTTTTGACACGCACATGCAGAACATGAAATGAGAAGTAATGTCATTAACTTCATTAGATGCATCCACTATAGAAGTGTTTATCACTTTAAAAGGAAGATTATTTTAATGCAGTAAGAAAATTATGCATTTCAATCCCCTATTATTACCAACTTGGATCAACTAAAAAAATTAAATGATTTTTCACACCTTTCCAAGAATGCCATCCAAAAAAATTTCTATAGAGTTTAGTGCAGCAGGGCTAGCTAACTATGAAATGATCTTTGCTAATTAAAATATCTTATCATATACTGAGAACTCATTAGCCTTTAAAAGACAATAGGCATCTCAATCTCTATTAACAGAAGAGCTGACTTTACCTTGACATTTATAATTAAGAAAGAAACATTGCTCATAGATTAAATAATGAATGAGTTAGCAGATGTATAGTAGAAGGGAAAAGGGAATTTATCATGCCAAAATTAAACTGCTAGAATTGTCCACAATGTTCACATCCCAGTCCTGTAACAATTAAGAAGTCATTGACTCGGTGCTACTCAGGGTATGTCTGCACTAGAAATGTTACAGCTGTGACGCTGTAGTGCTGTATTGTAGACACTACAGCAATGGAAGGGGTCTTCTGTCCCTGTAGTAAATCCACCTCTCCGAGAGGCAGTAGCTAGGTCAATGGAACAATTCTTCCATTAATCTAGCGGTGTCTATACTGGGGCTTAGGTCAGCTTAATTACATCACACAGGGCGTGAATTTTTCCCACAGCCCTGAGCTATGTAGTTAAGCTGACATAACTTTCTAGTTAGTATGCAGTGTAGTTGTAGCCATGTTGGTCCCAGGATAATAGAGAGACAAGGTGGGTGAGGTAATAGCTTTTATTGGACCTTGCATTTAACTTTAACACTCATAATACCTTTCCCAGAACTGAAGAAGAGCTCTGTGCGGCTCAAAAGCTTGTCTCTCACCAGTAGAAGTTGGTCCACTAAAAGACATTACCTCACCCATCTTGTCTCGATAACTTTCTAGGGTAGACCAGCCTTCAGATTCTACAATACTGTACCTCATCTCATCAGTTACATATTTTTATTTCTCTTCCACAGAAGTCTACTAATAATTAAGCCTCAACTGTTTAGCTGAAACACATCCACTTCCCACAGCTGGATCCTTTTAATCCATTGGGAGGTCTGGCAGTTACCTTTAACTACGCATTGATTTCACTTTGAAGCTAAGAAACTACTACAGTGAATCTTGAAAACGTTTACATCATTGTGTCAGCATGGTTACTCACAGATGCACAGAAAAGTGAATCAAGCCTGTGGTTCTGTAATAAATCATAGCTCCTAAAATACTGACTGAAAGTCAAGAAAATAACTTGTTTACAATATTGATTTTGAGTTATATGGTGTTAAAGATTTTCTCAGCAGCATCAGCATGAGAGCAGAGCAAAACATTGACAACCCTGAAGCCAATGGCAGCATGCTGCGTGATTAAGGACAGTCCTTTGGAGTTCATTAGGAGAAAGACAAAATGTCCCTTAGTGTTTAGAGTGGGGACTAAAAATAGGGATTTCTAGCTTCTGTTTGTCTTGCCACCACTGATTCATTGTGCGATCAGAGGTGAATCACTGAACCTCTCTGTGTTTCAGTTTATCCACCTGTAAAACTGCTGTAGTAATATTTACCTATTTCATCGGCATGTTGCAAGGCTTAAGGCAAGATCCCACGAGCCTGGTAGGTGAAAAATTCCCAACAAGTTCCCCATGTGTAGGTCTTGCAGGACTGAGCCTTTAACTGATGTTTTATAACAGCTTTGGGAACCTCAGATGGAATGCACCAGGGGCTGATCCGGTTCCCATGGAGTCAATGGGAAGATTTCCATTGACTAAGGCCTTGTCTACACTACAAGACTATTTCGAATCTACTTAAGTCGAATTTGTGGATTCGACCTTATGAAGTCGAATTTGTGTATCCACAGTAAATACACTAATTCGAATTTCTGAGTCCACAGTAACGGGGCTGGCGTCGACTTTGGAAGCGGTGCACTGTGGGAAGCTATCCCACAGTTCCCGCAGTCCCCGCTGCCCATTGGAATGCTGGGTAGAGCTCCCAATGCCTCCTGGGGGAAAAATGTGTCGAGGGTGCTTTTGGGTAACTGTTGTCATTGAACCGTCAATCACGCCCTCCCTCCCTGAAAGCTCCGGCGGGAAATCTGTTCGCGCCCTTCTCTGGTCGGTTACAGCGCGGACGCCACAGCACTGCGAGCATGGAGCCCGCTGCGATCATCGCTGCACTTATGGCCGTTGTCAACTCCTCGCACCTTATCGTCCACCTCTTCCACAGTCAGCTGCTGAGAAATCGGGCGAGGAGGCTCCGGCAGCGCGGTGAGGACAGGAATTCACAGAGTGGCGCAGACCTCTCACAAAGCAGGGTACGCCGCGCCGTGGAGATCATGGTGGCAATGGGTCAAGTTCATGGTGTGGAACGGCGATTCTGGGCCCGGGAAACAAGCACGGACTGGTGGGACCGCATAGTGCTGCAGGTCTGGGATGAATCACAGTGGCTGCGAAACTTCAGGATGCGTAAGGGCACTTTCCTTGAACTCTGTGACTTGCTGTCCCCTGCCCTGAAGCGCCAGGACACCCGGATGCGAGCAGCCCTGAGTGTGCAGAAGCGAGTGGCCATAGCCCTCTGGAAACTTGCAACGCCAGACAGCTACCGGTCAGTAGCGAACCACTTTGGCGTGGGCAAATCTACCGTGGGGGTTGCTGTGATTCAAGTAGCCCACGCAATCGTTGAGCAACTTCTCTCAAAGGTAGTGACTCTCGGAAACGTCCAGGACCTCATAGATGGCTTCGCCGCGATGGGATTCCCAAACTGCGGTGGGGCTATAGATGGGACTCACATCCCTATCCTGGCACCAGCCCACCAGGCCAGCGAGTACATTAACCAAAAGGGCTACTTTTCAATGGTGCTGCAAGCACTGGTAGACCATAGGGGACGTTTTACCAACATCTTCGTTGGGTGGGCGGGCAAGGTTCATGACGCGCGTGTGTTCAGGAACTCTGGTCTGTTTAAACGCCTCCAGGCAGGTACTTTCTTCCCGGACCACAAACTAACGGTTGGGGATGTGCAGATGCCTACAGTGATCCTCGGGGACCCAGCCTACCCGCTAATGCCCTGGCTCATGAAGCCCTATACAGGCGCCTTGGACAGAGAGAAGGAACTCTTCAACTACCGGCTGAGCAAGTGCAGAATGGTGGTGGAGTGTGCTTTCGGACGTCTCAAGGGGAGATGGCGGAGCTTACTGACTCGCTCGGACATCAGCGAAAAGAATATCCCCGTAGTTATTGCTGCTTGCTGTGTGCTCCACAATCTCTGTGAGAGCAAGGGCGAGACCTTTTTGTCCGGATGGGAGGTTGAGGCAAATCGCCTGGCTGCAGTTTACGCTCAGCCAGACACCCGTGCCGAGAGAATATCCCAGCGGGAAGCGCTGTGTATCCGGGAGGCTTTGAAAGCAAGTTTCCTCGGAGAGCAGGGTAACCTATGACTCTCCACTTGCTTTCAAGAGAAACTGACCCTGGGCCTGTGTCTGTATGTGTCGATTTCGATCTGCGGTTACATACCCCGTTCTCCAAGTTTCCCCCACTTCCAAAGCACGTTTTAAAGCAAATTAATTGTTACACTCATTATTAATAAATCTTTGTTTTACTTTGCATTTCTGTTCAGGTGTTGAAACATGGACGCATACTGTGCTGGGCACGGTGTGCACTGATGTACAGACCGCTTGTTCCATAGAGGAATGACATCCTCCTGCTCCTACATAGGTCTCTGGGGTGGGGGACGGTTGCAAGTGGTTGTGCATGAAGGGGAGGGATTGCAGGAAGGGATGGGTTTGCAGGAAGTGGCGAGTGGTGCCTTCTTTGGATAGGGGTTTGGATGACGGCAGTGGGCTGCGGGTTTGGGCGTAGGAAGGGGTGAGGGGTGTGGGGGAAGGGTGAGTATCTGTCCGTGGATGAGGGCTCTTGTTGGGGCTCAGGGCAGCGGAGAGGCTCGTTGCTACGGTGGAAGTGCATGGTAAGGGCAGTGTGCCTTAACATTAAGGGGGTGGCAGGCGCTAGGACCCTGGACAAGCATACACATCACAGAATGACCCGGGGCAGCATACACCACACAGAGTGACCCTGGTGCCTACTGACTGCAGTGTGTGTGTGCCCTGCAGTTGATCATGCCCCCAAGTCTGTACCCTGGTAATGTAGGCTATACCGTGCAATTATAAATCCCCTCCCCCGCCCATACACAAAAAAATCCTCTGACACGAAAGACGTGACCGAAACAGTGAATAACAGCAAACAGCTTTTAATAATCTAAGACACAGTGGTGGGATGAAACTTGGATTTGGGACTGGGTGAGCCTGTAAGGGAAGCACTTCTACAAATGTATAGCGTGAGAGGTGTGTGGTACATTAGCGCTATGCAGTGGTGCAGTGACAGTTCTCACGGCCCCTACCGCCCCGCCGTCTTGTACTTTTGGATGAGGGGGGGGCAGGACTTCTTGGCGGGGGAGGGCGGTTGCAGATACACTGCAGGGGGGCTCTGTCCTCCTGCCTGCGGTCCTGCAGAACATCAACAAGGCGCCGGAGCGTGTCCATTTGCTCCCTCATTAGGCCAAGCAGCGTTTGAGTCGCCTGCTGGTCTTCCTGCCGCCAGCTATCCTCCCGTTCGATGTGTGTGCGATGCTGTTGACATAGGGTCTCCCTCCACTGTCTCTGCTCTGCCGCCTCGGCTCTGGAGCAGGCCATCAGTTCCGCAAACATCTCGTCCCTAGTCTTTTTCTTTCGCCGCCTAATCTGCGCCAGCCTCTGCGAGGGGGATGCCGGGGCAGTCCGGGAAAGAGCCGAAGCTGTGTGATGGGAAAAGTAACTGATTTCCTTGAACAGATACATGTTTGCGAACAGTGAACACAGTCTAGTCAGTTTCTCTGAACAAGACCATACAGGGCAACAAGTCTCACGAGATCTCAGGACAAGTTCGAGATTTCGGAATACGCTCTCATTGGCTGCGGCATTGCACAGGAGAGCGGACAAGTGGGGAGAGACAGCTGAATCCGTCTAGCAGACAGTCCTGGTAAGCCTTACAGTACATTCTGCTTATCAGTTAATGGATAGCTGTGCCCTCCCGCTAAAGGCAATCTGGAAATCATATACTCTGACCCTTTTCCAGCCACTCCCGCCAGTGCACGGGAAAGATCAATGTATGCTTTTCCTATGTGGCCTACAACACGTGACTGTTAAGCGAGGGTCATTGTTATGCAAAGTAAAAGTCAACCATTCACAACAGTAACAATACACTAATTGCCCTAATTAGATGCAGCATTTCATGAACGAGATCACCCTGATGCGGGTCCCTCGGAGTCACAAAGAGCGGATGCTAAGGGAAGCCCTGCAGAGACAAGGACCATATGCGGCCATGCTTGTGGAGGCGATGATTCCCATCTACATAAGGATGTCCTGGCGCGGAAGAGTGTGCTTCCACGGAGCACCCAACAAGGCACCTCTCCCCAGGAACCTCCTGCGGAGGCTTTTCGAGGACCTAAATAAGACCTTTCTTGAATTGTCCCTGGAGGATTATTGTTCAATCCCTATATGTGTGGACCTACTTTTCGTATAGTTTTTCATTGAAAATTTTATATATAGCATTTCTATTTTTTTATACCTGTTTTATAAAAAATAAATGTTTACATGTTTATAGCACTTACCGCCTGATCCTTCCCCTGATTCAGAGTCCGGGTTAACGGCCGGGGAGGGTTGGTAGGGGATCTCTGTGAGGGTGATGAAGAGATCCTGGCTGTCAGGGAAAGCGGTTTTGTGTTCGCTGTCGCCTGCGCCGTCCTCCACAGACCCTTCCTCATCTTCCCCATCGGCGAACATCGAGGAGGAACTGTCCAGGTTCACTATGCCATCCACTGAGTCCACGGTCACTGGTGGGGCAGTGGTGGCAGACCCACCTAGAATGGCATGCAGTGCCTCGTAGAAGCGGCATGTCTGGGGCCGGGCTCCGGAGCGTCCGTTTGCCGCTCTGACTTTTTGGTAGCCTTGTCTCAGGTCCTTGATTTTCACGCGGCACTGCATTGCATCCCGGCTGTATCCTTTCTCTATCATTGCTTTGGAGACCTTCTCGAAGGTCTTTGCATTCCGCTTGCTGGAGCGCAGCTCCGAAAGCACAGACTCCTCGCCCCACACACCGATCAGATCCAGGACTTCCCGGTCTGTCCATGCTGGGGACCTCTTTCTATTCTTGGATTGGCCGGACTCCTCTGCTGGAGAGCTCTGCATCGTTGCAGGTGCTGCGGAGCTCGCCCCGATGTCCAGCCAGGACGTCAGATTCAAAGTGCCCAGACAGGAAAATGAATTCAAATTTTCCCGGGTCATTTCCTGTGTGGCTGGTCAGAGAATCCAAGCTCCGACTGCTGTCCAGAGCGTCAACAGAGTGGTGCACTGTGGGATAGCTCCCGGAGCTACTAAGTTCGATTTGCATCCACACCTAGCCTAATTCGAGCTAGCCATGTCGAATTTAGCGTTACTCCACCTGTCGGGGTGGAGTACCGAATTCGAACTAAAGAGCCCTCTAGTTCGAATTAAATGGCTTCCTGGTGTGGACGGTTGAGCGGTTAGTTCGAATTAACGCTGCTAAATTCGAATTAAAGTCCTAGTGTAGACCAGGCCTTAGATAGATACAAAATATTTTTAATAGAAGATTAAAACACGTTAGCCTTACTTAGAAACTATCATTTTCAGAATAGGCATTAACTCGAAGCAATTTTCTGTTTAACGCTATTGCATTTAGCTTCACAGATAGGAAATCTGTTAAGGATGCAAGTTAGAATTAAGTAACTTTCAAATCACAAAAGAATATAGCTAAAACATCACCACAGATTAATCTCAGTTATTCAAAAACCCCTTACGTTATTCAGTCTAGGTAGGGCAATGGAGTTCATCAGTCTTACAAACATTTTGGACCCCATTCGCTTGGTTATATGGGGTCAAAATTTATCTCAGACTTAGTGAAATGTATTTCTTCTTTTGCATGCTGTGCTAGAGTGAAGAGTGTCTTTTATGCACGGTCATGTTTAGCCGTGAAGTTGTATTCCAGAAATCCTCTAAACCATTAGATTATAGACTCAGGGGGTTCTTTAAAGTGGTATTTCACATCAAAAAAGCACACTGAAGGTGATGGAGAACAAAATATAGTGAGAAGCAACTGCCTACTTTTTGTAAAGTCTCCAATTTGGTAGCAGGTCACTTTTCCTGCAGCAAAGGAATTTTTTTGTAACAGCAGTTTATTGTTGGAGAGGAGTCCTGGTTGTAAAAATAGAAGGGTCAAGGTAGAGAACTAGAATCGCAGATTTAACCAGTGCTAATTAGCTACCCTGCTGAGGAGAGAAGGCAAACTACATGGTACTCTATGTACAAGGCGAAGATAATTGAAGAAAAATGTCCATTTTCCTTCCTTTTTACATTCCAAAAAAAGAAATGCGATCAGACCACAACAAGAAGTGAAAAATGAAGCTCTTGACAGATTGAATTTGCCACAAGGCAAGTAAACTCCAGCAAATTTAGAGGAGAAAATATGTGAGACTTAACAGCAGCGTCGTAACAGTTAGAGAGAGACCTCTTAGATTGAGAGCATCCCCTTAAAAGTGCATTCAGTTAATCCCTGACAGAGGAAGTGTCAGACACTAATCAGATTTAAAAATTTGATTAAAGCGAATATTAAAATTATATAATACACAGGTTGAGAAAAGAGTGTCTGTATATCTGGATATAGTGCTTGGATTATCCACAAATACAAAGTTTGTTTTTAAAAAAGTCATATGGTAGTATAGTACATAATCAGCAGCAATAACCCACATTTAGGTGAATAAATTTAAGAACACAGTTTAGATATTAGCATCCAAATATTTGGGTACATCACTCTGAAAAGTTGTACAGTTGGTTGTGGAAAGCAAAATATATCAATGAGTGGAGATTGTTCCTCAGTAATTGAGAATTAGGGTAGTATTACATTCAACCTCAGTCAAACAGCCATGAAGCACTGCATTATTCTTACTGAAAATGCTCTGAATGTCCAACACCCATGCAAGCTAGGTGCTTATTTACGCCAAGATTCTGCAAACACTTACATACATGTCTGAACTTCCTACTACCACTCCTCCTCAATGGAACTACTCACAGGAGTAAAATTAAGCACAGACATAAGTATTTACAGGACCATGGCCTTGCAGGCAACTTCAAGGTGGCCAAATGGAAATCTGGCTGAGTCCGATCCTGATGACCTTTCAAAAGTGCTGTAAAATGCACCTCCTCGTTCAGGTTCCACTAGTGACATAGCTAAGACTTTCTTTCTCAAGTAGCAGAGCTTGTTGAAAATGAAAAAGTGAGTTTCATGAAAAAACCTGAGTTGTTTTTTGAGATATCAGAGGTGGTTTTGGAACAAATTGATACATTAAATAGTAGTAAGTCACCAGGACCAGATGGTATTCACCCAAGAGCTCTGAAGAAGGTCAAATAATTGCTGAACTATTAATTGTGGTATGTAACGTATCACTTAAGTCAACCTCTGTACCAGAGGACTGGAGGCTAGCTAATGTAATGCAAATTTTCAAAAAAGGCTCCAGATGTGATCCTGGCAATTACAAGCCAGTAAGTCTAACTTCAATACCAGGCAAACTGGTTGAAACTATAGTTAAGAACAGAATTATCAGACACTTAGATGAACACAGTATGTTGGGGAGAGTCATAGGATTATCTAGATAATTACAATTATGAGGAGGAAAAGTACCTCCAAAGGCTCTCCATGGTTTAAGCCACCAATGGGGTTCGAGCCACAGTGTGGCGCAAGGCTGGAGGGGAGGAGCCGTGGAGGCAATGCATAGTCCAGATAGACACAGAAGGGCCACAGCAAAATACCTGGTGGGTGGCCCCGGACTTCACATGGATCCCAAAGGGGCAGACCCTGTTCCTCATGTGGTGGCCTAGAGCGGAACAGGGGGCCCTTTGGCGAGCAATAGCAGCCCCTGATCCCTGGACGCAATATTGTTGTTGCAACCTCCTAAACCAGGCAAACGACATCCATAACGAAAGCCAGGAAGGGCAGGAGCCGAAAAACTAACGATGTACAGAATTTATCCTCTGTGCCTCAGTTTCCCCAATAGAAACATTTATGATGATGTTCTTTTTCTTCTTTTGCTTTGTTAACAGGACCAGGCAATAATAGCGAGAGCCCAAGGACACCCTAAACAGGAGTGGTGGGACTGCTCTTGCTGCTTCAGGACTGCAGAATTTGTTAGTGTGATACAATGTATGTATGGTGGCATATATCTATGGGAATCCTTGGGTATCCGACGCTTTTGTCCTCCTTTGTTAATTTTACCACTGTTCAGAATTAGCAATGGTGGAAAAAAAGGTCGATTATCCATTGGCAGGGGGCAATTGTGGCTTAGCATCCTGAAAATGTGGCATCATGTATATTTTTCCAGGGGCGGCCCCCTGCCGAGAGCATCAGGTCCCCTAGCCTTGCGTGTCCCTCCCCAACTGGATCCCAGGTGGGATCAACCCAGAAGGGCCCCGCACCTCCGCAGGCAACACTCCATGGGACAACAGTACATCCCATCGCCACCTAAACCCCCCTCCCAAAAAGTTTGCATCCACCTGGGAACAATGGCCCCTACTTCTGAAGAAGGAAAACCTCCATCCATACTGCCAACACTTATGGTTCCACTAGGAGGGAAAAAATTGAAAAAAATCGCTCAAGTGGACCACCAATGAGAGGGTACATGGGGAGGTATTCAATGTCACAAAAGAGTTTAACATGCCATCCGAGTCAATGCTTCACATTGATAGCTGGCATTGGGATGTGGTTGCAGTGTTAGTCTCTGGATGCTGTAAAGTTCAACCTAATCCCCACAGTCCCAAATGTTGGTATATCATGCATGTTACTCACTCATCCGCACACACAACCCACCAATGTGTGGAGATAAATATTACCTGTCCCGAACAATTTTCAGCACCCCTCCTAAGTTGTAGCCTCCTCCACTTAGCTCCTAATCTTCAGGAAACAGTTCTTGGAAAGCACCTCCATATCTCCCCGCACCAGCAGGTACCCACCACTAAATGGGAGGCAGCCACTCAATGCTGGATCCTCCTGAATGCCATCTTGGGAGCTTTAGATATTTACCTACCCCTGACACACTTTCCGGTCCCAGCCTTCCTTCCCAATTGTACCAGGGGGGTCACCCTCCAACTCGCCCCCCTCAGGCATATGTTGTCCTTGTCCCCCCCAGAAGAGGCAGACCATAGTGGGCTCCTTGTGCAGGGGGCCATGAGAAATGAGCAGTTGAAACAATTGGAAAAGACCATGGGACTAGTCATAAGTGCAGATCTCACCCACCTGACAGTGGCTACCACCGCCCTCAAACATACTGCCGAATTGGCCCTCCACGCGCGGGATACCTTGCAGAGACTGATTAAGACCATAATTGAGGGCAGGAACCAACTAACAGGGGATTCAGTGTGCTCCCAGCTCCTACAATATTTAACCCAACAAATCTGTAGCATGTTTGTGCTACACTGCTGTTTATGTAGAATGCCAATAGTAACCCTACCCACCGTGTCAGAGGGAGGGTGGAAATTGAACTGGTGACCCCTGACAACAAAATGTTGATTCAGGGTTGGGGTGGTGGTGGCACAGGCCCAAAGACTCCCTTCCTCAGGGGGTCCCATGGGGAGGCAAATCATCATTGTATGTTGCTAACGCAGTTGCAAGCATCACAAGGCATTTCGGGGGAGGGTCAAAGGTGTGAGTGTGAAATGGAAGATTCCTTTGCAAGTTGCAAGAGAGGGAAGAAGGAAGAGAAGAAGATAAGACGCTGGCCCCAGTCCAAGGTAATAGGCTCGAGGAGAAATTTACAGCTGCCCAGCCATGAGAAGAGGAGAACTAAGTTGAGCAGGGCTGCAGAGATTGCAGTGAGAACAGTGAGAGCGAATGAGACAGCAAAGGCCAACGGGGGGAAAACAAAGTCTCTGAAGCCGGTGTATTTTGGAAAAGCCGAGGAGGCCACCGCGAGCCAGTTTGGACTGGTACAAAGAGCAGCAGGAACAGAGGGCCCTGAACGAAAACACCCCCAAAAGAACCCAGGACTTAAAAACCCTCCCGAGAACCAAAACAAGTCAGAGATCGCAGCGGGCCCTAGACAACCCGTGCACGGGGCAAGAACTCCTGTCCACCCCTCCCCCTCTTCTTCTTACGTTACACCTAGGCTTGGCCAGCCTCATGTCATGGGTGTGAGAGTATGAAAGTGGGTTAGGGCTGGGGTACTAACGTTTTCTTGCTTCCTTTGAGTGACGCGGGAGCGTTCCCAACACTCACCACAGTTAATTTTATTATTTTATCAATAAAGCTTTTAAATTCCGTCCCTTGGTGTGCTCCTCTATCTCCTCCCATAAAGATCTTGCAGCCTCAGCCTGATCACCTGACGCCCTGGACAGATTGGTAACATAAATCTGTCACATAATCAGACTGAAAAAATCATAATGCCACTATATAAATCCATGGTATGCCCACACCTTGAATACCCTGTGCAGCTCTGGTTGACCCATCTCCAAAGATAATAGAACTTAAAAGAGTAAAGAGAAGGGCAACAAAAATGATTAGGGGCATGAAACAGCTTCCATATGAGGAGAGATTAAAAAAAAAAAAAAAAAGACGACTAGGACTGTTCAGCTTACAAAAGAGATGACTAAGGGGTGGAGGAATGATAGAGGTCTATGAAATCATGAATAGTATGGAGAAAATGAACAGGGAAGTATTATTTACCACTTCACATAACTAGGGCCCAACCAAATTCACAGTCATGAAAAATGCATCACGGACCGTGAAATCTGGTCTTTTGTGCGCTTTTACCCTATGCTATACAGATTTCACAAGGGAGACCAGCGTTTCTCAAATTGGGGGTCCTGACTCAAAAGAGAGTTGCACGGGGCTCACAAGGTTATTTTAAGGGGGGGGTGCAATATTGCCACCCTTACTTCTGCGCTGCCTTCGAAGCTGGGCGGCCGGGAGAGCAGCATCTGTTGGCCGGGTGCCCAGCTCTGAAGGCAGCACTCCGCCCGCAGTAGCTCAGAAGTACGAGTGGCAATACCATACCCTGCCACCCTTACTTCTGCGCTGCTGCCTTCAGAGCTGGGTGGCCGCAGAGTGGCAGCTGCTGACTGAGGGCCCTGCTCTGCAGGCAGCAACGCAGAAGTAAGAGTGGCAAAGCCATATCATACCATCCTTACTAGGGAAGTAAATATTGTTTTTAAAAGTTACCCGTTTAAATGATTAAAATTATATTGTTTAACCAGTTAACTGCTGGGGTTGCTCCGGCCGGCCAGAGTGGCTGGGGTTAACAGTTAGGGCAGGTTAACCAGTAAGACTAATGCTTACCAGGTAACTGTTTACTATTTTACATCCCTAATCCTTACTTGTGTGCTGCTCCCAGCTAGCAGCCCACCTTCAGAGCTTTACATATTCTATTCTTCAGATGAAGGGTGACCAGATGTCCCAATTTTATAGCGACAGTCCCGATATTTGGGGCTTTGTCTCATATAGGTGCCTATTAACCCCCATCCCGTCCTGATTTTTTGCACTTGCTATGTGGTCACCCTATTCATATGTCAATATTGCACAATGGGTCCTGGTCCACAATTAGGGCACCTAGGCACTACAGCAATACGAATAATAAAAAATAATAGTAATAATGAATAGACACTGAGAAAAGCAATTAAGGGATTAAGCAATTAAGCTTCTAGAGCAGTGGTCCCCAACCTTTTCCATCTGGCGGGCACCAGACGACGAGCCACGGAGGACCATGGCAGCGGACAAGCATCCGCCAAAATGCCGCCAAGTGGCAACGTCAATAGGTGTCGCCACTGAAATGCCGCCAAGCAGCAATGTCAATAGGTGTCGCCGCCAACAAGCAGCATCATCCAGAGGCATTGCTGCCGAAATGCTGCTGACAATCAGGGGCATTTCGGCGGCAACACCTCTGGATGACACTGCTTGTCAGCGGCATTTCGGCGGATGCTTGTCTGCGGGCCAGTACGCGGGCGCACTTAGAAGCCCCGGCGGGTGCCATGGCACCCACAGGCACAGCGTTGGGGACCCCTGTTCTAGAGAAAGGCTTACAAATAAGCTAAGAACACCAGAATTTTGCAAGTATTTTTGTTAATCATGCAGTTGCAAGAACTCAAGGAGACCTGCTCACCACAAGATAACTTCCATATGCAAGATCACCTGTGTCCTTTTGCATTGAGGGCAGTCATTTTTGTGCCTGCTGTTCACAGTCAGTCAATATTGTAAGTCATCTACAGATGACAATGTGTGCAAGCTCCCACAACCTGTCAATACAGTGTACAAAAAGTTACACAGGCCAGGACTGGAACACACTTTGGTTTATTATACAGACTTAATGCTCATGTTCTTCTGCAAATACGGTTTGGCATATTCAGAGCTATTATAAGGCGGTTGCAGCTGTCCCTGTCTGTCTGTCTGTCTGGGAGGCCACGTCCCTCAGTACAAGTCCTCTGGAAGAGCACAACTCAGAGGGGAATTAGCACTGGGTTCACTGCCACTCAGCAGGGCAATCCAGTACTGAGTCTAGGGGCCCTGCTCCTCCAACTGGACAGGGCACCAAGCAGTTAGGGGGCTCTAACCTACAGCCAGGGTAGAGCAGGAGTGTCCACAAGCCCCAGGCCTCCGGCAGGGTGAGGCAGCAAGCAGTTAGGTGGCCCAGACCAGTATTCAGGACGGAGCAAATGAGGAATCTATTAGCCCAAGCCCTCGAACAAGACGAGCAGCAAAGTCAGGATGCTCGGGCGTGTACTCGGGACCAAGCAATAATGAGTCTCTAAGCCCAAGCGCTCAAACAAGGCGGGGCAGCAAACAGTCGGGGTGGGGTGGCAGTGGTAGGGGGATGCAGGCCCACCTGACTCCACTGTGTCCCAGCCCAGGGCCATAACAGTGGCAGAGTGGTCTGCCACTGGGTCAGCAGGGAAATCCAGCTGCAACACACAGACCAGCTGTCAGTCAGCTACACAGCCAAACTATATTCGGCTCCTCTGGGCTACTTCCTATACTCCCATTTGAGTGGGGGGGAGGTACATGGGTTCCGGGGTCATCGTCCGTCTCGCTGGGGTAAACAGATAACGGCAGCCCCAGAAACTCCTCGAAGTCTCCACCAACTGACAGCTCTTGCAGTCCCTCCAGATCTCGGGTGCTGCAGCGGTTGCTGTCAGGTCTGAGCTCTAGCAGCAGGTGAGAGACATCCTTTTCCTCTGGCAGCTCCCCTCTAACTGAGCTGGAGGGCTGGCCTTTTATACTTCTGATTCCTGTCCCGCCCTTCTGCTTCCCGCAGGGCAGGTGTGGGAGTCCTGCCTGTGCCCACTGGGGGGGGGGCTCATGGCTGTCCCTCTGTCCATCTCCAAGGGAGGCCATGCCCCCTCGCTACAGCTATATAATCGTTGCCATCAAAAAGGCCAGGCAATATTGAATGCAATCATAATTTTAATCAGAATGCCAATATGCTGCATCTAATTCACTAATTTCCTTTCAAACCTGTTGATCTCTCTCCTAATTATGGGGGAGGAAAGGGGATTATTTGTTTTCAAAAGACAGCAAATGCAAAAAAAACTGTCTGCATTATGACTTCAATAGGAGTAATATTACCCTTTATAAGAGAAAATGAATATAGCTGGGGCAAAAGTTACAACAAATATATGTCACTTATTTAGGAGGATTCTACAATTTGAATGATCCATTTATGGCAACGTGCACATTTTTTTTGGCCTGCATATGTGTGTGTGTATGTATATATATATATTACAATATGTGCATCTCTTTCCATATGTTTGTTAAAACACTGATTCAGTCAATGGTCTGAATAAAGTTTTATTTCTACAGTTACAGTATCTGAAGGAAAATAAATCTCCAAGGATTTGATGCACAAAATATTGCCAAACAAGCCTCACGTCTCATTCTGCACTGATGAAGGCTTGCAGGATATTTATCTGAAACAGTATAAAAGTAATATAATTTAACAAGTTGTCCTTTTTAATCTAGTGAGACTCTGAAGCAGTGCCAGCATTAATCATTTGAGGAATCAATGCAGCTCTTTTCATTGCATTTCCTCTGTCATAATGGAGTCCCAAAGAAACATCATGTCCAATCTGCTACACAAATTAAATTTAAAAGTGCATTTAGTGGGACATAGTCAGTTTTAGGTCCCCCACATGTAAAAATCAAAAAAGTGTCTTTTGCCAAAAAACCCAGGATCAACCAAAAAGTTTTCAAGAAATTTACAAGAGAAGGATGTTTTACGACTGAAATATTTAGAGAAACATCAGCTTACTATCACACCTTTGGCTTGATTTCAATTGAACTACTCAGGAGCTTAACTTTAAGCACTCACTTCAATGCTTTGCTGGATGGGGAGCTTTGCAAAGCATCAATTTCAATGTTCCACCTGTACCATCAGTTAGTCAACTTCCCATTGTTTGTGTGGATTTCTCATACAGAAGCAGGGGACAGAAAAATATTTCAAAGCAACAACTTTGTTACCAGAGGGCAATTCTGTGTAGTGGTCACCTGCCTCCTATTGTGCCATTTTTATACTCTCTCTTCTTTTCTAGGATGTCCTTCAAAACACATTTTCTTCACCTTTCTTTTATTCCTTTGAGAAACACTAACAGGTTAAAAATCAGGATCCAGATCTTCAGCTGGTGTAAACTGGTATTCCACTGACTTTGATGGCACTGCCAATTTATACTAGTCAGGAATCTGGCCTGAATTTCTTTGTCACTATTTACACAGCTTTGTTTAGTTTTGGTGTGTCCCAGAGCTCAAAACAATAGAAACAGACTAATCAATTTTATATTTCCTTCCATTTACTCTCAGCCCTTGTCTACACACAAAAGAATTATACTGTTTTAGCTACTCCAATATAGGTTAAGCAGTACAACTCCTCTTGTGTGGATTCAGTTATACTGATATAAGTGTACTTATATGTGTATAGCTTATCCCTGTATGGGAAGGGGAATTAGATTTACCAGTATAACTGCATCCACATGACAGTGGTTGTACTGGTATAATTGTATCAATAAAAGCTCATCACATCCCTAATCAATTGTTATATCAGTTATACCTGTACAATAACTGTGTGCAGACCAAGCTTCCTGTCCACAAAGGCTTCAAAGTTAGGGTGCTAACGTATCAAGAGAATAGTTTGGTTTGTTTGGGTTTTTTTAATTTGTTTCTTTTGAAATCTAATAAAAGCCCAAAAACACTTCTATTGGCTCTAGGTTTTGTGAAAGCCCTATTTTGCAAAACTGAAGGTCATGACTAGATCCCAATTTCTGCAAACATATGCTTTATTCATAAGTATTTGCCAGTATTTTATGTATGAATAGTGCCAGATTATAGATTGTTTGGGAACTGTTCATTTTGCATATTTGCTATTCATTACTTTTAATGAGTGACTGGCTGCCAGCATCGCATGGGATTTTGTCTGCTTCCAGAACGGATGACTGAAGGTTTTCAAAGAAGAAAATAATGGATAATATAGCAAATAATGCACTTCCTACAAATTTTCAGATGATTCATTCAAGCTAAACTTGGGAAATTCGGGAGATTTGTGAACATTTTCATGACTATTTCATTTTCACTGGTGATAGGGCCCCCTGTATATCAAAGGAATGAATTACTTGTCAAGTGTTGGTGAATCACTTTTCATATTCTTCTACCAGCCTCTAGGCATGGGTAGGTTGCAGAATTTAGCCCAGTAACTTCAATCAGCATTATGCCTTATTAAGAGCAATAATTATTCCCATGAGACAGTGGATTCCAGCAAAGGGTAAAGGGTAGCACCTGGTCCTTTCACTGTCAGAGCCTCAGTAGAGGCAAGATCATTCCAGGATGTAGATATGTTTCTAAAAATCAAGTCACCTCCTTGGAGAGAGAGACAACAAATGCCATATATTTAAAGACAGTCTAATTAGGAAGACACTGAACTATTCATTATGTGCTCAATGCAAGGAGAGGAACATGTTTGCTCTTCACCAGGGAAAGAAATGGAGGTCTCCCTAGAAATCAGACAAAGCACATTTCCTGGGCAAGGTAATTGATATGTGAAGGGGTGTAATAATAGCATATGAGATCATCTGACACAGCCGCCCTTCCAGTCTACTGGGGGGAAATGCAGGGTAAGAAATTACAGTGAGAAAGGCAGTTGTCAACATTCAGATTTTGAAGCTCGCAAGCACTGGACAGCTGAGTGCATAACAACTGCACATACCTGATATTAATCAGCCAAAAGCACAAATAAAAATTGGATGCCATCTGGTTAAGAATAATTTGTAGCTTAAGGAGTAAGAAGGATGGGTGGATGGTTTAGGGTTTCTCTCTCTTGCACTGCCATCCAACCCATAAAATTAGCTCAGTTTTTTAGGCAGTAACAAATGCAAAGCTTACTACCAGCTACATTGTGACTTGGTTTGCAGGCTTATGTAGGGGAATGAGAAATCCCACTTACATCCTTACATGTTACTCAGACCTTGGGTCCAGGTGTGCAGGTGTTGTTCCGTGCACCCACTTTCCCCCTTCCCCAGAGCAGTCAGGCAAGGAGTGATGAAGAATGAGTGGAGCCTTGCACCAACCCTCCCTATTCCATGGCCAGCACAACTAAACCAATGGGGGGGGGAGGGCATTATAATTTGCTGTTAATATAAGCCAGCAACAAAAATCACACCACCACCACGCTGAGCAAGGAACAGATCACAGCTCCCCTAGCCACAATTCCTTCCTGAGATGGTGCTGGAGCACCACAGCTACCTGCTGTCCTGTATTACAGGCTATACCCTGGAGAGACAGCCTAGCCCAAAACCTTATGGAAGAAAACTCAGCCACTTGGCATGCTTTAGCAATGTCAACAGTTCGTAACAGCATCATTTCATGAGATTAAAAAATCCAAATCCACTTCGTGTTATCAATCTAAATCCATAAAGAATTCTAGTTTATTTGAAAAAAATGTGTCAAACTAGAATCATACTATTTACACGTGAATGTACACATCCAATTTGTTCTGGTACACACCACAGGCAAAAATTTACTCTGACAGAAAGCTGCCAATTATTTCTCAGATATGAATCCTGCAGTGCCATATTGTGTCTTTGGTAGTAAGCTGTCACTAAGAAGAACAATTTTACTATTTACTCATTAATTAGCACTTCAGGATCAAGCTAGCCCGACTGTTTCCAGACCTTTCAGTAGCTGAGAGGCACACACTTAGATCCCATCTACAATGTAATTATACCCTATGGGAGGACCTAGTTACAATGTTGTAGTCTGCCAAACTGTTAGAACACAATTCAGTCTTGTGGCCTAAAAAGTTTTACAGAGTAGCTTTAGAGCCAGTGTAATATCTAATGCAACTCCACTGACATGAGCCCACTGACTTTAATTTGACACTTGAGATGAAGTCCTGGCTCTGTTGAAGTTAATGGCAAAACTCCCATTGATTTCAATGAGATCAGGACTTCCAAGTGTTTTGCAATTACTTCCTGAAAGAGTGTGTTTCCAGGTGAAATGCCAGTGACTGTTGGAGGATTCCATTCACAGTGTAAACATTAAACAAGAATTACAGCAAAGTTTGCTTATCATAATGCACCTTGAGTATCTGACACCAAGCATTCCAAAATCATGAGTGAGGCCATCCCCGAATCAAGAGACATGTTTAAAAGTTTGGGTTCCTTTTATATACCACCTTGGTTTTGAGCTTTTAGGGTTCACATTTTCCAGCTTTTCTCCACAATCAGGAGGGCCAGGGTGACAGACCCGGGTACAATCCAGACTGAGTAGCTGCACCACCCCTGCCCTGCAACCTTGGGTGCCTTACAATGCTTTGCTGAAGTAGCTTCCACCTGGGTCATGCACAAACAGCCTTCCAACATGCAAGCCAGACCCTGAGTGTTTGTCTGTAATGCAGCCTACCAGCCACATTTGGGTTACACTGTGGCTCTCACCAGCCTTGGTTATACCGCACGGTGACCCCAGCACACCCAGTCTTAGATTTCCCCCAGAAATGTATGTTCTGTACTGCCCAGCCCTCTCCTGGACAATACAAGTCCATTATTTCTTTAATAGAAATACACCCCAAATGGAGTTTCCTCAGACACTTCACTTTAAACACGGCTTAAATAAAACAAGTTCATTAACAGAGGGAGATTTTAAATGAGGCAATCGCCAGTTCTGATTACAAGTCAGTTTGTTCAAACTGGATGGTTGCTCCACCCACACAAGCTAATCCTTTATATCCTCCTCTAACCCCGGGCAGAAATGGTGACACTGTGGTGCCTCATTCCACCCGGAGTTGGAAGCCAAACGATGAAAATCAGCAGTGTACATGGCAATGGGCTGGCCGCCCTGCCGTAAGGCCTGCCTCAGCAGTCTGCACACAGTGGGGGTCATCAAAGATGAGGGACCTGCCTTGAATTAACTCCTCCAATTGTCGCAAGAGGGGGGTGGACTGTTCCAGGAGGAGAGAAGCTCAGGCCAACGCCTCCCCTCCCAACAAACTTAAGATGAGCCCCAACAGGCCTGGTCCGTGGGAATGATCAGGGGTGTAGGAAGAACAGGAGCTGACACTGATTCAGGAACCCCCGAAATGTGTCCCAATCTCTGTCAAATTTGTTGGGCTGCAAAATCTTTGGCTCCAGGAGGGATGGAGTAGGATGAGCCAGCAGAGCAACCTGCACCTGCAGGGACACACTCTGTGATAGCAGTTTGGTTACTTACCCCTGCCGGCTCTGGATGGCAGCCGCCAGTTCTGCTGGAGCCTTGATAGGGTCCATGCTAGGGCTGAGGACCCCGGCCTTAATTTTAAGGACTTCTCAATCTGTCAACCAACTGGGACAAAGGTGATCTAGCCTTGTGGCTGGAATAGGCCTCAGGCCTAGTGGTCGAAGCAGGTAGCAGGACCCGAGGACTAGGGTCAGAGCCAGAGTCAGTAGTCAGAAGTTGAAACCAAGGGTCAAACCGGAGGGCAGGCACTGGAGCGAGCAGGGTAGTAGGCAAAAGGGGGTCAAGGCAGGGGCAGGACAGAGCCAAGGCTGGGTGCAAGGCAGAAGCATCAAGAACAAGGTAATTCAGGAGCAAGCAGAGTGGTGGACATGAGCATTGAGGAGCCAGTGAGCTGCTGATGCTCTTAAGCCATGGCCAGCCTGTTGGCCGCTGCAGCCAGTCAGGTGGCGTGGCTAATCAAGCAGCCTTTTGTAGACCAGGCCCTGATTCCTGACACAATCCAGTTTTTGATATTACAACAGAGAAGGAAGAAGCAAGCAACTCCTCCTGCAGGTTGGTACAATTTAACTAGAGTTGACCTTAGCTGACTTAGATACCTACAAAGCGGAGGATAAAGATATTGGGCCTGATTCTCATTTACACTAAGGCAAGTTTACACTGGTCTGGCTGTGTAAAAGGGAATCAGACGCTGGAGAATGACATTTCAGGATTAGAGGACTAAGCATTCAGCTGCAGATTGTAGCTGGTCGGCAGGTCTCAGAAAGAACTCCAATCCATAAAGTAACTGGGAGGCATTGTCTTGGCAAAGGACTGAACACTGGCAGTGGAACTCCTTCCCTCATGAAATCAGAATAAATGTATTTCTTTCCTTTTTTAGGGACTGATACAAAACATGCCAAACGAGAATTCTGTGTGTTTGGTGACTTCAATACACAGTCCCTTTCTATCTCCCCAATCTAAATATATGACCCAACCGGAGGAGAGCAAAGAAAGTGGTCCATATTTGGATAAGATAATGCATTTTTTTAAAATCCTGTATTCAGTGTCATCCAGTGTATGGATGCTAAGAGACAGACGCAGCCAACCTGGTCTATTTGTCTCTTATTCTCAATGAATCAGGAAATAGGTTCACTATGAATTGTTAGCTACAGTCCAGCTATTATTTGAACAGCTTGGGTGGAGAAAGTTATTGCCTCACTAATCAGAATACTTGAAAATAGGCAAATGCCAGGACAGGGTGCTTATCTACTAATATGGTGTGCAGAGAGGAAGCTTGTCAACAAAAGTAAAGTTCTAAGAGCTGAGTCATCACTCCACTACACCAGCATCGAACTGGTGTCACTTAACTGAGTTCAGGGCAGCACGGTCTTTCCATTGACTCCATTGGGCCCTGCATCACACTCAAACGGCACATATTAATCATAAGTCTTGGTGGAAAAGAACTATCAATAGGGCACCCACATTTTCTCTTTAAAGGAAGGTTTGTCAACTTTAAAGATTTGGATAGAACATGGTGAGTAAGGGGAGAAGAACGTAGCTGGCTCAGGAAATCTTATTTTCTTTTTTCCTCATTGACTTTAAAGAAATGCAGAGCTAGAGGTCAGCTCACCAGAAACAAGCAGCATTTGATCAGGACAGTACTTGGTCCTGCTAGTGAAGGCAGGGGACTGGACTCGATGACCTTTCAAGGTCCCTTCCAGTTCTATGAGATAGGTATATCTCCAGATAATAAATAATATTAACCTGCCAGCAGAAGAGAACCCTGAGTGAAAAGGCCTGAGAAAAAGTACACGTCATAGATTTCTGATTTAAAGGTTTTTGTTTTGCAGGTGGGGGAGGGGACTGTTGGTTGTTTTTGCAAAATGTAGCAATATTAATACACTTTATAAGGAAGGTGTGATCTGTGTGAGGATGACCACCTGAGAAACTTCAAGACAGGGGCATCATTATGGACAGTCCAAGGAAAACACCAGCTCAGCATGCAGATATGGGTCAAAAGGCCAAACAAAACTTTAGGATTATCTTTAATTGTCATATCAACAAATTTACCTGGTACTCCAGAAAGGCTATCTGGTTTATTGCCAGCATCATACTTAGCACCCATTTTAAATATAGGTGTAACATTTTTTGCTACCTTCCAGTACAGTGGCTATTTTTATGAGATTGCACATTTTTGTTAGCAGCTCAGCCACTTCATTCTATTTTCTGTTCTATTTAGACTCTTATGCTGTACCATTGCTATAGTAGTCGAGTACCTAACAAACACCATTATCTAGTTCTGGTAACTTGTTTTTGGCTGAACTAACAATTTGTTCTAACATTTCCTCTTTAGATACTTCAGTGTCTAACAGTGCCTCATCTTTATTCCCTGAGGACAGGTCTGGGATAGCTCTCTCTCCAACATCTTCTGTGGAGAACACTGACGCTGGTGTCATTTAATATCTCTGCAATGTCTTTATCCTCCTTAATTGCCTAGTAGCAGTATTACCAACCTCATGCATTCAAAAAATCATGAGATTCGCATGCTCTTCAAGACAGAGAGGGAGGGGGTAAATACATTTTGGATTCTCTTCCTTTGCCTTCTGGCCTCTGAGCCTTTAGGGTGCAGTCACTTCAGGTTTTCCTTCATTCTGAGGGCAAGAAACTTACTTTTATTTCAAATGAAAGCTGAGAGTCTCACGTAATCTCTTTAGTCCAGAAACTGGGGCTTTAAGGGAAAACAAATCACCAAATACTGCAAGATTTGCAATAAAAATCACAAGAGTCAGCAATTCTGTCAGCAGTTCTAGGCAGAACTGGCCAAAACTTGGGAATTTCAGTATTTATGAATTTGCATTCATTCTCATTCAGAACAAAAGCAAAAATTTACCGAAGTTACTTGGCAAACTGAAGACATCTGAAATGTTTGTTTCAGAAACACCAAAACATGGCTGCTATTCACTGAATAAGGCTCCCTGACAAAGTTGTGGACCCTGAAACATTGGCAGATTTCAAATGGAAGCCTGCGTGTTTCAGTGAGTTTTTGTCAAATCTGTAATAGATTCGGCTAAACATTTCATTACAACAAATTGGCATTTTCCAACATAACAGTTTCATCAGAAAGTTTCCAATTAGCTCTAGTCCTGGGGACCCATTTTACCTTTCACTGGATTCCTGCCTCTGCAATAACCACCATGGCCCTGCTCCTGGGCTTATGAGTAAGTAGCAAGTGTATTTCCTACTCACGTGAATGGACTCATTAACATCAGTCTACCTTAGGTACTTATATGGCCCCTATCACTGTAGTACCTGAGTCCCTCACAATCATTAATGTATTTATCCTCATGACACTGTATGAGGTAAGGAAGTTATATTAGCCTCTCTGCCTCAGTTCCCTATCTGTAAAATGGGGGTTAAGAGCTGAATGCTCAAAAGGAGCTAGATTCCTAAGTTCTATTGCCCAATGTCACACAGCAAGTCTGTGGCAGAGCAGGGAATTAAACCTAGGTGCTACATTAGTATCTTACCATTGGACCATCCTTCCTCTCAGTGAAGCTGTTCACATAAGGATTGATCATGCAAGTCAGATTTGCAAGATTAGGTCTTATAACTTATTTCCATGTCAATGAGACTACCTGTGTGAGTGAGTATTTCAAGCTCAGGCCCTAGAACCGTAGTGGCAAGCTTTGAAGTTTCCTTGGTGCTCGCTGTACTTTATCCGATGGACTACTCTCTCTGTTACAATTCTCCAGCAAGCAGCAAAAACTACAGAGCACCCACAGGTTAACACCACATCAGCGGCCCACGTATTTTACTGGTTTTGCCTGACCAGAAGACAAAGTGGAAGCAATTCAGAAAATAACAACAAAATGTTTAAGAGGTTCAGAAGAGATTAATTTATGAAGAAAGGTGAACAGTAAAAAAAAAATGAATCCCCAAAGGTGCTGAGCCCCCTCACTCCTGATGAGGTCAGTGGTACCCCCTGTAGGTGGTGATCAGGACCTGGCCCCAACTACTGTATATAGAGCTTAGCTAAAAGACAAGTAAGAGGGGAGGCACCACACTGAATGTAAACACCTATGAGGGAAAGAATCATTTAGGCTGGTGCAAAGGAGAGATGAAAGGAAATTAAGAAGAGGTCAATTTAGGATGAATATTAATTAATGTTTCCTAACAATGATATCTTCATCAAAAAAGATATTAGGTTAGTTTGACAGGATCTATTTTCCATAAACCCATATTGATTTGCATTAATTACATTATCCTCCTTTAATTCTTCATTAATCAAGTCCTGTATAAACCACTCCATTATCTTGTCTGGGATTAATGTCAGACTGACATGCCTATAATTACCAAGGTAACCCCATTTACCCTTTTTAAAAACTGTCTCAACATTAGCTTTCTTCCAGTCTTCTGAAACTTCCCCAGTGCTCCAAGACTTATTGAAAAATCAACATGAACAGTTGAACGAGCTCCTCACCCAGTTCGTTTAAAACTCTTGGATGCAAGCTATCTGGGCCTGCTGATTTTAGTAGCTTCTGTTTAACATCCTCCAAAGATACTAATGGAGTGGAAAAAATGTTATCATAGCCATATCATGAGACTGTGTCATCTGTTTTTCCCCAATACAGAACAGAAATATTTATTGAACATTTCTGCCTTTTCTGCATTATTATTGATAATTTTCCATCTAGTAATGGAACAACGCCATTGTCAGGATTCTTTTTGTTCCTACTATATTTTTAAAAATATCCTTCTTATTGTCCTTAACTCTGCTGGCCATAGATTTTGCCTTGTGTACTTTGGCTTCCCTTAT
This sequence comes from Mauremys mutica, assembly GCF_020497125.1. Classification (NCBI taxonomy): domain Eukaryota; kingdom Metazoa; phylum Chordata; order Testudines; family Geoemydidae; genus Mauremys; species Mauremys mutica. The sequence continues at coordinate 374,400,994 of NC_059072.1, read as the reverse complement.
CAATTTTCTACAATTCCGAACTTCTGATTTACATTAATTACTATCAACTTCCCCTTTCTTCCATTTGAGAGGATAGATTAGACAGATTTTGTTTTTACAGATACCTTTGCTTCCCCTCTAAACCAGGTTGGTTTTTTAACAGCACAGCTTTCTTCCTCAATTGTGGGCTTGTGGCTTTTTGGGCAGCTGGTAAAATGTTCTTAAATGATTCCCAATTATCAATCATATTTTTCTGATTAAATTCTTCCTCTCAGCTGATTTAGCTCAATTGTTTTCTGCTTTGTGAAATCAGCCCTATTAAAGCACCAAGTATGTATATTATTGGTCTGGACTTTATTCTGGTTGCATATTATAAATGTGACCAAATCATGATCACTTGTACCTAAGTTATGATTCAGTTTTAGTTCTGTGATCAGTTCTTCATCTGTTAAGATAAGGGCTAATATAGCATTCCTGTGTTGTCTGCACCACTGAGTTAAGAAATTCCATCTATAATGTTTAGCAATTCCAAGGATGTTTTAGTACATGTAGTTATTCCTGTTTACACCTGTTGGCCCCTAGTCTATCACAGCTCTGGTGCCTTGCAGGATGATTTCCTGACTTCTGCACTCTTCTTAAACTCAGTTCATTTAACTAGTTGATGCCTCACTAGAAAAAAACAGTGTTACAGATCACTTTAAGTCTTTAAACCCCAGGGTGTCCATTATCTATATTTTAAAAATTACTGATATTATAATATATACTCTCACAACAATGGGCAAGTGTCTATTTCTAGCAGGGACCAAGGACTTGAAGCTTTAGGGGACCAAAAATTGGAAAAATGTTACTCCTCTCCTACAGAAGGGGAGTAATAAAAAAAATGGTGGCTGTAGCGGATGGAAAGATCCTACACAAATTTCAAAATGAACTGCATGTCTGTGCATTAAGACGTGCTTTTCAAGCCCTTGGGATAGCCAGTGATAATGACTCTATCAAGTCTTTGATTTTGACATGCATAAAGAAAAAAAACTATAATACTTTCTAATGACAGCCTGAATCTTTTGATTCAGAAATATGGTGCCTAATCATGCAGTGACTGAAGTAAATCACAATCGGAGCTGTGCCACTGATTTAAAGAGGAAAAGAACAGAGTGCATAAACTTAGACTGAGCTATGAAGGATTGAGCCTTAGGCATATCCGCCAGATCTAGACTAATTATAGATAATCCACAACTTTTCTGCTTCGACAATGCAAATCAGCTGACCTGTCACACTGATTCACTGCAAGCCTCCTAAAATGGGATGTTTCTTTCCTCCCACTCCCCACAATTTTTTCAAAATTATATTTTGCAGCATATCGCGTGCACACAGGTATACACTGTGTCTTATAAACATGTAGAAAGGAAGTCTCTATTCCAAAGGGCTTGCAAAAGTTGCAATCTGACTCAACTTTTTTTTTTAAGTAGCATTATCTGCCATACTTTTGGGGGGGGGGGGAGAAAGAAAGAAAAATCACTAGTCTCTGCTCAGGAAGAAATTAAGGTCACCACTGTTCCTGCCTCAAAGCAGCAGCGAAAGATATGAGTTAACCAAAATTTGTATCTTCCCCTACATTAATGTTCAATCTAGAACACAACTATCCCTGCAACTCCAAGCATCCAATTTAGCATCAGCTAAAGACAATGATCTCTTCTCTCTTCATAATTTCTACCTTTCTGCTGATTTGCCACAAGTACTTGACACCGTGACAATAAATAGCCAGAGACCTGCCAAATCTCACTTGTTTAGAGGAAGCCTCTGTGGTTTTGGATTCATTTTGAGGCTTTTTTAAATCAAGCATCTCACTCTTGGGTTTGGTTACAAATGTTTCAAGCAAGACATTTCAAGAGCTCCCTCATGTTTCCTCTGCCATCCCATTATTACAGATTGATGTCCCGTGAAACAGTGCTACAAGCCAGGGAGAACAGAAAGTCCTTGAGAGCCTAACATAGACATTAAATAAAAAAGAAAGAGCTCAGCACTCAGCAAAGTTAAGCAGGCAAGGCAGCCAGACCTCAAAACCTAGTGTGCCTTGATCCAGAATGAAAACAATCATGTTAAGGCCACAGCATTTAGAACTACTTATGAGAGAGCACAGGGAACGGTTTAGAAGACTTTGTAACTGCATTATCAAAAGGCTCCCTTGTTTAAAAGGATTAAAATGCAGACAGCACATTGCGCCTCTTTCTCCTCTTCCACAACATTAAAGAGGCATCGTTACCAGTGTGTGGAGGAACAAAACCCACTCGCTGCTCTGCAACCCGGAGCATCATGCCCCGTATTGCAACAACGGGAAGAGTGTAAAGTGGCTGCTTTGCAAGGAAAGCAGCGGGTCTAACTCCTGCTGGAGGCTGCTGAGCCAGACAGGGTGGGTAGGAAATCTCACCTCCTGACACTGAGGCAGCTGCACGCTGGAGGAAGTCTCAACAGCATCCCCAGTCCGCGCCGCCTGACAGCAGATTAGAGCCCAGCAGCAAATCCAAGAGGGGAAGCGAGAGCGCCAGGGAAACACCAAGCAGCCGGGACCACAAATCCGCCTCTTCTTCGCTGCCATGCGCGGCATCTTCTGCATGCCGGACTCTTCCCTGGAGGGGGCAGGACGCCCCTTCTCCTCTGCACCCCAACTTGCTCGCCGGCGCACCCCGATGGCCGTGGGCTCCCCGCTCCCCGCCCTTGCTGCCTGCTGACGGCAACGGGTTTCCAGCCCCTCTGCCTGCTGATGGCAGCGGCTCAGAGCCCGCCCGGCTCTTCGCTCGCCGGGCGCAGTGGGCGTCTCGCTCTCCGCACTGCCAGGGCTGGAAGCTGCCGGGCTCCCCGGGGCTCCCTCTAGACGACACCCCGGGCAGGAGAGTGTCCGCGCTCGGGCTGGCCGCCGCCCTGCCTGGCTGCCCCGGCTTGCCGGGGAGTACAGCGCGGATGGCAGCGGCTCCCACCCAGCCTGCGCCCCGGCTGCTCCCTCCCCGGGCCGCCAGGGCAGGGCTGACAAAGCCGGTGAGCGACACCGCGCGGAGAGAGGAGGGGCCCGGGGGGGGAGGAGGAGGCAGCGCAGGCGCGGGCCTGGGGAAGGCTCCCCACCCCGGGGAGCGCGGAGCCTCCGCGCCTGCGGCGGCCCTGGGCGCAGCCTGCGCTCGCCGGCTGCAGGGCGCCCCTGCGGGGGGCTGGGAGCGAGGCGCTGCCGCGCGGGAAAGGGCCCGTGGGGTGGTGACCCCCTCTCATCCGCGGGGCGGCGGGCTCCTTCCACAGCCAGCGCAGGACCCGCCGGTGAGGCCGAGCGCTCACAGGCTCCTCCCGGGAGCTGCGGTAGGGGAGCCCCTAGAGGCCAGGGCCCTGTGGTGCTGGGCACTGGCCAGAGGGATCCTGGACCTCCCTGCTGTAGTGGCGGAGGTTCAGGCAACGTGGAGTTTTCTGGGAAGGGACCCGGAGTTTATTTCACACACGCTGGCAGGGCTGGAGGTTGAGATGCCCCCCCGGGAATTATGCTCTAAGCTGACTTCGGTTCTGTTTCCATTGAGGGAAAAAGGTGTTTGCCTCCCCTTGCCAGAAAGGTCAAACTGGTGGTTGCTGAGGACCTGGTTTTCATGACTCATCACGTGTATACCAGTACCTCAAATCTTGCCTGCCCTTGTCATCCACCTAAGTGCTGCTTCTTCACCTGTCTTTGTCTACTCGTACCTGTCTAGTGCTCTTATTTAACTTTCAGGTACCCACTTAAATAACCCACCCCATAGGACAGCGAACTGAGTCAGGTGTGATACAGTCTCACCTAAAGAAGTGCCCTGGGTGTAGCTTAAAGCTTGTCTCTCACCAACAGCAGTTGGGCCAATAAAAGATATTACTCACCCACCTTATCTCCCTACTACCCTGGGACTGACCCAGGGCTGGTCTACACTGGGGGGGGGGAAATCGATCTAAGATACGCAACTTCAGCTACATCAATACCGTAGCTGAAGTCGAAGTATCTTAGATCGAGTTACCGACCGTCCTCACAGCGCGGGATCGACGTCCGCGGCTCCCCCTGTCGACTCCGCTACCGCCATTCGCGTTGGTGGAGTTCCAGAGTCGACAGGAGCGCGTTCGGGGATCGATATATCACATCTCATCTAAACGCGGTATATCGATCCCTGAGAAATCGATTGCTACCCGCCGATACAGCCGGTAGTGAAGACGTACCCCCAGCTGCAGCTGCACTCCCTACAACAGTCTCACCATGTCTGTCACATTCTATTTCCTCCTTTTTTATCCTTCCATTTTGCTGAATGAATTTGTTTGCAGTCAACTATTGTTACTACACTTCTGCTCATTAAGGGTGACATTGTCCCAGCCCTTACTCACCTGTGCAAAGGAGGACAGAAAGCTATGTCTCCTGCTTCCTGCTACAGTAGGCTGTGTGTGTGTGCAGGTGTCTGAATCAGTAAGTGGGCAGGGAAGGGGAATGAGCGGAGCCCTGCCACACGCACACTTTCCAGCTACAGTAGCTAGCAAGTTGTACAGGGGACAGAACTACTCCCCATAAAAGGTGAAGTATCTTATTACTCCCCAGAGCAAGTGGGGAACAAGAAAGGAATTATGATGCTCACGCACAGTTCATGCTCCTGCCAGAGCAGATTGTAAGGTTATAGTCTAGCCCTCGAGAGCCCAAAGATTCCTATTGCTTCAGTATGCATTAGATAGGACCAAGATTTCACCCTAGGACTCAAGTCAATGGGAATTTTGCCATTGACTTAAAGCAGGCCTAATTTCTAAAAATAAAGTTTGAGAAACACCGAGCAATAAGGGATTCTATAGGGCATTCTCTCTCAAAAAAAAAAATGTATAGACTACAACTATTGTTGGATTCAACATCTCCCCTGTATCAGGAAAGCCAAATACTAATGCAAAGAAGATTAACACACAAGTACTGCACATCTTTCTCCAGCTCTTGCTCTTGAGATGGGTTACACAGTGGAAAGAAGGTTCTTGAGCTTTTTGTTTGCAGGATTGCTCTCCACAAATTGAGGCTCACTTCCCCTACTCGATTACTCCTTCACAGGAACGCTCGAGGGGGCACAACTGAATGTCACTAAATACAGCAACAACAGGAGTGCCATTTTAGCAAGCAGACCTCCCTACTAGTCATTATACTGGTAGCACTGGTGATAACTCTTGGAAATGGAAGGCACAGTGCAGCAGCAACAGCTGGTGCCTTTCCCTTTAGTATCATTCATTACATTATTTAAATTTTTGCCTTTAGGAAAAATGGGGAAAACTCAACTGACAAAAGACTAGATGCTAATCTCAAGTGCCTAGTATATGTTGCCAAAAAATCTCAAATATCCCCTATGGTAGTTGCTAATTTCTTAGCAAGAAAAAAAAAATATATATATATATATATATGAATTCAGGTTTGTTGCCACTCTATATTTCAAAGCAAAATTTCTTTTCATCATCTTTAAAATTGAAGTATTTACTGTTTCATTTGAATATGAGCTGAAATGACCCAGGCAATAAATCCTTCAAATCTTATCTGCAGATATAAGGGCAGGAATTCTGTACTTTATTTGGAAAAATGAAGTCTGAAGATGATTTGTCTGCAGTGTTTGTAAAAGTAATCACCTTAACGTAGATATGTGTATATATCTGAGGTTGTAGAAAGCATTGTTGCATTTGAGAATTAGTTCGTGATCACAAAGAATGTATCTAATGTATACACACAAGAAAGCAGAGTTAAGGTTGCTGGTTCAACATGAACTTTTGTAACCCTCTTCCAGGAATCCGCAGCAACCAGGGCCAGGTTCACTATCTAGAGGTTCCTTTTCAACAATACAACACAGAACCAGCTCAAGCCCTGTGACAGGATTCCTGGGACTGGGATACCACTGTGCCCTCTTAACTCTCCAGCCTGGGATGACTCACAATGCTTTGCTAGTAACAAGCAGCAACCCCCTCCAGGTGCTGTTATCACTCAGCACAACCGCAGGTGGAGCCCCACACACAGAGAAAGGCACCAGCAAATCTCCCACGCCCCAGCCTTGCACCCCAGAACTGTACTGAAAAGCCTGACCGATGTAAGTTTATTACCCAGTCCACCCCTCCCTTGATGTGGAGAGGACACACAAAGCTCAGTTTACAAAGGTGAGATTTCCTAAGCACTTCAACCAAAACACACTGTTTTAGGTGAAATATAAAAACAGATTTATTAACTATAGAAAGAGAGATATTAAGTGATAGGCATAAAGAGGTCAGAGATAGTTACCAAAGAAAATAAAGGTAAGTACACAGCCTAAATCTTAAACCTTATTACACTCAGCAGTATTTGGATCAAGCAGTTTTCTCACCCCACTGGATGTTACAGTTCTTAATATACAGGCTTCCCCTTTTAAGCCTGGGACTAGTCTCCTCAGTTGAAGTCTTTGTCTTTGCACTGTTCTTGTTGCTTCCAGTGTAGGTGGGGGAGAAGAAAGACCAAGGTATGATGCCAGTGTCCCTTATTTTATACCCTCAGTCCATGTGCCTGGAAAACGCTAGTCCTGGGGGGCTTTGTTGCGTCACAGAGTTGAGCAATGCCCCCCCTTGTGTGATGCTTGGGCATCCCTCTTGCAGTATTGTAAATCCCTTGTTTACAACTCCCCTGCTGATTAATGGTTGTTTAACACCTTCCTGGATGCAGATCATCTCCTTTGTTGTCACTTGCAAACTTACCACATATTTCAGTAACTATACAGCAAAATCCCATAACTTCATACACACTAATGATATATATATTTTGTCAGAACAGGTTTCAGCAGATCATGACTTTTCATATATCTTACATGGCACGCTTCATATGAAATATATCAATCAGACATGAATATGGGGATTCCAGGGTACTACTTTGACGTACAGAGTACCACAAGCCCCTACCCAGTAACCTGGAAAAATTACACACTATCCCTGGGTGCCCCTAAGAGGCAGTACTTCCCCTCTTGCAAGCACACAGTCTGAGTGTAGAAAATAAACTTTAATGAAAGGAGGGAAGATACCTGGCATTATTTTGGGAAAACACTGCAAGGCAGATTCATAAACATAAAACTGTGAGCAAAACATCCAGAGTACCTTGGGCAGTGTCCTTTGCCTCAGGTTCTTGAGTTCTACAACCAAAAGTTCCTTTAACTCTCTTCTCCCTCCACCACACCCCACTCCCAGTGGTTGTCCCTGTTCAGTGAAGAACCAGAGTTCAGAGGTCCATCTGTGTGATTTCACCTTCCATTCTGGGTGGGGGAGGGAAGAAGGCACCTTGCTTGCTCTGCTGCCAGCTGCTGGCTGCCCCTCCGGGTGTCCCGCTGTCACCAATGCACACTATCACTTTCTACTGTCACCTGCTTCGCTACTGTGACCTCTGCAGGTCCCACCCAGCTCTTAGGGTGCGCGAGTGCTGGGAGAGAGCTCTCCCAGTGCTCCTGGTAATACATCTCCACGAGGGGATTAGCTCCAAGCCTGTCTAGACTAGCGCTTTAAAGCGCTCAGACTTGCTGTGCTCAGAGGGGTGATTTTTCACCCCCCTGAGCCAGCAAGTTAGAGCACTATAAAATGTAAGTGTAGACAAGCCCTTCGTGATTTTCAGTTCTTAGTGGGGGAACTTCATTGCTAAAGCAGGCTAGGCAGAAACACTGTCCCACAACAATGGACTTCAGCTGTAGTGATCACTTAACAAAACAAAAGACTCCTAATAGAGCCTTAATTAGCTCTATCTTTGAACAGTAGAGAGGGGTAGGTTAAACCATACCTAGGACTCTTAGGCAGAGCCCACACCTCCGAGCAGGGACATCTGTCCCCACCCCCTCTCTCTTTCACAGGGGTCTGGCATCTGAGCCCCCCGCTTAGCAAGTTCAGTCCAACTGAGGATGCCCCCCTCAATCAGGACCAGCTAAGTACAGTTCTGCTGCCTTTTACTCACACAATAAGGATAACCTTTCATCAACCCTGCATTCAAGTTTAAAATGTTTTATTAAAGCTAATGTTAAAATTATACAATACACAGGTTAAGGAAAGAGTGGCTGTACATCTGGTTATAGAGCTTAGATTATCCCAAAGTACAAAATCCAGTATAAAAGTCATAAAATACTTATAGTACAGAATCTGCAATAACCTAAAGTTAGTTGAATAAGTTTAACAATACAGTTTAGATATTAAAAGCCGAATACTCGGGTACATCACTTATGAAAAATTAGAGAGAGAGTTGGTTGTAGAAAGAAAATATAGGAATGTGTGTAGATTGTCCCTCAGTAATTAAGCATTTAGGATAGGTTGTCCCTTAATAAATATAATCCATCAGAAATATTTCAGTTACTGTACTTTCCGATTTGTAACCCAACACCAGCCAAAATTGACCACTTTGGCAACACAGCTCTGTCTGCTGGATACCTAGGCAGAGTGGGTGTGTTCATGTAAATACAGTCTGGTCCTGAAGCTGTTCCTCTCCCCAGCTAGCTGTCAGGGGAGAGCTCATTCAGGCTATGGCTACACTTGCACTTCAAAGCGCTGCCGCGGCAGCGCTGCCACAGCAGCGCTTTGAAGCGCTAAGTGTAGTCAAAGCGCCAGCGCTGGGAGAGAGCTCTCCCAGCGCTGTCCGTACTCCACCTCCCTGTGGGGAATAACGTACAGCGCTGGGGCTTTGACCACACTGGCGCTTTGCAGCGCCGCAATTTGCAGCGCTGGAGAGGGTGTGTTTTCACACCCTGCTGCAGCGCTGCAAATTTGCAAGTGTAGCCATGGCCTCAGACCCAAGCAGGGTCTTTCACGTTCACATTTCCTGACTTTTGGCTGCTACGCTGTGCAACCTTAACAATGCGTTAGTGCATAGGGGTTGCACTTAATATAATAAAAGTGCAATATAAACAGATACTAGATAAATTAAGACATGTAACAAATCTTTCAGTTGACTAATAGCTTGATTCAAACAAGAGGATAAGGAAGCAGCTGAGAAGAATCATGCGATTTGGGTTAAGATAATTGCCCTGTTATTCCATTTTAAAGCACAAAAAAACCCATCAAGTTTTAAGTAATAGTTTATACTGGAGCAACTTGGAGAAATATTACAAACAACTTGCCCGGAATTGCTTTCAAATATCTATCCATTAGTGCAATACAAGACAAAGAAGCTCTTAAAAGTTTTGTCTTTGTATTTTTGTTGCCTCACTAGTAAAATCTATGCCTAAAACTTGTCAGCTAAGAGTTAGGGGCTTAGGGCTCAATTTTGCAAATGCCCAAAGTGCATACATTAAAATACGGGAGTAGTCAAAATGAAGTCAATGGATCTTCACATTAAAGTTATACACATAAGTAAGTGTTTGCAGATTCTCCATATATTCAGCAGAACCAGGGCAAAAGAGGCAGTCATGTCTCTAATATTAAATCACACCAGCAGAAAGGTAAAAATAAATAGATGCCAACTTCTGTTTAGATGATAACAGTTAACCACCCTGAGGATTAGTCAGGCCTCTGGGTGGAGAATATCTTGCATGGTACTACATCATATTGTAAGTGAAACCATTAACCCCTTTCCACTATGCCTGCCTACAGTGGGAAACTGAAAAGTGTATCATTGTAGATATACACACACACCCCTACCTTTCCCTCTGGTTTGGGGAGGGAAAGAATACCAAATACATTTTAGACAGTTTTCTTTCTTTAAAAAAATTATACACACACACCCCCAGGAAATTCTCTGGACTCAGACATGTAGGGCTGGAAAGGACCTCAAGATGTCACTTAGTCCAGCCCCCTACATTGAGGCAGGACCAAGTATACCTAGACCATTCCTAACAGGTGTTTAATCTGTTCTTTAGAACCTCCAGGTTACCTAGGGGGATTCCACAGCTCCCCTAGGTAACCTGTTCCAGTGTTTAACTAACCTTATAGTTAAGCAGGTTTTCATAATATCCAACTTAAATCTACCTTGATGCAAGGTATATCCCCTACTTCCAGAGAAGAGTGGGATTGCAGAATGCCAGGGGGCTAAACTAAATTTGGGCATAAACAGGCACAAGTCGCTTAATTCACCAACACCAGCACAACTAATTTGGCTTAAGAAATATCTGTTTGCAACCTGTTTAGACTCTCTAGTCTGTTCAATGTCACTTTTGTTATTGGGACACCTATGGCACCAAGGTTCTGAGGTTTTGGAGATAGTCTTGAGAAATCCCAAAAAAGTTGGAGTCTCTGGCAAAAAAAAAAAAAAATCCTGAGACCAAGCAGGCTCTCTTCACCCTCTCAAATGCACCATATTTATAGAAATCTCTTTTCAAAGGGCTACTTAGCTACTCCTATGGGGTGTGCTGCAAACCCAGTAAAGACACTTGGGGGGTCTTTCCACTGTCTTCAATGGGTTTTAGATCAGGCCTATGGCTCCCACCACTGGATCTGTATGAATGTACTGTATCAGTCAATGTTACTCCATTCTCATTTGTAACAATCATAACCCTAAAAAGAGACCAAAGTTCTGGCTAGAGAAGAGACAGCATCCATCTGCACTATCATGTCAGCATTTTCACCATTTCACTTAACACTCTCCCTGAACTGAGCCGATCCATTTCCCCCCCCCCCCATCTCTGTTTTAACCTGCTTGATCCCTTGTTCCCTTCCATCATCTTCTCATAGTCTTACCAACATTCATCCATCTATTACTATTTCTAAATACTGTGTTTTCCTCTCTTCAGCTGTTTGGAACTCCTGCCTTTTGCTTTTCTGACAAACTTCATCATTTAAAAAACCCTCTCTTTTCCTCTGCTTAATGCTATTTGTTTAGTAATCTAAATTCCCTTCTCTCTTCATAAACCTATTTTTTTGTAAACTGAGACAGTCTCAGGGAACCTGCTTGTCCATCATTTCTCTCCATTGTGATCTGTTGTATTTTTCAGTAAACCTTTCCCACTGCTTTTATATTAACGTGGTCTATACATACACCTTTACCCCGATACAACACTGTCCTCAGGAGCAAAAAAAAAAAAAATCTAACCGCGTTATAGGTGAAACTGCGTTATATCAAACTTGTTTTGATCTGCTGGAGTGCACAGGCCCCCCCGGAGCACTGCTTTACCACATTATATCCAAATTCATGTTATATCGGGTCGCATTATATCAGGGTAGAGGTGTATGTAGAATTTAACATTGTCTATGAAATGATGGACATAAAAGATCCTAGACACCCTGCATCATTTTTATCCATGGTTTTGGAGAGCTAGGTTAGAGAATTCATGTTTCCTGCTGAAATCTAAATCAGAAGAAGTTCAGCCATAGGAAGAGAGCTTCTCAGCTTCTCCGACAATTGTTAATATTTGACATCTACTTGTCTACAGATTTTAAAAAATCCTATTTAACTTCAATTTTAGGATACATGGTTAAGCTTTCTTTTCTTTCAGTGGACTTAGCATAAAAAGCAAACAGTTTTTGCACTGAAATTAAGTTATATTTTTGTTAGGAGTAAAGAACATCAGCATTGCTACAACATTTGAGAAAACTGGTGATAGGCCGATGTGATCATATACCTTGTACTGCTGACTGAGCTTTATAACAATTCACTAGCATACACAGTACTCCCATTAGACCTCTTTGTCTGATGTCAGCCACAGTTTGATTAATGATGATGCCCTGACTTTGCATGCAGAACCAAGGCCTGGTTGGATGACCCTTCAGCATCCTTGTTGGCACAGTTGTCCCCACAGGGATATATAATTTAGCAGGGAAGGGCGGGGGCGAAAAATCACAAGAAGGGTGCAGCTCTGTTTTTTGTATTCGACCTCAAGTGGAGGTGATCATCTATCCCAAAGCAATATCAGATTGACTGTGTCCAGCTGGTGTCTGAGTCCCAGGACAGGCAGAGGGTAGGGTTGGTGCATAGATTGCTCCTCTGCAATGCAGAGGAATTATCTGGGCTGGTCAGGTTTCTTGTTACAATGATCCTGGAGATGAGGCCAATAGTCTTTGGTGATTTCAATGTCCCTGCAGAAGAAGATTCTTCTGGATCAGTTCAGAACCTGCAGCTCTCCTAAGATGTGCATGGATCTCCGGTTCTGAGAAGCAGCTGAAGGCTAGAACCTTGGAAGCCCAGCTCAATGAAGCAGGGCTGGGGGATCCACCATTATTCAAATTCATACCAGAGGCACTGAAACATCAGCATTGCCCCCACATGGCTGGGTGGAAAGGATTCCCTCTGCCACTGAGACCTTGAGTCAAGTCCAGTTTCTTGAGGCTGGAGGAGAGGATTTGGTCCTTAGAAATTTCTAACTCCTCCTACCCACCCCATCTCCATATAAAATCTAAATGACACTGCTCTGACATTGGGTCAGGCCCAAAACAGAATAGAACAATGACCCTGGAAGTCGATGGGGGCCTTTCCATTGACTCAGTGAATGCCAAATCATTTCCTTTATGAATGAAGGATGGATTTTCAAAAGTGCTTAGCATTGATCTAACTCTACTCCCACTATAGTCAATGGTAAGATTCCCACTGACATCAATAGCAACAGAGTTAGGCCCGTGATGAGCACTCCTATTGACTTCATTAGGAGTAAAGCTAATCCCATGTTGAATATTTTTGAAAATCCCACCTGAAATGTTAGTCAGATTTACATGATTTCCTACTTAACCATATTTATTGCCATATTGTGGTTATGGATGACAGTAAAAGTAGTTGCACTGAACTGATGGACATAACAGCAGAAAATGACTAATAAAGTATTAACATCAGCATTGATTTCTTCTAAGGGATGCTTCATGTAATTTCAGCAAAAAAAAAATTTACCACAACAAATTTTGAAGTAAACCTCAGAGCTTATAGCAAAGTCATTTTAGAAAGAGGCAAAGATGCTATTTTTCATGGGAATACCCACATTTTGATTGTACTTACCCTAGTGTGACTCAAGAATATCTGAATTCAATGTAGTTAAACCAGAGTAAGTGAGATCAGTATCAAAGGATATCAGATTCATGTAATCTGATGCACACAAGTAAACCCATAAATCCACACGTAGTTCCAATCAAATCAGTGACAGAGGTATGGCACTGCAAATCAGATTGCAGCATCATGATCTTAATGATAGAGTTATGCCCCCCAGCCATACAGATACCCTCAGAGAGTGAAAACAATTAAAATTGACCTAGTCATTAGTTTAATTATGAACTGCAGATACCACCAAAGGAAGCTTTGAACTTATAATGCTGTTGATAATGCACTCTGAATGTCCATAAGGCTCACTGCCATCGCCAACAGATACCCCAAAATGATATATACACAAGCTTCATCAAACTTGCACTGTAATGCAAAACCTTAACCAGTGAACTCATATCAGCTGTAGGAACGGATGAGCAGATCTGACTGTTCACACAATCCATGCATTTGGGCAGGGCCAGCTCTGGCTTTTTTGCTGCTCCAAGCAAAAAAGAAAAAGGGGGGCGGGGCCACCGGAGCAGCAAAGCAGGGGGAAAAAACCGGCATGGCTGGAGCGGCAAAGTGGCGGGGGAGGGACGACACGGCGCAGCTGGAGCGGCAAAGCGGGGGAGGGGAGGGACGACACGGCGCAGCTGGAGCGGCAAAGCGGGGGAGGGGAGGGACGACACGGCGCAGCTGGAGCGGCAAAGCGGGGGGGGGAGGCAGGGAGAACACGGCGCAGCTGGAGCGGCAAAGCGGGGGGGGAGGGAGGGAGGACACGGCGCAGCTGGAGCGGCAAAGCGGGGGGGGAGGGAGGGAGGACACGGCGCAGCTGGAGCGGCAAAGCGGGGGGGGAGGGAGGGAGGACACGGCGCAGCGGGAGCGGCAAAGCGGGGGGGGAGGGAGGGAGGACACGGCGCAGCTGGAGCGGCAAAGCGGGGGGGGAGGGAGGACACGGCGCAGCTGGAGCGGCAAAGCGGGGGGGGGAGGGAGGGAGGACACGGCGCAGCTGGAGCGGCAAGGCGGGGGGGGAGGGAGGGAGGACACGGCGCAGCTGGAGCGGCAAAGCGGGGGGGGAGGGAGGACACGGCGCAGCTGGAGCGGCAAAGCGGGGGGGGAGGGAGGGAGGACACGGCGCAGCTGGAGCGGCAAAGCGGGGGGGGGAGGGAGGACACGGCGCAGCTGGACCGGCAAAGCGGGGGGGGGAGGGAGGGAGGACACGGCGCAGCTGGAGCGGCAAAGCGGGGGGGGGAGGGCGGGAGGACACGGCGCAGCTGGAGCGGCAAAGCGGGGGGGGAGGGAGGGAGGACACGGCGCAGCAGCTGGAGCGGCAAAGCGGGGGGGGCGGGAGGGAGGACACGGCGCAGCAGCTGGAGCGGCAAAGCGGGGGGGGAGCGACGACACGGCGCAGCTGGAGCGGCAAAGCGGGGGGGGAGGGGGGGAGGGAGGACACGGCGCAGCAGCTGGAGCGGCAAAGTGGCGGGGGAGGGACGACACGGCGCAGCTGGAGCGGCAAAGCGGGGGGGGGACACGGCGCAGCTGGAGCGGCAAAGCGGGGGGGGGGACACGGCGCAGCTGGAGCGGCAAAGCGGGGGAAAAACAAGACAAAAAACCCTACAGGGTGACCGGAGCCAGGGGACTTCCTGTGCTGGAGAGTGCGCGCCCCGTCTAATGGGGGGGAAGGGGAGGGAGCGGGGGGGAGAGAGAGAAGGGGGGCAGCCAGCACTTCAGCCGCCGCGCCGTCTGCCGGGAGGGCTCTGCTCCGCTCTGGTCAGTGGGGAGGGAAGGACACGGGCTGCCCTGCCATGTTTGCGGCAGGGCGCTCCCCTCCTCCGCGCCGCCGCCCCCTACAGGGCAGCCAGAGCAGTGAACAACAACAACAACAAAAAGCAGCCGTGCCACCCTAGGTTTGGGCGGAATGTCGCCCCATAGACTCTGCCGCCCCAAGCGTGAGCTTGCTCATCTAGTGCCTGGAGCCGGCCCTGCATTTGGGAAGTTATTCTGCCTTAACACGGCTATGATCACAGTTAAGATTTTCTGTTTCTCTGTTGCCTAGCTGTATTTGAGGGATTCGCTGGTTATTTTGGGCCATTGGGCCCAGTTTTTGTTTAATTTCTGTATTGCAGCACACCAGATGCTGGTGGTGGATGCCTTATACCTTCAGAAATAAAGAACACAAACTGTTCACCTGCCTTGCTACAGGCCAATATGCCAACACTGCTCCTCTAAAACTCCAGCGCATTTTAGATGAATTGAACTTGATTCTCTGTACCCCTGTTGAAACTGAGCTTCCAAGCAGAGAGATGGGCCTGAGGCAAAACCCCCGTGTGGCAGGGCAATGACTCACCTGCATAGCGCCTCCTGCTTGTCATCCTGGGAATTAGCTTTTTCAGCCTCTGGAGCGCCCTCTGCAGGCCAGTGTCTCACCTGCCGCTGGCCCCCATGTCCCTCCTGGACCCCGGTGCCCTTTACATCAGAGTTCTGCCCCCACAGTAACCCACAATGTGGGTCTCCCCATCCAGGGGAAACCCAACCCTCTATCCCCACCTTGCCTCAGTGGCTGCTGCCAGTCATCATCTAGCCCCCGCTCCCTGGGGCAGACTGCAGTCTGTAAACCACTCATCGTCGGCAAGGGGGGTTGGACCAGCTGCCGCTGCCTATCTCTGGGCTGCCCTCTGCAGCCCCAGTACCCTTTGTGGGCTCTTAACTCAGCCTGCAACTTTGCTAGGCTGGAGCTCCCCAGCTCCCTTTGCCCTTCCCTAGCACTGCCCCACCCTTGGTACCCTCCTCAGCTTCCCAGGCAGCCAGGTCCTTCTCTCTCTGATGCTAGGGAGAGAGGGTCTTTCAGCCTCTGGCCCTCAGCCCTCTTATAGGGTCAGCTGTGGCCTGATTGGGGGCATGGCCCCAACTGCAGCTGCTTCCCCCAATCAGCCTAGTTCCCCTCCCACCACCACAGCCCTCTCCAGGGCTGCTTTAACCCCTTCAGGGCCAGAGTGGGGTGACCACCCCGCTACACATGGATATAAGCAAACCCCACAATCTGGGAAAGTTCAGTTCCAGATCTAAGCTGTATGACTTGGGTCTATTTCAAGAAAGAAAGGAAGGAAAGCTCATCTGGGAGAGAAAAGGGGGGTTCAGTTACAGGTAGAGTGTGACTAGCCCTTATATGCTTGGTCGGGGGAGTAAGGAGTAATATGACCCTACACAAACACACAACCTCCCCACATCTCTTCTGTAGACATTAGGGAGAAAGCAGGGTCTGCGTGCCCAGAACTTCCACATCTCCACACATTGGAGGGGAGCGGGGAATGGTCAGAGCCCCTTTACAGTGCAGAGCAATTGCAAGATGGGATGATGTAATCTATGCCTGGTCGGGGCAGTCGCAGGTTACTTTCCCCCAAAGCAATCAACTGCTACTGGAGTGGCAAAGATACATGCCACCCTATACACAGGGCTACATGTAAAGGCACATTCTAACCTTTATATTGGTCAGTCCTACCCACAGAACCTGAAAGGAAAGCCATGTACATCCTGAGGGCAACTCAGCTGTACTGCTTCCATGCTGCCTTTATCTTCTAAATGTGCGTGGGTCAGATGTGAAAGCTTCTCTCTAACACCCTCCTTTCCTTTCCTGAAGGAGAGCTCTGTGTAAGCTAGAAAGCTTGTCTTTCTCACCAACAGAAGTTGCACCAGTAAAAGATATCTCCCCCACCTTGTCTTTCCTTTCCTTTTAATCAGTCACCTAAATATTCAAGAGAAGACTCAGTCAGTCTTGGTTGCTTCACATATGGGTTTCTCAACTAATTATCTCTTAAACAGCTGTTCTGTCTTCCATAGATTAAAAAGCATTATACAGTATCTGCTTTTAGGAGTCTAAAACCATTACATGAACAGAGAATCTAACAATTTTATAACATGGACTTCTTCTTTGGCTGTGATTGTTTACTGTACCAAATCCCACGGGATGATATTATTTTGACATAGAATCTCAATACATTAAGGTGATTTGATACAGGAGATACAGATTATTCTGTCTATTATTCCGTTGGCTTCAGGATCCCTTCATTAAACTCCTGTAATACCTTATAATATTCAGAACACATGCATGCAAATTTGCAGTTTAAGGAGTACACTGAGTATATTGCAATGTAAATACGCAGCCACATTAAACACACAGTGTGCTAAAGTAGCACTAAGCAAAATAGCATAGTTCTGAAGTTAACTTCAATGTGTTATTAATCATTTCTCGTGATTTTGTTTGTGACTTTCCTATGTTATTTTCTTAATATTGGATTCACCCTGACCACTTAAACTACTGCTTTATTTATTACTTTATCTAAAGAGGCAGCAACCCCTTCACCAAAAGCATTTCCCTAATAACCTTCTTTCCTGTCAAAAAAATTGAACAAAATATTACGGGTCTGTCTCTTGCTGTAAAAAGTTTCTGAAACAAGGATAATGAACCAGTTGCATGCTTAAGTTTCATTGGTTGTGAACAAAGTTTAGCATTTCAGAATAGAATGAGCCTACTGAGTGACAGTGATGTCTCTTGAGAGATCGCTAGTCTACCTAATAGACATTTTCTATTCCCCAGGCTCTGCCACTGACTCAGTGTGGGTGAAATTCTCTCTTCTGCAGAGTGCCAGCACAAGGCTTATATGCCACTTACGGTCTTAAAATGGGGCTTAAATGGGACTTAATGCAGTGTCCTTTTCTGACCTGTTTCACAGGAATGAATCATCTTTTGTAACCTCAGGCAAATTGCTTCACGTTTCTGTGCTTCAGTTTCTCTCTGTAAACTGGGAATATTTACCAAATTTCTAGAGCAGTTTCAGATCCATGGATGAAAGGTGTTTCTAACAGGACAGCTGGGTTTGTCTGTTGACCTGCTCCATTAGCAGGCGGAAGACATATAATGAGGAGGAGAGGAAGAATGGTGCAGTGATTATAAAAGCTAGCCTGGGACTGGCTAATTCTGCTCTGCCACAGACTTCATGCATGACCTTGAATAAGTCACTTAGTCTCTCTGTACCTCAGAGGTGCTCAAATACTATGACAATGGGGCATATAAATAACTAAGATAAATGCTACAGGTGGGTGCTATTGGATCCCTACTGACTCAGTGTGGCAGGTGCACATTAACCCAGCATCTAGATTGTTCTGGAGTAGAACAAAAGTACAAGCTGCTCAGAAGTGCTTTATAAATACGAAGTATTATTGCTATCCTGTAGAAATTAGTCTTGGAAACCTTTCAAGTTTGAACACCAGGGAAGCAATAGACTCCTTCATGGTCTAGTTGAATGCTAGTAAGTGAATAGAAGTGGTCGCATCAGTATAACAAACTAACCAACAATTTCCCAGAGACGGCTGCTCTTCAACAAGTCTAAGGAGCTGGGATTGAATGCCAATTCTAGTGTCATTACAGTCCAACAGACCTGCAGGGGCCTAGGCTGTCTTACAGCATATAAAATGAACCTTGCAAAGTAAACACTATGTATGAATCAATCTCTAAAAATGCTTTGTCGTGACAGTAAGGGAGGAATAATGTCAGCCTGCAGTTAACAGCCTCATCTGAGTGATCTCTGCTTTGGAAACCAAAGTGACCTTTGATATTTATCAAGGCAATGAAAATAGTACAGGTGTATTCAAAAGCTGATGAGAGCCTTAGTGAACAGGACAGTAATAACCAGATCTTTCTGCAGTAGCTGGGCAACTCCGTCGCTTTCCAATATGAAACACCAAATCCTGTAGCCTCCTATTTATAGTCCGATAGCACCCAATCAAAACAAGTAATGTGTCAGAAGTACAGACCTAGTACGTGATAGTTTCTCTCCACAAGCCACACCCACTCTGTCCAGTTTCTGTAGATAACCCACATTACCATGAATCATCCCAAGTGCTCTCCTCCCACCAATGCCAGGCCCCAGTGGAAAATATTCAGCCTCAATCTGGAAGAAAATTAAATAAAAAAAGAAAACATCTATTCCACATACTCAGAAAGCAGGCTAGTGGGGCAAGGTAGAAAGGTTTTGCTGGCAGTTATTTAGGATGATCTGAGGACTGCATTCTATTCTATTCCTTATACTGCACAACGTAAGCTTTACTCATGCTGGTGACAGGTCCATTGCGCTAATGGAATTGTTGATGGCAATCCACACCCTAGCTTCATTACTTGTAAGTAATGTGGCCACTTCAAACTTGATGAGCTAAGGAAAACTTGCCACAAAAGAACAATTCTTGAAGCTGTGTCTTTTCTATCAGGATATAGGGTATAAACTTGGAATCTGCAGTCTGTCCACTAGCCTTGGTATCTATAGCGCACTCGTCACCATAGTATTTGAATGTCCCTGCACCCAAGGAAAAGAGCCTAAGTCCATAAAATAGGCCTGTGATCAGGGTTCTTGCTTCTCATAAGGACCCCTGCCCCATGCTGCTGCAATTTGTCATACGGATCCCTTATGCCTCTTCAAATGCTTGTCTTAAGGAAGAGTTGACATCAAATTTTGCTTTCCATTCTAAGGTCCCAGGCAATGTTTCGATAGCATAATTACACTCTCCCACACTGAATGGTCCTTTTGGCAAACAGATAAGAATATCATAAAAATAAATAAGGCAAGATCATAAGATAGAGTCATAGAGTCATAGACTTTAAGGTCAGAAGGGACCATTATGATCATCTAGTCTGACCTCCTGCACAATGCAGGTCACAGAATCTCACCCACCCGATGATGTAGTTCTGTTGACTTTAGTGGAGCTCTGCCCAATGAAGATCTGGCTCATTGTCTGATAACTGAAAAAACAGAACCTGTGCTTAGATTAGGAATCTTATAACATTCTTAGATCAATCACACAGCAACTGAGGGTCTTCTACCAGCTGCAGCTCTTGATTGAAACAGATTGTGACACTCGATACCTTGGGGGCATAGGCGCCAATTCCATGGGTGCTCCGAGGCTGGAGCACCCACAAGGAAAAATTGGTGGATGCTCTGCACCCAATGCCAGCCAACTTCCCTTCCCCACCCCCACTTCACCTTGCCTCCGCCTCCTCCTCTGAGCGTGCCATGTCCCTGCTTCTCCCTCTAGCTTCCAGTGCTTGCTGCCGTGAAACAGCTGTTTCGTGGCGTAACAAGCTCTGGGAGGGAGGGAGGAGGAGTGGGAATGCGGCGTGCTCAGGGGAGGAGTGGGGAAGAGGCAGGGCCAGGGCAGAAATTTGGGGAAGGAGTCCAATAGGGACAGGGAGGGGGCGGAGTTGGGGCAGGGACGGGCGGGACAAGAATCCACCGGCACCAGCAGAAGTTGGCGCCTATGCTTGAGGGAGTGTCCCGTAACTCCCATATTCCTCATTTATATATATATGATTGTGATATTGCATATAAAGCAGGCTGTGCGAGGTATCAAGGAAAAGGTTACGAGCTGCTGAAAGTCACTGTTCTATCTATATATATATATAATTAATGCATATGAAATTATGAGAACTGTGTTGTATGGTTTTCACTAAAATATGCTCTTGCTCTGGGAAGCACCCAGATTCTAGCTCCCCAGAGACAATGCCAAGGAAAGTAACCAACATCCGGGCGGGTGTCAAAGAACCATTAATAGCCATTGTCCAGCAAGAGAACTACAATTCAATGACTCACTTGCATAAAGACTCAGCAATCCCCTCCAGACATGCCTGGACTTGTGTTCTCCAAGCACATGGGACTGAGGGTATAAAACAGAACACAGGGGCCCCAGGCTTGGCCTTTCTCCTGCCCCAACCTATTCTGCAAGCAACAAAGACACTCAGAAGACTGAAGACTCCAACAGAAGAGACTGGCCCAAGTTTAAGGGACAAACCTGGATATTAAGGACTGCAATATCCAGTGGGGTGAGAAAAACTGCTTAATCTAGATATTGCCCAGTCTAATAGGGTTGAGAGTTTAGACTGCGTGCTTATATTTTATTTTATTTTGGTAACCACTCTGACTTTTTGCCTATCACTTATAATCACTTAAAATCTATCTTTTGTAGTCAATACATTTGTTTAATGTTTATCTTTACCAATGAGTTTGCCTGAAGCGTGTGGTAAATCTGCTCAGGTTTCGCAAAGGCTGGTGTATATCCACTTTCCACTGATGAACTGGTGAACCAATTAATAAATGTGCACTGCTTGTCTTGAGCAGTGCAAGACAGTATATTCCTGAGGTACAGTGCTGGGAGCTGGCGGGGGATTTGGCTGGTGCCTTTCTCTGTGTGATTCATGAGGGGCTCTGGGAGCATTAATGCAATCTAGCTGGGTGTGGGGCTTCACATGCTGTTGTTCTGAGTGATAGCAGTGCCTAGAGGGGCTTGCTGCTTGTCACTAGCAAAGCATTGTAAGAGACAGCCCAAACTGGAGAGTTAAGGGGGAACAGCAATCCCACCGTTCCAGGTTGTACCCCAGGGATCCTGTCACCAGTTGCACTGATTTTCTAGAAGACAAAGAAAGCCACGCTAGAGCTCCAGATATTATTTAAGGAGGAGCAGCAAAAGGAGATAATACAAAGCCATTTACAGCATTAAAAACTTTTTTAATCTTTCAGAGAGCAAGAATATTGAACTGCTCAGTAGTGGAATTCATAGTGCAAGTGAATTGGCACAATGCAAGCTTGGGAGCAGAGCCTGGACTTGAAAACACTCAGGGTACTTATTACAACACTGTACACATGCCAAATCCTTACTCAGCGCTAATATCTTCAACCCCATAAATAACAGCTGGGCGGGAAATATCAATTGGATATGCAGCGTTTCACATCTAGGTTCTAAATTACTCCAGGTGGATAGTGGTGAGTGTGAAATGAGTTGAGGGTTTCAGGGCACAATCTAAAGCCCATTGAATCCAATAGAAGTCTTTGAATTCGATGGACTTTGGACCGGGCACTCATTTAAGTTCCTGCTGGACAGGTTTCTACATGAAAATCAGCCCCACAATTAGCATTTCGTAGTACCTTGGCGGTCAGACTCACCAGGAGGGAATAAGAACATGAAGACTCATCGAGCTTCTCAACCCTAGAAGCCACAGCTGGAAAATCATGACCGGGTAGCACTGACGAAGCGTGAAGTGCCATTGCCCAAGCTGTAGATAGATGGTTGTTCATTCTTTAGGACTGTTATTCCAGCAGCTTTCACCTGCACTAAATTGACTTTAACATGGAGTTTTGTGTTTGTCAGCAAATGTAACATTTATTGAATAAAAACAAGGTGCTACAAGGACTCCTCGTTGTTTTTGCTGATATAGACTAACACCACTACCACTCTGAAACCTGTCATTTATTTTGAATAGTAATTCAAAAGGGATCGTGTGAAAAGGTACGGAACTGTCATGGCACAGTGAGAGGTTGCTGTACAATCATATGCAAGAAAAACTAAAGCAGAGCCCTTGTTAATCTCAGAAATGCAGGAATGGACACAATCTCTCAAGCAGTGGATACCTTCATCCTCTACATTCTAAGCATTGAAACTCAGCCTTGTGCAGAGATTTTAGATGCTGTTTTTACTAAGATCATTATCTTTCTCAACTTCCATGAAAAATGTATAGGAATGAAGAGTATATAGACTCAAGGGTCATTTTTCATCAGTCATGGTAACAGCCTAACAGATCCTGCAGGCCTTAGCATTCAGTGCTGCAAGAAAAGTTTCACTTTTCATCTTGCCGTCCAACTCCTGGCCCATGAGCCAGATCCACCCTGCTTAATTCATATCACTGGACCAGATGTGAGTCAGGTTCACTATGATACAAGTTCACATTTATTTTCCAAACACTGAGTTTCCAGTCATTATGGTTTGCCAGAATCCCCTTTCAGATCGGATACAATGTAGGAGCATTTTAGATAGCCTCAAGAAGTTGTAAGAGGAGAGAGAAAGGTGTGAGTTGTTCCTGTTCTTTTTCTTCCACATGGCAAACTTGAAAAGCAGCACTAAAGGCTGCTGTCTACGTTTGTCATCCATTCTATGGCTTCTGGTAACATGGGATGAATCAAGACTGTTCCTCCAAAGAAAGATCTTAGAAGGCAGTGATTCACTGGATGATCCATGGCAGGGCTGGCTTTATTAACTGCAGGGTCCGATTCGAATACCCGGTGGCCATCTGGGGCTTCGGTGGCACTTCGACGGCAGAGGGTCCACTCTGGGTCTTCCATGGCACCGAAGGACACCCCGCCAACAAAATGCCACTGAAGACCCCACCACCACCAAAATGCCGCCGAAGACCCCCGGAGCGGACCCCCCCGCCACCAAAATGCCACTGAAGACCCCGAAGCGGACCGCCGCCAGGTGAGTTAAAAAAAAATTAAAAAGGCACCTAAGGTGCGGGGCCCAATTCCTGGAATTGGGTGTATCGGCCTAAAGCTGGCCTTGCTCCATGGTTTGGCTATCTTTCTCCCCTTTTGCATATCAGGCTCTCCTTCATTTTCCATTTACATTAACTGCCCTATTTATCATTGGTGTTAACCCTGGTTCATCCATGCCAGTATTTTAATCAGTATCTAGGGAGTTCCAAGTCACAATTTTTGTACTGTACGTTACAATGATGCATAGATGGATAAGCTGTCTTATAGACTCATAGACTTTAAGGTCAGAAGGGACCACCATGATCATCTAGTCTGACCTCCTGCACAACGCAGGCCACAGAACCTCACCCATCCACCTCTATAACAAACCCCTAACCTATGTCCGAGCCATTGAAGTCCTCAAATTGTGGTTTGAAGACCTCAAGCTGCAGAGAATCCTCCAGCAAGTGACCCGTGCCCCATGCTGCAGAGGAAGGCAAAAAACCTCCAGGGCCTCTGCCAATCTGCCATGGAGGAAAATTCCTTCCCGACCCCAAATATGGCGATCAGTTAAACCCTGAGCATGTGGACAAGACCCACCAGCCAGCACCCAGGAAAGAATTCTCTGTAGTAACTCAGATCCCAACCCATCTAACATCCCATCACAGATCACTGAGCATACTTACCTGCTGATAATCAAAGATCCATTGCCAAATTAATTGCCAAAATTAAGCTATCCCATCATACCATCCCCTCCATAAATTTATCAAGCTTAGTCTTAAAGTCAGATATGTCTTTTGCCCCCACTACTCCCCTGGGAAGGCTGTTCCAGAACTTCACTCCTCTAATGGTTAGAAACCTTCGTCTAATTTCAAGTCTAAACTTCCTAGTGTCCAGTTTATATCCATTTGTTCTTGTGTCCAAATTGGTACTAAGATTAAATAATTCCTCTCCCTCCCTAATATTAATCCCTCTGATATATTTATAAAGAGCAATCATATCCCCCCTCAACCTTCTTTTGGTTAGGCTAAACAAGCCAAGCTCTTTGAGTCTCCTTTCATAAGATAGGTTTTCCATTCCTCGGATCATCCTAGTAGCCCGTCTCTGAACCTGTTCCAGTTTGAATTCATCCTTTTTAAACATGGGAGACCAGAACTGCACACAGTATTCCAGATGAGGTCTCACCAGTGCCTGATATAACGGTACTAACACCTCCTTCTCTTTGCTGGAAATACCTCGCCTGATGCATCCTAAAACTGCATTAGCTTTTTTAACGGCCATATCACATTGGAGGCTCATAGTCATCCTGTGATCAACCAATACGCCGAGGTCCTTTTCCTCCTCTGTTACTTCCAATTGATGCGTCCCCAATTTATAACTAAAATTCTTGTTATTAATCCCTAAATGCATGACCTTGCACTTTTCACTATTAAATTTCATCCTATTACTATTACTCCAGTTTACAAGGTCATCCAGATCTTCCAGTATGATATCCCGGTCCTTTTCTGTGTTAGCAATACCTCCCAGCTTTGTGTCATCCGCAAACTTTATTAGCACATTCCCGCTTTTTGTGCCAATGTCAGTAATAAAAAGGTTAAATAAGATTGGTCCCAAAACTGATCCCTGAGGAACTCCACTAGTAACCTCCTTCCAGCCTGACAATTCACCTTTCAGTACGACCCGTTGTAGTCTCCCCTTTAACCAGTTCCTTTTCCACGTTTCAATTTTCATATTGATCCCCATCTTTTCCAATTTCACTAATAATTCCCCATGTGGAACCGTGTCAAATGCCTTACTGAAATCGAGGTAAATTAGATCCACTGCATTTCCTTTGTCTAAAAAATCTGTTACCTTCTCAAAGAAGGAGATCAGGTTGGTTTGGCACGATCTACCTTTTGTAGAACCATGTTGTATTTTGTCCCAATTACCATTGACCTCAATGTCCTTAACTACTTTCTCCTTCAAAAATTTTTCTAAGACCTTACATACTACAGATGTCAAACAAACAGGCCTATAGTTACTTGGATCACGTTTTTTCCCTTTCTTAAAAATAGGAACTATCTTAGCAATTCTCCAGTCATACGGTACAACACCTGAGTTTACTGATTCATTAAAAATTCTTGCTAATGGGCTTGCAATTTCATGTGCCAGTTCCTTTAATATTCTTGGATGAAGATTATCTGGGCCCTCCAATTTTGTACCATTAAGCTGTTCGAGTTTGGCTTCTACCTCGGATGTGGTAATATCTACCTTCATATCCTCATTCCCATTTGTCATCCTTCCATTATCCCTAAGCTCCTCATTAGCCTTATTAAAGACTGAGGCAAAGTATTTGTTTAGATATTGGGCCATGCCTAGATTATCCTTAACCTCCATTCCATCCTCAGTGTTTAGCGGTCCCACTTCTTTCTTTGTTTTCTTCTTATTTATATGGCTATAGAACCTTTTACCATTGGTTTTAATTCCCTTTGCAAGGTCCAACTCTACATGGCTTTTAGCCTTTCTCACTTCATCCCTACATGTTCTGACGTCAATAGGGTAGCTTTCCTTGCTAATCCCACCCATCTTCCACTCCTTGTAGGCCTTCTGCTTTTTCTTAATCACCTCTCCGAGATGCTTGCTCATCCAGCTTGGTCTACAACTCCTGCCTATGATTTTTTTCCCCTTTCTTGGGATGCAGGCTTCTGATAGTTTCTGCAACTTTGACTTGAAGTAATTCCAGGCCTCCTCCGCATTTAGATCCACAAGTTCTTCAGTTGAATCCACTTCCCTAACTAATTTCCTTAATTCTTTAAAGTTAGACCTTTGGAAATCAAAAACCCTAGTCCCAGATCTGTTTTTGTTTATCCTTCCATCTAGTTTGAACTGAATTAGCTCATGATCACTCGAACCAAGGTTGTCCCTTACAACCATTTCTTCTATGAGGTCCTCACTACTCACCAAAACCAAATCTAAAATGGCATCCCCTCTTGTTGGTTCTTCAACTACTTGGTGAAGAAATCCATCAGCTATCACATCGAGAAAAATCTGAGCCTTATTATTGTTACTAGCACCTGTCCTCCAGTCTATATCTGGGAAGTTAAAGTCTCCCATGATCACACAATTCCCATTAGTGTTTACTTCATTAAAAACATTAAAGAGGTCTCTATCCATATCCAAATCAGATCCCGGCGGTCTGTAGCACACCCCAAGCACTATCTCAGGGGAGGCTCTAGTAGCTTTCTTACCCAATGTGATTTTTACCCAGACAGACTCTGTCTTATCCATTCCATCACTTCTTATTTCTTTACAGTTAACCTCATCATTGATATACAATGCTACTCCACCACCTTTGCTTTTATTTCTGTCTTTCCTAAGCAACACATACCCTTCAATACTTGTACTCCAGTCATGACTATTATTCCACCATGTTTCTGTTATCCCTATAATATCCGGTTTCACTTCCTGCACCAGTAGCTCTAGTTCCTCCATTTTGTTACCTAGGCTCCTCGCGTTAGTGTACAGACATCTTAATTTTTGCCATTTGGCTTCACTGACATTCTTTACCCGGTTAGGCACAGACATTCTACCACCAGTATCACCTATTAGACTGGTATCTACACTACCCTTCCTCCTTATGTCCATTCTTCTGCCCACGGCTGTATCCTCTCTTACTTTGTTTTCTTCCCTCTCAATGTTAAATTCCGGCGTGGAGATTACCTGGACATCTCCCAACCATCTCCCCCAAATTCCTAGTTTAAAGCTCTCTTACTCAGTTGGGCAAGTCTCCATCCTAGAAGTCTATTTCCCTCCTTACTCAGGTGAAGTCCATCCCGAGAGAACAGTCCTCTGTCCATGAATGCTTCCCAGTGGCCATACATCCCAAAGCCCTCCTTATAGCACCACTGCCTGAGCCATCTGTTGATCGCCATAATCTTGTCACACCTTTGTTGCCCTTCTCTAGGAACAGGCAGAATCCCACTGAAGATCACCTGAGCTTCGATTTCCTTAAGCGTCTTCCCCAGTCTGGCATAGTCTTCCTTGATACGTTCCAGCGAGAATCTAGCTGTATCGTTCGCTCCCACATGAAGGACAATCAATGGATTCTTTCCCACTCCCGTTAGGATCCTTTTCAGTGTCAGGTCCATATCCCGTATCTTAGCACCCAGCAGACAGCACACCCTTCTGTTCTCTGGATCTAGTTATAGGCCTGTCTATTCTTCTCAGTAAAGAGTCCCCAGTCACGTAGACCTGCCTTTTCCTGGTGACAGTGTGATTCTCCGGTCTATCCCCTGCTCCCACTGGCTGCAAGTCCTCTCAATTCCTATTCACCCTTGCAATCCTCCGCAACCCTTCCCGTATCCTCCTGGGGCTCATATTTGGTGTTGTTGTCTCCATTGACTCTTCCCCACTTCCTGTAGGACTAGCTGCTCTTCTCTTTTTCCTTGCCCTCTCACCTTCAGCGACCACCTGCTGTGCCCCTTCTTCATTTTCCAACTCTGCAAACCTGTTTCTGAGCTCTATTTCTCCTTCACTGGCCCGTCTTTTCCTCTGCCTGGTTCTCTTAGTCACATGCTTCCACCGTCCACTTTCCTCACCCAGCAGTCTCCCCTCAGAATTCTTTGGTCCTGCTTCCATCTGCAAGTCTGAGATTATCCCTTCAGCCTCCTCATGTCTTTGCTCCATCATCTGCTCGAACCCCCTTCTAAACTCAACTAGAGTTTCCACCTGCATCTCCAGTCCTTGGATCTTTTCTTCCATCAGCTCTATCAGGCGGCACTTCATGCAGACAAAACTCTTTTCAGGTATCCCCTCCAGGATCATGTACATGCCACAGCTTCCACATCCAGTCATTCTCATTGTGTCTTTCACTGCTGCCTCTGTATCGGTCATAGCTTTCCCACCTAAAACCTGTTAGTCCAAGAAACACAAATCAAAACAAACCCCCAACAGGCACCAGAACAGTGGCAGACCACCACCCACTCCCTTCACTAGCCTGTCAGTTCCTCTGCCTAGGTCACCAAGTCACCTCCGCAACCTCCCCCTGTAAACTCCCACTGAAACTCCCCTGTTTACAGCTCTGTTTGCTGGCTCCTGTGCTGCTGCAGCTGTCTATGCCGCTGCCTGACTGGCTGGCTGGCTACCTTTATAGGACCCCTAAGCAGAGAAGCCCCGCCCCCTAAGCAGGGCTCAGCTTCTCTTCCAGCACACTGCCCCTACCAGCCTCCACACATACAAACTACAAAATACAATACACAAAATACAAAACCTGCTCCTCCAACAGAACTCCCACTGAAACTCCCCTGTTTACAGCTCTGTTTGCTGGCTCCTGTGCCGCTGCGTCTTATTACACAAGTGTTCAGTTCATCAAGATAGGGGGAAGGGGTTAATATCTTTTTTAGGTGTTGCAGAAGAATTCATATAAACAGAATCCGCCTTGGTTAAAAAGTGAGGGAAAGAAGTCTTGATGGCCCTTATCTCGTAAAACACCATATGTTTCTATTTTTTTTTTAAAATGATAACTGAACCCAAAACACTTTGATCAGCTGTTTAATGTGACTTGAAAAGTTTTATATTAGTATCCATCTATACCACCAGACCAACTTTGCAAAACCATGACTGCTCATTAACCCTTATCCTGGAAATTGATTGAGAATGAAAAAAGGGATATTTTACTTCTCCCAGGACAAAAAAAATGACTCTCCGTACATATGAGGGAGTGTGGTACAGCCACACAAAGAAGCCACAGGGGTCTCAAGATAAGAGCTGAGTAGAAAAGATAAAAAGGGGGGTGGGGATATGTTGACATTTTTAGAAACTTCAGCTTCAGATTAATGTATTTCACAAGAAAGGACCCAATTCTGCTTGGAGACACCTACGTGAATGTGAAGTAACACCACTACACTCAGTCAAAACTGAGTCCAGTATCATTCAGATCAGAGTCTGGCTTTTATAATCTTGTTTATCTGGAATTCAATTTTCTGTTAAAAAAGATTCTACAAATGCACACCAAATCCACAGTGCCTCAAACACATTCACATTTCCCCACCCTCAACTACAGTTAGGGTGACCAGATGAGATGAAGAAAATATCGGGACACATGGCGGGGGAGGAGCAAAAAAAAAAAATCAGTGCTGCCAGCGGAACGAAATATCGGGACAAATTGCATCCCGACCAAAGATCGGTCGGGACACGGGACAACCACACAAATATCAGGACAGTCCCAATTTTATCGGGAAACCTGGTCATCCTAACTACAATTACAAAACAAAATCAGACATGCAGCACCATAATTGCAACAATATATGTGAGATCTTTTACTGTAAATCAGAAACAAGTTGAAAACGTTTATGGAAGAACAATGCCGCTCTCCTATTGAAACCCAGGTTTCACCATGTTAAATCTATTTTCTAGACAAGGTAGAGGCAGGAATCTGGTTTAACATGCTTTTATCTAGTCTCCACTGACCATGTAAGGTATATTTAACCTGTATTAGGTACTCCTGAGAAAATTCTGCACCAAAAAATTAAAAATTCGGTGCACAATATTTTAAAATTCTGCATAATTCTGCAGGGCCGCCCAGAGGATTTCGGGGGCCCGGGGTCTTCGGCGGCGGGGGGGCCCTTCCGTTCCGGGACCCGCCGCCAAAGTGCCCCGAAGACCCGCGATGGGGCCCCCACGCCGCCGAATTACCGCCGAAGCAGGACCCGCCGCCGAAGTGCAGCCCGGTCTTCGGCGGTAATTCGGCGGCGGGGGGCCCCCAGCCGCGGGTCTTCGGGGCACTTCGGCGGCGGGTCCCGGAAAGGAAGGGCCCCCCGCCGCCGAATTACCGCCGAAGACCGAGCTGAAATTCGGCGGCGGGTCCCGCTCCGTCTTTGGCGGTAATTCGCCAGTGGGGGGTCCTTCCGCCCCGGGGCGGAAGGACCTTCCGCCTGCGAAGACCAGGAGCGGAAGAAGCTCCTGCGCCCAGCCCCACAAGAGTTTTCCGGGACCCCCGGAGGGAGTGAAGGACCCCGCTCCAGGGCCTCCGAAAAACTCTGGTGGGGGCCCCTGTGGGACTCGGAGCCTGGGGCAAATTGCCCCTCTTGCCCCTCCCTCTGGGCGGCCCTGTAATTCTGCATATTTTGTCAAAATAACACAATATAATCATGCCAATTTCAATTATTTTGGTAATTTATTTTACCTGTCAGCAAGTATATCTGTAACAATACAGACAACAAAAAAGTTTCCCCAGGAGCAGAGAGTTAAAGGAACCCCTAGCATAGGTACCAAGTTTCTAATCTGCCGGGGAGTGCTCTCCCTGGCTCCGCCCAAGCCCCACCCCCACTCCACCCCGTTCCCCAAGGCCCCACCCCAACCTGCTTCTTCCCACCCCTGCTCCGCCTCTGCCCCACCTCTTCCCCACCTCTTCCCACCCCCGCTCTGCCCCCACCCCCACCTCTTCCTGCCCTGCCCCTTCTCCGCCCATTCCCATCCCCGCCCCTTCTCTGCCCAGTTCTGCCCCCCAAACACGCTGCCCCCTCACTCCTGCCCTCTCCCCTCAGCGCCTCCTGACACCGCAAAAAAGCTGATCAACGGCAGGCGGTAGGTGCTGGGAGGGAGGGGGAGGCACTGATCGTTGGGGCCTGCCAGCGGGCCAGAGAGACTGGGAGGAGGGGGAGGTGACATAGCCCAGGGTGGAAATAAGATATCTGTGCTTCTCAGCATAGGCGGCAGGTTTGTATAATTTTTGGTGGGGCCCAGAATGGGTGTAATCTCCCTCTCCCCCCCCCCCGCCCTGTAAGATGATATATATATTTTATTAAATAGTGTAAAAATGGATTGGAAGCCATAAGCGTTTAAGTTTCTTTTTATTGCATAATATCACTATAATAAAAAATTATTTAACTAAGAATATCAGTAATTAATACTCTTTTGAATATGGAAACGACCATACACTGTTTATTCAATAATCCTCAAAACAAATACTTTCTAAAATTGCAACAAATATAGCCCCTTCTTTTGTGATGTGCTTTAGGAGGCAGCAAACACTTTTTGTCGTTGTTTGGTTCTTGAAATGAAGTCATCCAGGAGACTTGCAATGTCCAATTCAGAGGTAAAGTTTTTATGAACGTGCAGAAATGTCAAGTGATTTAGACGTTCTTGGCTCATTGTTGTTCGCAAATAATTTTTCAGTCGGCGCAAGCAACTGAATGATCGCTCAGCGGTGCAGGTTGTAGTCGGAATTGTGTAGAATAGTTTCAGGAGAATTGTAACTTCTTACAACAGGTCACTTAAGCCTTCATTTTGTTTTAGAAATTGCTTCACTTCACTCACTGAAGTGAGCTGGCAATTTCTCAATCTGCAAATATCACTCAACATTTCTAAATGAAGAAATAGTTTCTCCATGTTGATGTCACCATGGAATGCTTCACTTATTTGGACAATGTCCTGTTTTGAGCCATTTGCTGCCTCAGTTATAAGCTTCTCCAATTTTACTGCGAATGTAAAGCTTTCTGTTGAAAACCTCTGTTCAATTGCAACTTTGCAAGCATCAATGATCTCAACATATTTTTTATGAAAATAATCTTTAGGGTCACTGAAGGTGTGAGGAAGGCTTCCATGGTCGAGCCATCTTGGAGGTTTGCGTTTTCTTGGGAGTGTAGGCTCATCTAAATAAAGATTTCTTGCCTTCTCTACCGTTGTTTCCCAAAAGCGATTGTATGATGAGTCAGTACGCATCCCACTCAACACCTCTTGCAATAGGCCAACTTTCTTCATAACGCTTGTCAATGACACATTTGGGCTTTGAATTTGTGCATTAGCTTCTTCTACCGGACCCATGGCTTTCACAAGAACTGTTAGTATAAAGTATGTTGAAAAAGATTGAAGTTGCTTTGAGAATCCACTACATTTTAAGCCAAATTCATCAGAAGAGTAACTAAGTTCATCTAGGCAGTTCATCATGGCCTTGTAGTTTTGGAGCAGTGATTTAATGCTACTAATCCTTAGTGTCCATCTTGTTGGGCACAATGGTCGTAAAGAAGGTTCTCCTTCACTCTGAAACTCTCTGAATGCTGCCATACGTTTTGGTGACTCCCTGAAGGCATTGATGAGATCTTTCACCATAAAAAACATATAACGACACTCTTGAATATTATGCAGGGCATCCTGCGTGGCAAGGTTAAGAGAATGTGCAGCACAATGCACAAATTCTGCTCTCGTTCCTTCACTCTGGCTTGGACCCCAGTAAATTTGCCAGACACATTACTGGCTCCGTCGTAACACTGCCCCCGGCAATCAGAAAAGGGCAAATCACACCTGAGAAGTGTATCTTCCACAATTTTGAAAAGAGAAGCAGCATCCATTGTGTCAGTTTGGTAAAACCCAATAAACTCCTCATAAATCTCCCAGTCTTCACTAGAAAAGAACCTTAAAGAAAAACTTACTTGTTCTTTTCTTGACAAATCGGTAGTCTCATCCATTACAATGGCATAAAACTTAGAAGCCTTTATCTTTTGCACAATTTTTCTTAGCGCCATCATTGCCATCATTTCGATTATTTCATTAATAACCTCATGTGATATCCACTTGTATTTTGTGCGATTGAGCCACTGTCTCAGTTCCTCAGAATCTGTACTGCGTAGCAACAAGAGCTGCATCAAATTTGAATCACTGTCATTATGTCCACGTAGTGCTATTCCTTGTTGAGCTAGGTACTGAACACTGGTAAAAATGTTGTGCAGTGCAATCCTAGCTGACTGCGATTCTTTTCTGTAACTGGCTGACACTAGTGCAGAAACATTTACCTGTGATTGCAGAGCAGCATATTTCATTACTGCTTCCTTGTGACAGGAGGATTTTTCGTGTGATGTAAAACCACGCAATGCATGTTTCCAATTTTGAAATCCAGATGAAATAAATGTTGGTTCAGCCTTCGTAGAAAATATTAAGATCTTCTTTTCAGAACAGTTTTTGCAGACTGAGCAAAAAGCTCTGTTTAATTTGATATTGTACTCCAACCACTTAAATCTTGATAGCCAAGATTGCTGAAAACTCCTTTTCTTATCATCTTGTGGATTTGCCACTTCTTTCTTTTGTATAACTTCAGTTTCAAAGCTGGGTGTTGAACTCAGGCCATCACTTGATGAATTACCCTTTTCTTCTTTTTCTCTGGGTAACTTTATTAAGAATTTATCCATTGTTGATCATTAATGGTCCTACAAATCAAGAATTTGTTGTTGGGATAAAATGAA
Organism: Mauremys mutica; assembly: GCF_020497125.1. Taxonomy (NCBI): domain Eukaryota; kingdom Metazoa; phylum Chordata; order Testudines; family Geoemydidae; genus Mauremys; species Mauremys mutica. The sequence goes on along the minus strand of NC_059072.1, from coordinate 374,367,593 downwards.
GCTACAACACGTCGGTGCCACAAGATTACAAGGGTCAATTAAAAGTGGAAAGTCAGAAGCAGCACTTGCCTGCTTCAATATATTATACTTTGTTGTACCTGTTGTGATGAAGTGGGAATGTTCTTAATGTTTTCTCTGAATACTGTGTGAGTGCCTCAGTTTCCCCCGCAAGGTGCCAACTGAAGGTGTTGGGATAAAGAAATCAGGTGGCCTCCTGGTCTGGAAGAGACACAAAGGCCAGAGGAGGGGCTAGAGGGACTGTCAGTTTGGAGCTGGCTGGGGAAAGAGAGAGGCACCCAGAACTTGGGCTGGGTTCTGACTGAGGGGTCCTGTTTTCTGTACCTACAAGCTCTGTTTTAGACTGTGTTCCTGTCATCTAATAAGCCTCCTGTATTACCAACTGACTGAGAGTCACATCTGACTGTGGAGTTGGGGTGCAGGACCCTCTAGCTTACCTAGGAGCCCCACCTGTGCGGACAGCGCATGCTGAATGCTCTGAGGTCAGACCCAGGAAGGTGTAAGCTTCTTGCCCTGGAGACAGTATGCTCAGAGAGAGGAGGCTCCCCCAGAGTCCTGACTGTCTTTGTATGGAGTAGTTCTAGAGCAGGGGTCACCAACCTTTCAGCAGTGGTGTGCTGAGTTTTCATGCATACGCTTTAATTTAAGGTTTCATGTGCCAGTAATCATAGATTATTAGGGTTTGAAGGGATCTCAGGAGGTTATCTAGTCCAATCCCCTGCTTATGGCAGGACCAATCCCCCAATGGCCCCCTCAAGGATTGAACTCACAACCCTCTGTTTAGCAGGCTAATGATCAAACCACTAAACTACGACCCCAACCCTCCCCCCAATACATTTGACTGTTTTTAGAAGGTATCTCTATAAGTCTATAATATATAACAACTACTGTTGTATGTAAAGTAAACAAGGCTTTCAAAATGTTTCAGAAGCTATATTTAAAATTAAATTAAAATGCAGATCTTATTAGTTTACTGTGATCCTTGCCTTTGCTTTTCCTTGTTGAGTTTTCCAATGTCTGGTGGCACCTATTTAGATACTTTAAGTTGCACACAGGCTTCTGAGTTATAATTTGATAACTGGCTGGCAGGAGGTCAGAGGCTGGAACCCCAGATTGGCAGCTGTGGTGAGTGGAGTTGGTGGCTGGTAGGGCTGAGCAGGGCAGGGGGCCTGCGCTGAAACTCCAACTGGAAGCAAGGTGAGTGGGGTTGCGGGAACTCTGGCTAGTAAGGGCCAGCAGAGGGAACCCCAGAATGAGGTTGGGCTGAGCAGCTCAGCCTGCACCACATGCCATGAAAAATCAGCTTGCGGCCAACCCCTGTTCTAGAGCATCCCAGCATCCTCTTCTACACCATGCACTTCCCGAAAGTCTGCACAGGGCACTGACTCTCCCTCCTCTCTGGCCTTTGTCTTTTTTCCAGGCATTAGGAGGCCACCTGATCTCTTTGTTCTCCAACACCTTCAGTTGGCACCTTGCAGGAGAGTGGCCCAGGCCATCAGTTGCCTGGAGGCAGGGTTGCAGCCCTTCTCTGTGCAGACACCATCACACTGGCCCTCTAGGGCTTTACAACAATCACACCCCTTTATCCCACCATCTAGAGCCTTAAGAAATACATTGGGGAAACTGAGGCACACAGACAGTATTCAGAGAAAACACCTGTATACGACCAGTTACATACTTTGAAGGGTGTAAAATAATCAAATATTGTGCTAAATACAATGATACTCCAAACAGCTTCAGTTGGCACCTTGCAGGAGAGTGGCCCAGGCCATCAGTTGCCTGGAGGCAGGGTTGCAGCCCTTCTCTGTGCAGACACCATCACACTGGCCCTCTAGGGCTTTACAACAATCACACCCCTTTATCCCACCATCTAGAGCCTTAAGAAATACATTGGGGAAACTGAGGCACACAGACAGTATTCAGAGAAAACACCTGTATACGACCAGTTACATACTTTGAAGGGTGTAAAATAATCAAATATTGTGCTAAATACAATGATACTCCAAACTGACCACCAAATTTAAGTTGCATGTTTTTCCCCTCAGGTGAGGGTTCTGGGGTGGGGCTGGGGATGAGGGGTTCACAGTGCAGGAGCGTGCTCGGTGCTGGGGGTGCAGGCTTTGGGGTGAGGCAGGGCTGAGGATGAGGAACTTGGGGTGCAGACAGGCTGCCCCAGGGCTAGGGCCAGAGAGGACTCCCCATCACCACCACTGGCAGCAGCAAGCTCCAGGGGAGGGACCCCTCCTCTCCCCCCTGCCCCCCCCAGCACACTGACTCTGCACCACAGTCACTGCATATGTTCCTTCCTAGGGCCCCTCAGGTCCAGAAAGCCCACTCACCTCCCCTGTGATGGGTACTAGGGGGTGGGGGTTGCCATCACAGGTAGCCTTCCATGTTGCTGCCCCTCACCATAACTTTACTGTGGATGGGGCTGCCCCTTGCCCAGCATGGGGCAGAAGTGGGGTCTGCATGGTGATGGCTATGGGGCAGGGGAGCAGGGTGTCATAAAATTCACCCAAGCCCCAGCTGCTCAGGTAGGTCTATGAATCCCCCTCCCCCATCTGCCCTATGGTGGGTGGATGCTAGAGGGGAGGGGCACTGCCTTCACATATGGCTTCCTGCCTCCCTGACCCCTGCTGCAGCCTGCAGCCCCTCACCGTAGCTTCAGTGGGGGGGGGGACGAATGGTGGGAGGGGATGGCATGGGGCTGCCCCTTCCCCAGCGTTGGGCAGGAGTGGGGGCTGGGGGGGGGGGAATCATAGGGTCAAACACTCACGGAAGCCCAGGACCTGCTCAGGTGGGTGAGGTCAGTCTCCGAGTCCTGGCCGGAAGTGCCCTTTGCATCTCCTGCAGGTAGGGGGAGGGGAGGGCTGCCAAGCATGGCACAGCCCCCTCCCCTCCCCCGGCCACTCCGGCCAGTGCTCCAGCAAGCAACAGCAGCCGGCAGCAGCAGAGGCAACAGGCAAGGCAAGGGAGAGAGACATGCCTGCGTTTAAGCCTCCAGCCTCCGGGGTGGGGTAGAGGAGAGGGCTGCCACCAGCACGGCGGGCCCCCCTCCCCCTCCCCCTCACTCGGAGATGGTACAGTCGAGACACACAGACGCAGCTGCCTGCGTTCAAGCAGTTAAGCTCTCTGGGGCCGGGCGGGGAGGGGAGCGGGGAAGCTCTCCAGCCCTGGCGGCGGCGGCAAACATTGGTGGGGCAGAGCCCCTGCTTGGGATTTATTCATGGGGCTAAAGCCCCAGAGCCCCATGTAAGTCAGCGCCTATGCTTCTCAGGATGTGTTTTCACTGCAAAGTTAAATCAGGCTCTTACTCGGGTGTTGCCTTAGCCCCTTTCCCATCCACACACTGAACCCTCTTGTCTGAGTTTGATGGTGCTTTAAGCCCAGGCCAACTGGCCTGGCAGGGGGTATCGGTTACAACCTGGGCGCTGCTTTTACTCAGGCTGGTAATCCACTCCCTTTGCAGTGAGCACGCAGGCTAAATCCCTTGAGTGCCAATAGTCCTCCAATGCCTTCCCACAATTCACTGGGAAATAATTATGGAGCAACTCAGCCTATTGCAGCACAAAGAACCATGAACTATGACCCCCAAAGTCCTAGCAATACAAACACCAGTGAGGACACAGTCACTCAGATGTGGCTTTGCAGTGTGGTTGCTTAGACCTGGGTGCCAGTTGCCCAGGTTAAAGGTGCAGTGAAGACATACCCTCATGGATCTGGGTTACACTACAAAATTTCACTGTGCCCGAATGTGGTGGTGTTGTAGCCATGGTGGTCCCAGGATATTAGAGAGACAAGGTGGGGGAGGTAACATCTTGTATTGGCCCAACTTCTGTTGATGAGAGAGACAAGCTTTCAAGTTTACATTGAATAAAAGCTCTCCGTAAGCTCAAAAACTTGTTTCTCTCACCTACAGAAGTTGGTCCATAAAAGATATTGCCTCACCCACCTTGTCTCTCCACTATGCCTGAAGACAGTTCTTTACAGTTGTGATAGCTAACATGAAGCTGACTGTGGTTTAGCAGTCATTGTAGGCCAGGACAACCCATGTTTGGCATCATTCCAGCTAACATGACTGCGGACAGCCGTGTAAGACACAGTAACATTTTGTAGGGTAGACCAGCCTAGATTTACTTTTCTAAACCAACAGGTCTGCCCTGATTACTTTTTATACTTAACACTTCGCAAATATCACATGCATTCTCTTTGCTCCCTGATTGCACCATATGCCTTTAAAAGCAGATAAGTTGTTTCCTATCTAATCATGCTGAGATTTTTAAGAACATCTTTTTTATTATTATTATTAATTTGAGATATACCCATCTCCTAGAACTGGAAGGGACCTCAAAAGGTCATCGAGTCCAGCCCTTTGCCTTCACTAGCAGGACCAAGTACTGATTTTTGCCCCAGATCCCTGAGTGGCCCCCTCAAGAATTAAACTCATAACCCTGGGTTTGGCAGGCTAATGCTCAAACCACTGATCTATCATTTTTAGTATCTGTAAAACATCCCCCTGAGTTTTCTAAGTCAACAAATTGAAGACATCTGCTTATAAAGTTCTTAAAGAATAAATTAAAAACCAGGGCTCAGATCCTCACCTGGTGTAGATCAGCATAGCTCTATTAAAGTCAATGGAGCTATATTGATTTATACCAGCCGAGGATCTGGCCCAAAATCTCAAAGTAGTCTTTTAAATAATTGGACCAATTCTTTTTACAGATGGATATTCATGAGGACAGTTTGTAAGCAGAATATCTATACTGCCAGATTTCAGGAAAAGTTTTGCATTGAAAAAGGCAGGTCCTTTATACCAACCATTCAAATTATATGATGCACTTGAGAGCCTGTGTATGCTGAAATCACTTATAGTAATTCATTAGAACTAGTTAAAGCATCCAAAAATGTAGCCAGAGAGAATCTATAATAAACAAAGGCATTTGGTGCAAAGCTAGGAAGAGAGAGCAGAGGACAGATGGAACCATGTCTCCAACTTTTTTTTGTTTTTTGTGGTTTTTGCTTTTTGGCCACCTACAAAACTTGAATCAAATGAAGCTTGGAAAGCAGGAAGCATCATGTTGTAGTCTTTGGCCCTCCCATGCCACTCTGGCCCTACCAAATGTAAAAAACATTTCCATCATTCGGCAGAGTCATTTTTATTGTTTGGGAATAAAGCACAGAACTGAACACTCAGCGTGAAATTTATCTTTGATATAAAAGTTCATTCCTGTAGTGGAAGCATCTGTTCAACATATATTCTGCCCATCTCTGCTCATTACACCATTGCTAATGTGAGTTGTGCATTCAGGCTCTGGAAATCTGGTCCCTCGTGGAGCACAAGCAGTGCAGATCCTGTGATATTCTAAAGAGTCCTTGGACCAAATTCATAACGGGAGAAAGCCCGTTGAAGTGAGTCATGGAGTTATGCCATGGAAGACTGTAGCCCTGTAGGTCCATGGTCACAAAGAATCTCATCTGCACCAGGGGCTAGCTAGCATTTGGGCCTGATTCATAGATGTGTTATTCCAGTCTCATGCCACTGCAACTACGTTGATCTCAGACCACAAATGAGCTCTGAGCTGGAGATTTACCAGGAGAGCTAAATTGATCTCACCGGTGTAAACTGGAGTAATTCAGTTGTCAGTCAAGCCCTTTGAATTCGTTATGTTTACATGTTTCATGGGCAGCTTTTAAACCTCAGGGAGCCTTTTATGGAGCTGAAATAACATAAAAGCTGGCCTTTTCATGACATTTCAGCTCCTTGATGATTAGTACATGTTCTGAACACAAGAAAACCAGATTTTATTATTATTTTGGCCCCATAATGGTTCCCTATGGCATTAAAGTGTCCAGAAAACTTAAACACAAATACCAAGAAACTAAGTTTTATTCTGGTTTACCCAGTACTTCTTTTTGGGCCTTTATTAGGAGCCTGGTAGAACCCAAATGGTTCCTGCTCAAGCTGCCTCTGCACACTTTCTGATTTCTCCTCCTCCTACCCTTTACTTCTTCCTGATCACTCGTATCATAAACACAATATAAGTAACTAGGCCACAAATGAATGCACCGAGACTGTTGCTTCCTCTTCCCAGGCTCCAGTCATCGCTACCTGGAGCCCAGGATCTTGCTGTGTCTCCTCTCGATGAGTTAGGGGTATAGTTTCCCCACTGCACCTCTTTGCACAGCTGGGAACTCCAGTGAGGGCCAGCCAGATGGAGGCTTCTCTCACAACAGTCTTCCCAAATTCCATGCCTGGCACATCATTAACCCAGCAAATTGCTTGTTCCTATCACCCATTGCAGAAGCCAACTCCATTCTGCCCCAACCTCTGACTCCAAGCATGCTGGGAAATGGTGTCAGAGGACTCTGGGTAGCCATTATTGTTATAGTCCATAGGCTAGGAACCCCCAGAGGCTCAGACTAGAGTTCCAGAAGCTAGCAAACGCCAGGTGAGGGTTACATCACTATATCACATCAACAAAATTGTAGTAGGGGGGATGACTTTCCATAAACTCCTGGAGTCTAAGCTCATTCAATTAATTCCTATTTTAGGCCTCTTTTAATCAATATGAAAATCATCTAATTCAAACCACAGCAGCAGCATTGCTGGATGTCTTCAGTGAATCAGATTATACAGCTACCATGAGTGTTTATACACTGGTTTGTACATTTCCACCCTTTCCACGGGATAGTCATAGGGACAAATTTCCAGCCCAGCCTTAACCAGGCCTCTTTTTATGAGGCTGTGAATATGCACTTTGAGCCTGCATATAGACATCCAAGTCCCTGATCATGCCTGTAAATCAGGAAACTAAACATCTAAATTACCTAAATTGGTCTGGAAAACATGACATATAGTGAGAGACTTAAGAGGTTCCATCATTTAGTTTATCCAACAGAAGGTTAAGAGGGGGTCTCCAAACACCTACACGGGGAAGAGATTTCTGATAATAGACAGATCTTTAATCTAGCAGGAAAAAGCAAGAGATCCAGTAGTTGGAAGATGAAGCTAGATAAATTCAGACTAGAAATAAGGCACAGAGTTTTAACAGTGAGGTTAATTAACTACTGGAACCATTTACGTAGGGACGTGATGGATTTTCCATGACTTGAAATCTTTATATCAGGATAAAATATATTTCTAAAAGCTATGCTATATCTCTAACAGAAGTTATGGATTGTTGCCGAAATTACTGAGTCAGGTTCTTTGGCCTGTGTTATACAGGAAATCTAGGTCATCAGAATGGTCCCCTCTGGCCTTAAAATCTATGAAACTGTAGATAAACAGGAGGTGCAAAATTACACCAATAGAATTTGGAGGCCAAGGTCTGAAAATCTAGCCCAGGAGCTGGTGTGCCGAGTCTTCATTTATTCACTCTAATTTAAGGTTTTGCGTGCCAGTCATACATTTTAATGTTTTTAGAAGGTCTCTTTCTATAAGTCTATAATATATAACAAAACTATTGTTGTATGTAAAGTAAATAAGGTTTTTAAAATGTTTAAGAAGCTTCATTTAAAATTAAATTAAAATGCAGAGCCCCCCGCCGCGGACCGGTGGCCAGGACCCGGACAGTGAGAATGCCACTGAAAATCAGCTCGCGTGCCACCTTTGGCACACGTGCCATAGGTTGCGTACCCCTGATCTAGCCTACAATCTCTCACACTACATATGTCATTGCATGCAATCTGATCTCTCACATAACAGGTGTGCTTTTAGGAGATCTAGTGATGTGTTAGCAAAAGCCCTGATAGGGAAGACACGAAACCTGCCAGATATAACTGCAAGTAGTGACCCCCCCACACCCTGACAACTGGAAATTGTGCACTATGGTGAATGCCTGCCTCCCCCCACTCTACATGTGTACAGTATGTCTTCCCCGCCCCACACTGCCTGAAGAAGAGGAAGCCAATAAAACCTCTACTGCCAGTATGCAAATCCAAAAGACAAGCAAAAGGCAAAGTAAATAGCAGCTAGAAAGTCAGCGAAGAGTTCACTCAACAAATACGAATTTTAATTAATATTCATAAGCTGTAGGACCTAGAAGATAAGGAAATCAATCAAGATCATGTGAGTATTCCCATTGTCTTCAGTAGGACTATTCGTGTAACTAAGGCAAGGCAATTTGGTCCAAAGGGCTGAAAATCTAAAAATGTTTAATTTCATAAGTAATACTGACATCCCCACTGCCCCCAGCACTCACACAGCTTGAAACTTGCGGAGTGCAGAAGCTCACAAAAAAATTGGCAATGATTAAGCTGCTGGTTTGCTGAGACCACAGCCTAGCCTGCTGACCAGTATTGCCTCGCTGTTTCCTTGTGTTCCCCTGCCTGTCTGTATCCGCTTACTGCCTTTTCTTATCCTTAGCTTGGAGAAGGGACCGTCTTTTTGTTCTGGGTTTGTGCAGCTCCTACCACAACAGGGTCGGGTCTAGGCCTGGGGCTCTAGGTGCTACCACATATCAATAACAATAAGGCAGTTGTTCGCTTGGGGCCTGATCCAATGTCCATTAAAGAAAACAGAAAGACTCCCATTGACTTAAGTTGAACCAGGCCCTTGCTGTTGGAAGTGTTAACAAAAAGGGGAGTGGACATTTATATGGATATCAAGAATTTACCATAATTAATAACTCAGATGTTGTTGGAGGGATGTTAAACCATGTACTTGAGGGCTTAGATCAACCTCACTCAGGGGGAGGCCCAGCGGTGGGGGCAGTTTACTCCACACCTGCCTACTGTGTGGCTCTTATCCCTTCCTCTGAAGCAACTGGTGCAGCTGGGACAGCAGACCTAGGGGGCACCCCCACCGTGGAAATACTGGAAGGGCTGACGTATGTTGCTGCCCTCAGTGTTTAATGCCCACTCAATATCTCGCAGAGGCAGTGGAGGGACCCGGCTGTGTTTCTATCCTTGCATATAAACACGAGGGGGCGGAGGCAAGAGCGGGACCCAAAGGAAAGGCTGGAGTGGCCACCATGGCCCATGAGATCAGGCCAACTGCTGGGGAGTAGATAGGAACAGTTCTTCTCTCCCCACCTTCCAGCCACCACAGGTCCCAGAAGAGACTCCCGGCACGGGGGAGGGGCAGAAGCATGTGCTCCAGGTGCTGGGGTAGAGTGAGGAGTATCAGTATCCTCATCTCAAAGAGGGAGAAACTGAGGCACAGAGAGGCTACACCACTATGGATTGTTGGAGCACTGTGTTTGTAACATGTTTGTGGCTGGACCATCTTATGGCACAGTTTGGTCTTGTCTCTTTGCATGGGGCCATTATAATCATGTTATAGAAACATACTAAAGCCCTGCAGGAGACCAAACTGAGATTATGTAACCACATTGCTCCCCAGAGGTACCCAGGGAACCCTTACCCTGAGGTGGCCTTGTCTGTAGCTCAGCTCCCTGAAACCAATAGCCTCTAACAACACAAACACTGACTTCCAGGCCTCACTCTTTCTGTGCAGGCTAGTGATAGGCATATACCCACACACCACCTCTTGCCCCCGAGTCATAGAATATCAGGGTTGTAAGGGACCTCAGGAGGTCATCTAGTCCAACCCCCTGCTCAAAGCAGGACCAATCTCCAGACAGATTTTTGCCCCAAATGGCCCACTCAAGGATTGAGCCACAACCCTGGGTTTAGCAGGCCAATGCTCAAATCACTGAGCTATCCCTCCCTCCTTAGAGCACTCCCTGTGGTGCCCAGCCCTTAACATCTGGACACTCACAGATCTTACCATGTTTGTTATCCCCAAGGGGACATTGCATACACTAGCTTGTTTGAGACAACTAAGGATCAACTCCTCTCTAACATCACAGCAGTAAGATATATTGTCAGAGAAAACAATCATAAGTTTATTATCAAAGATTAAGATACAAGAGACAGTGAGTAAGGATAATTAGAAACAAAATGGTTATGCATAAAATAAAATCATAAAATGCCAAACCTGGGTCTGTGCTTGTCAATGGTTACCTTTCCTTTATAATAAAGTAGGTTTTTCAGTCTTTTTTCAGAGCTAGCTGGTTTGAGACAAACCGGGATCCAAGCCTTCCACCAGGGATTTTGCTCAGTGAATGGATAACAAAATGTCTTTATATTCCCTGTTCTGTTAAGGAGGATGAAAGTCTCGGGGCAGGAGAGAATCAAGCTGGAGCGGAGGGAAACCATCCCATAGTTGGGACCAACCTTCCAGATGATGTCATGATCTCTTGCACTGAGGATATCCCTCCAGGAAGAGGGAGCCCAGTTATTAGGAAGAGACAGGCAATAGTAGCTGGGGGATTCAATTATTAGAAATATAGATAGTTGGTTTGTGATGATCAGGAGAACCATACAATGAATTGCCTGCTGGGTGCAAAGGAGCAGATCTCATAAGACATCTAGATAACCTCATAGGTAGTACTGGGGAGAAGCCATTGGTCATGGTACAAGTAGTACCAATGACACTGAGAAAAGTAGGAAAGAGGTTATTTAGGCTGCTAAGTAAGAGATTAAACTCTAGGACTTCCTTAATAGTGTTCTCTGAAATGGTTCTAGTTCCATGCACAGTGCCAGTAAGACAGGCAGAACTCCAAGGTCTCAAGACGTGGATGAGATGATGGTGTAGAGACCAGGGATTTAAGTTTATTAGAAACTGGGGAACCTTTTGGGGAATGAGTGCCCTATACAGAAGGGATAGGCTCCATCTAAACCAAAATGGAACCAGATTGCTGGCACATAACATTAAAAAGATTGTAGAGGATTTTTTAAACTAAGGACTGGGGGGAAGCTGACAGATGTGGAGGACTACATGGTTTGGGTAAACCCTCAGGGATTAATTATTAAAGGGGGATCTCTATATCCTAGTATGAAGGATAGGAAAGAAGTTGGTAAAGTACAAGTAGGAGCTAGTGAAGAACAGTTAAATGGCACAGAGTGAGTCCCATTTAAATACAATACGTGAAGGCAAGCAACTGAATACTGACAAAATGTACCAGTGCTTATATACAAATGCTAGAAGTCTAAATACAAAGATGGGTGAACTAGAGTGCCTAGTATTAAATAAGGATATTGATATAATAGGCAACATGGAAGCTTAGTGGAATGAGGATAATCAATGGGACAGAGTAATCATAGAATATCAGGTTGGAAGGGACCTCAGGAAGTCATCTAGTCCAACCTGCTGCTCAAAGCAGGACCAATCCCCAAACAGATTTTTATCCTAGTTCCCTAAATGGCCCCCTCAAGGATTGAACTCACAAGCCTGAGTTTAGCAGGCCACTGAGCTATCCCTCTCCACAGGGTACAAAATACCAGGGTACAAAATATAGAGACATGACAGAGTAGTTTGCACTGGTGTGGAAGTGGCATTATATGTTAAAAAAGCATAGACTCAAATAAGGTAAAAATCTTACATGAAACAAACTGTACCATGGAATCGATATGGACAGAAATTCCATGCTTGAATAATAAGAGTATAGTGGTAGGAATATACCATTGACCACCTGACCAGAATGGTGATGGAGATTTTGAAATACTCAGGGAGATTAGAGAGGCTACAAAAAAAACTCAGTAATAATGGGGGATTTCAACTATCCCCATATTGACTGGGTACAAGTCACCTCAGGAAGGGATGCAGAGATAAAACTTCTAGACCCAACAAATGACTGCTTCTTATGGTCCTGGAACCCACACGTAGAGTAGAGAAAATTCCTGATTTAGTCCTAAGTGGAGCACAGGATCTGGTCCAAGAGGTGATTATAACTGAATTGTTCGGTAATAGTGACCGTAATGTAATTAAACTAAACATCCTTGTCGGGAGGGAAATATAAAAAAGCCATCACAGTAACATTTAACTTTAAAAAGGAGAACTACACAAAAATGAAGTCGCTTGTTAGACAGAAATTAAAAGGAGCTGTCACAAGGGTTAAATGCCTGCAAGCAGCATGGGGACTATTTAAAAACACCATAATAGGTGAACGCAAATCAGAAAAGAATGCCATCTTGGCTAAATAGCAGAGTCAGGGAGGCCAGTAGAGGCAAAAAGGCATCCTTTAAAATTTTAAGTCAAATCTTAGTGGGGCTACTAGGAAGGTGCACAAACTGGCAGTTAAGTGTAATAAGACAGGCCAAGAAAGAATTTGCTAAGGATGCAAAAAACAACAAAAAGATTCTTTTTAAGAACATCAGCATTGTAGATCATTAGTGTTGGAAGGGACCTCAAGAGATCATCTAGTCCAACCCCCTACTCAAAGCAGGACCAATCCCCAAATAGCCCTCTTAAGGATTGACCTCACAACCCTGGGTTTAGTAGGCTAATGCTCAAACCACTGAGCTAGCCCCAATGGAGCCATTAGATGGCCATGGTATTAAAGGAGCACTCAAGGAAGACAAGACCATTGCAAAGAAGATAAATGAATTCTTTGCATTGGTCTTCACTGCAGAGGATGTGGGGAGATACCCACATAAGAGATAACCTTTTGGGCGATAAATCTGAACTACTGTCCCACACTGAAGTGTCAATAGAAGAGGTTTTGGAACAAATTGATAAATTAAACAGTAATAAGTTACCAGGACCAGATGGAACTCACCCTAGAATTCTGAAGGAACTCAGATATGAAATTGCATAACTACTAACTGTAATATATAACCACATCTCTGAAACAAACCTCTGTATCAGACACTTGGAGGCTAGCTAATGTAACACCAATTTTTTTAAAAGGCTTCAGAGGAGATTCTGGCAATCATAGGCCAGTGAAACTAACTTCACTACCATGAAAATTGGTCAAAACTATAGTAAAGAACAGAATTATCAGACACAGATAAACACGATTTGTTGGGGAAGAGTCATTACAACTTTTGTAAAGGGAAATCATGCCTCACCAATCTATTAGAATTCTTTGTGGGTGTCAAGAAGCATGTGTACAAGGATGATCCAGTGGATATAGTGTATTTGGATTTTCAAAAAGTCTTTGACGAAGTCACTCACAAAAGACTCTTAAGCAAAGTAAGGACCATGGGATAAGATAGGAAACAAAGGATAGGAATAAATGTTCAGTTTTCAGAAAGGAAAGAGAGAAACAGTGGAGTCTCCCAAGGTTCTATACTGGGACCTGTGCTGTTCAACATATTCATTAATGAATTGGAAAAGGGAATGAACAGTGAAATGGCAAAATTTGCAGATGATGCAAAATTATTCATGATAGTTAAGTTTAAAGTTGACTGTGAAGTGTGACAGGAGATCTCACAATACCGGGTGACTGGGACACAAACTGGCAGATGAAATTTAATATTATAATTGCAAAGTAATACACATGGGGAAAAATAATTCCCACTACACATAGCTAATTTAGAACCCATAATTATATAAAACCGCTCAAGAAAGAGATCTTGGAGTCACCTTGGACAGTTCTCTGGAAACTTCAGCTGAATGCACAGTAGTGGTCAAAAAGGCTAACAGAATGTTAGGAACTATTAGGAAAAAGATAAAAAATAAGACAGAAAATATCATAATGCTACTATATAAATCCATGGTGCGCTCACACCTTGCATACTGTGTCCAGTTCTGGTCATCCCATCTTGAAAAGGATAAAGTGTAACTGAAAAAAGGTACAGGGAAGGGCAACAAAGATGATCAAGCATATAGAATGCCTTCCACAGGATGAGAGAATGAAAAGATAAGGGCTGTTCACCTTAGAAAAGAGACACGAATGGGGGGATATGACAGAGGTCTATAAATTCATGAATGATGTGGAAAAAGTGAATAGAGAAGTATTATTTACTAATTCCCACAATACAAAATTCAAGGGTCACCCAATGCCATAAATAGGCAGAAGATTTAATATGACAAAAGGACACAACACACAATTTATCTGTAGAACTTATTACCATGGGGTATTGTGATGGCTGAAAGTGCAACTGGGTTCAAAAAAGAACTAGATAAATTCATGGAGGATAGGTTCATCAATGCTAAGATGGTCATAGATGCAACCCCATGCTCAGGGCAATGCTTAACCTCTGGCTGCCAGAAGCCAGGAGGGGAAGACAGTGATGGATCACTCCACGTGCCCTGTTCTGTACACTCCACCTGAAGTTCTGTTATCAGCCACTGTCGGAGACAGGATACTGGGCACATGGGCCATTGGTCTGACCACGTCTGGCAGTTCCTATAGTCTTCAAAGTTAAATTTTTTGTCCCCAAAGACAGGACAACCCTCTGTGGTTTAGTCTCTGGTGCCTTCCCATCCCCCTTTGACTTCATATGTAAATTGGGCTCCCATTGTGTTGGCTTATAATGTTTAATTTACTTGTGAACTGAGATAAACAAGTGAATATACATCCCAACTGCCATCTGGAAGAAACCTGTTTTTTTTTTTTTGGTTGGCAACAGACTTTAAAGTATATTTTCAGTGCATATACACAGCCCCTTAAATATCATCCAAACATATATCGTGCGATGATTATGAGGATCATAATTATGATTATAGACATAGGTTTGATACAGGAGTGGGTGGGTGAGATTCTGTGGCCTGCGTTGTGGAGGAGATCAGACTAGATGATCATAAGGTCCCTTCTGACCTTAAAGTCTATAAGCTTTTATTAGGGACCTTACATGGCATTCTTTATGGGTAAATACTATGAAAGCTGTGTGCTAGGTGTAATGAGTTTGTCAGGACTCTTAGGAGTTACTGTTACAGAATAGTGAAGCCTTTGCCAGCTGGTACCACTGGGACTCTGTGTTTTTGGCAACTGAAAATTTTTTGGTTTTAAACTAAAAAAAAAATAGTTTTTAGGTTTTGCAATGAAAACCTGAATATTTTCATCAAAAAATATTTTTCCACAACATGTCTTGTTTTCAGTTAAACTTCATTTTTTATTAAAAACTTTTAATTGAAAAAATTTCAACCAGCTCTAATTTTGAGTAAAGATGGGGCCTAAATAACTTTCCAAGGGTCACTCAGTATCTCAGTGGCAGAGCAAGAATTAATACTTGGAAGATCTTGATTCCTTCTTCATGCTCACTCCACTAGACTATGCTTCCTCCTAAGATGTAAACTGTTCATATTGGTGAGGGGATTCTACCAAACACTAAGACTAAATCATGAATTCAGGCAGAAATATTTCACGAAAGTGTACTAAGCATATGGAATAAACTACCTGGGAAGGTAACTGAAGCAAAGCACATACGTTAAGTTGCAAAAAAGGGGGTTGAGAGACATGGCAATAAAGTAGAAAGTGGATTTAAGATCAGTCAGAAAAACAGATGGTTGCAGTTGGATTGAATGGATGGCTTCTATTTTCCTATCCTGAAAATTCCTATGCTTCTATGTTCCAATTTAGGTTCTCACCCTGCTCCTAGTTAATGGTTTTGATATTCCGTTGACAAGTTCAAATTCACACAGCAACCATAAACTTTGCTGTCACACCACTCAAAGACACAGTCTTCCACCAATAGGTTGGGTGGTTAGTGTAAGTCTGGTGGAGTAATAGTGAATGAGGGTGGATTATGGCAGTAGAAATGTAGGTAGTTCCCTGAAATGCTGATTTATAGGCTTAACTTTTGGGTTTTCTAAAGGCATAGAATGTTTGTTGACAAAGTGCATTGTTCTGGGGGGAATCAGTTGGACTCTAGCTGAAACACATTTACAAACTTAATTCTTTTAACAACGTTTGATGTCTGGGGTTTCATGATTATACTCTTAAGTGTTAACAAGTCACAAGTTCCTTTGCTGTTCTTTTAGACACTTGCTGGCATATTATCTTGCATCAGTCTCCTCTCTCAAGGGTCCCGAATGCTCTGCCCGACTTGAATATCTTGATTTCCCAGCAACAAACATTACCCTCTTCACTGTTCTTGCAGCCACACATCAATCTCTCTGTGTTTGCAAGATCTTCTCATTATTAACTATCTTTAAGCTGTTTTTTTTAAATCCACAAAGAACAGCAATTCTCTCTTCAACCATCTTTCTAGTGCTGGTGTAGAATAAATAATGTAATAAAGTGGCAAGGAAAGAACTATTATGAAAGGACATGTAGTGCCTTTGTCACTTCAGGGCTGTGCTTCTTTTGTTCATGTTGTGGAATATAAAAATCCCTTTATTCACATATCTATCTCAGCTATTCACGAATGCGTAATGCAACTACTGTATACTGCATACTGTCAGTTAAACAATGGCTATCTAGAAAGAATGCAGCTGCATTAAAAAAAAATATCCATGCAGGCAGTGGAACCAGTTACTTCCTTTCACAGTCTCACTCAGTGGTTCATGCAAATATTAACTAACTGATCTTAGAGATCGGCCCAAACCAAACGCCCTGATCTGGACACTGTTACATTTGAGGGAAGTTTGGATTTCAATGTGAACTTCACACCTGGTCCCTACTATGGCTGAACCAAAACCTCAGATATGAATATCCTCTAACTGTGGGATGGATCCCAGATTGGATCTGGATTTGAACTCTGTACCCTAAACCTATCTCTAAGGGTCAGATTCCAACACCCTTACTCCAGATTATCAACATTTTACCTCAAAGGTAGTTCCATCAACATAAAGACCAGAACATAAAAGGGCCAGATCCTCAGACATTGATGTAAATCGACATAACTTCTTTGACTTCAAAAACTCTATGAGAGAGAGAGAGAGAGAGAGGATTCCTGATGTAACATTTTGCATCAGACCTGAAATATTACATGGCCATTGACTCATAGCTGCTCCTGCAGCAAGCAGCAAAACAACTCTACATTTAAAGGTGCAGTACACAAAAACAGAATAAAAGCTTCTCAGTTTTAGTCACATAGCTATATACACCTCTGTGATATTTATTATTATCTGTATTGATTATAAAACTTCAAGAGTGATTTATTTTTACACAAATCCTGCTTGTTTTGACTTTGTTTCCATACATTTCAGTTTATTTCTCCCGTGTTTCTGTTATTTCTAATTTATGCTACAAGTGAATGTGGCAAAATTAATTTGTAAAACCCATCTTTGCAAAAAATAAAAGCATTGTGGAACTGCATGATACATGCAATGGCTTCTATTAAAAAATAGACTCCTTTTCGTGAGGTGGGGTTTTTCTGTATATTTTTGAAGTATAACAAAAATTCAGATTTCTTTTAAAAAGAACCAGGATGTACCAGCCATTCTAATCCCATGGCTAAAGAGGCTGTTGCGTGCTCCCTGCTGTTAGATATACATTGGACAGTACTGTAAGGCTGCAATTTTCAAAGGTGCCTAAAGAAAAGAAAGAAATAAGTGGAGATATATCAATCTCCTAGAACTGGAAGAGACCTTGAAAGGTCATTGAGTCCAACCCCCTGCCTCCACTAAGTAGACAAAGTACTTTTTGCCCCAGCTCCCTAAGTGGCCCCCTTAAGGATTGAATTCACAACCCTGGGTTTAGCAGGCCAATGCCCAAACCACTGAGCTATCCCTCCCCCCTGTGTACTTAAGTCCCTTAGAATTCTTTGATAATCCCAGCCCAAGAACCTGCTACAACACTTATTAAAATCAGTGGAGATATTGATGTTAGGGGGCTTAGGATCAGGTCCTAAATATCCAAATGTCAGTTAAAACAGAGAGTGTATTTAGGCCCTGATTCTGCGAACATACATGTGCTTCACTAAAAGCACATGAGTAGCTCCACTAAACTCATGGGACTAATGTTTAAAGTTAAGCATGTGCTTAAGTGTTTGCAAATAGGGGACCCTAAATATGCTTATTTTTAACCTTTTACAGGAGATTATTTTGATCAGTTTGCCCCCGCTCCTGCAGAGACTTACACACATACTTAATTTTGCTCACCTGAGGCTTAATATGAGCAAAATTAAGCAGGTGCCTAAATCTTGGCTGGATTGGGGCCTTAAAATGTGGAATAAATTCCACTTCATTTCCAAATCAGATGAACATTTTCATTGGATTAGTTTTCATTTGAAAAACCTATTTCATTTCTTTTCTTTTCTTCCTGTTGGTCCTGTAACCAGAGATGCCTTTTTGCCTTGAACACAGATTTTCTGATCCTTGGTGACATTCCTCATCAGCTATGGGGATGAAAAAGAATTTCCTGAACAGATAGCTCAAAATCGCCTGTTAAAGGTAGGCTAGATATGCTTTCACTGTGCATCAGCTTGGTGGGTAATACTGGTTTTTTTCAGGATTTAATTACTTCATTTTCTGCAGGTACCTTTTCCATTTTATCATCAATGTTTGATAAGTCAGCGTTTTTTAGATTTCATGTACATTTTGGATTTAATAAGGAGAGAAGTTACAACTATCGGGGAAATTAAGATCTACATGAAAGACTCCATTCCTCCCTGTTATGGGCATACATATAGGCAGTGAAAGCAGTGTTAAGCCCTGATATTGCAAACACTTAAGCATGTACTTAACTTTATGCATGTAAGTATAAGTAGGGGCATTTCCAGCAGATCGAGGGATGTGATCATTCCCCTCTATTCAGCACTGGTGAGGCCTCATTTGGAGTACTGTGTCCAGTTTTGGGCCCCACAGTACAAGAAGGATGTGGATAAATTGGAAAGAGTCCAGCGGAGGGCAACAAAAATGATTAGGGGGCTGGAGCACATGACTTATGAGGAGAGGCTGAGGGAACTGGGATTGTTTAGTCTGCAGAAGAGAAGAATGAGGGGGGATTTGATAGCTGCTTTCAACTACCTGAAAGGGGGTTCCAAAGAGGATGGATCTAGACTGTTCTCAGTGGTAGAAGATGACAGAACAAGGAGTAATGGTCTCAAGTTGCAGAGGGGGAGGTTTAGGTTGGACATTAGGAAAAACTTTTTCACTAGTAGGGTGGTGAAGAACTGGAATGGGTTACCTAGGGAGGTGGTGGAATCTCCTTCCTTAGAGGTTTTTAAGGTCAGGCTTGACAAAGCCCTGGCTGGGATGATTTAGTTGGGTTTGGTCCTGCTTTGAGCAGGGAGTTGGACTAGATGACCTCCTGAGGTCCCTTCCAACCCTGAGATTCTAAGTACACCTCTACCCCGATATAACGTCACTCGATATAACATGAATTCGGATATAACACGGTAAAGCAGCGCTCTGGAGGGGCAGGGCTGTGCGCTCCGGTGAATCAAATCAAGTTTGATATAATGCAGTTTCACCTATAATGTGGTAAGATTTTTTGGGCTCCCGAGGACAGCATTATATTGAGGTAGAGGTGTAGTTCCATTGACCTCATTAAAGGCAATTGGACTATTCATGTGCATAAAGTTAAGTACATGCTTAACTGTTTGCAGAATCAGGGCTTCAATGTGTCTGACTGTCACCAAAATATTCTTAGGGCCTTTATCCAAAACCCACTGAAGTCAATGGGAGCTGGATCCAGGCCCTTAATGTAGTTTTTTGATGGAATAACTAAAAACAGCTGATTTTTAATAGAATAACTACAACTGGTTAATGCTGTCAAAGAAATTAAAATACAATAACATAAATTATTTATATTTGAGCAGAGACTGGGGGAAATTTCATTCAAAAATTGATTTGTTTCAGAAACGTAGGGGTAGCTGAAAAAAGCAATTAGAATGGGAGCTGGAGCTCACAGATGACTGTAGCTGTCTGCTGGTGACTGCTACAATACAGGAAATGTGATCTCAAAATTATATCATTATTCATTTTTATATAATTTTGAATAGTTCAAAAAGGATTAGGAAAACTTTACCAAAACAGCTAGGGGAATGAATCATTTACCTTAGGGCTAACTCCTGCTTAATTAACTCATGTGTACAATCCTATTGGTTTGGTCCTTAGTCTTAAAGTGAAAAACTATGCTGAAAAAAACATTGGACAGATTCTGATCTCAGTTACAGGTGTAAATATAAAGTAACTCTACTGACGTCAGTGAGATTGCTCCAGATTTAAGTCAGCATATATTAAGAGAATTTGGCCCCATGCGTACTGAAGGCAAGAAGCAGATAAACAGATACAATGAAAAGATGTTGCTACTGCATTTAAATAATGAAAGAATCTCTCCTTTCTCTTCAGAAAAGTGAAAGAATAATGTGTTTCAGTCATGCAGAGTGATAAAAAAACTTAATATTATAATAATACTAATAGAGAAAATCATAATATAGTGAATAATTTGCAAATTTAAAGCAAAGTTTTCTGCTTGGATATGATCTGATTTGGCAGTGTGGCTATTTCATGGTCCTAAATGAATTAGGATATAATTAAGGCCCTACTTAATTTGCGATATTGCGGAAATTGCAGATCCTGCAAATACACCTCTACCTTGATATAACGCTGTCCTTGGGAGCCAAAAAATCTTTATGGGGAAACCTATATCTGCCAAAAATCTGCATTATAGGGGAAACCGTGTTATATTGAACTTGCTTTGATCCACCAGAGCGCTGCTTTACCGCGTTATATCCAAATTTGTATTATATCGGGTGGCATTATATCGAGGTAGCGGTGTATTAGGCCTCCACTGCCATTTTTATTTTAATTAGCTTACTTTGCACGGTCCACAATTTTGCGTACATTTTGAGGTTTGCAACACACACTTTTTCCCCATTAGTACAGTAGAACTCCATTTATCCAAGCTAATAGCGGTGGGGGCTAGGGCTATCAGCCCCCCACATGGCGGTGCACTTGCTGTCAGCCCCGTGCTTTAATGACTGAAAAATAGTTGCAGCAAAATGTCTGGTTATCAAAATATTAGCAGGCATAACATAATACTTGAGTGTTTATATTGTTCCAGCAATTTTTTTTTAAACAAATAGGTCTTCTTTGGCCTTTCCAAATTAGCACAATTAATAAAGATCCATTATTAGTTTTCCATGATTTTCCATGTCTTGTTTGCAACTCAGCCGCAATTGACAATCATCCTGTAATTCAAGGAGGGCCTTAGATATCATTCTTTAACATACTGCAAAAGTACTATCGGGTAGTCCCCATGCACACATAATACCCATTGAAATAAAGGTTCTGTGTATAAAATCTGCGGCAGAATTTAGTCCTAAGGTGAACTGAAAAGCTTTTTTAAGATCTATATCTACTACATCAGAATCTGGTTGCTGGTCCTGTCCAACACTGACAAGTCGCCTTCCAGACGCTGCTCCTTAAGGTTCAAGAAGTGCAATATTTACCCGTTTAAAGATGTGTCTAATCCTCGAATCTACTGTTTTAGTTCAAGACACCTTGTCTGGACAATTCCTTTAAAGAATCTAGATGTCACCTCCATATGGCATAGTAAGTGGCAAGGACAAGCTGCAAACACAGCCAATGCCTGTCTCATGACAGATCCAACAGTCCAACCCCTGGTTTGCCCTTCCATGCCATCTGCAGACGAACCTCAATCACTTCAGATGCAGTGTGATCAGATGTGCAGCAAAATGGCTATAAGTGGGACCTTCATGACTCTCCCTTTTGCCACTGTGACCAGTTAGAAGATGTAGATCGGGGTTCTAAACCTGGGGGTCAGGACTCCGTGACGTTATTACATGGCCGTTATTATATCCACCCCCAAATCCTGTTTTGCCTCCAGCATTTATAATAGTGTTAAATGTAAAAAAGTGTTTTTAATTTATAAGGGGGGGTCGCACACACAGGCTTGCTGTGTGAAAGGGGTCACCAATACAAAAGTTTGAGAACCACTGATGTAAATCATATACTTGCTGCCTGGTATCCATTGGCAAAAGTTGCCGGATTTCCTCATGGACTTGCACAATGTCCCCCCGCTCCCTGCTCGGCTATTGAATGGTTAAGACATTTAGAGTAGCAAGCTTGACTTGAATGTCTGTGTAAATGCAATCACGATAAATAAATAAATAAATAAAACTCCCAAATAAATATGTGAATTTAAAAATAAAAAATACAGGGTCAGTTTTGCTCTGCACTGAGGCAGCTTTACGCCAAACTGTAGCTGTAAACTCAACCTAGCCAAACCTTGGAGGCTAACCCATGTGTGGGACAACCCTTGGGTGGTGTATCTCTGTGGACATGGTACAGGATGTGATGAGGGGATGTGATCGGGATGTCCCTGTGCCATGGTGATCCCCAGCTGAATAGCCCCTTGGAGCTTCTGGCAGCTGAAACAAATCAGAGCAGCCCAAGGTCTGCTCTAATTTAGGTGGAGGGACCAGACTGCTGCAAAAATAGCCTCCAGGGGAGTGCAATTGTGGTTTAAAGCCACCTGTGTGCCCTTTTTCCTGAGCTGAGTGATCACTCCTGAGCCACAACCAAGGATCAGAGCCACAGTATATTGATGAGTTGAAAGGCTTTTTATTTCAGAGAGCTGAGTTCAGGGCTCTTTTTCTCCTTAAATAGCTGATGACTTATTTACCATCTATGGATGCATCAGTGTAGCATCATTGCACAAAGAATTACACACCAAACCCTGGACTCCAGTCTTGGCAATTAAGTAAATGAGGAATTGATTGCCAGCTCGTTTGTATGAAGTGCGTCTATTTGTTCATTTTAAGTATAAGCTTATATTCTGGTAGGCCCATATCGTGTCCCTCCTGCCCCTGTTTCTGCAGGAGACTAGTGTCCAAGAGGCAGCAGGTCTTGTGTAGCTCCATTGTAGTGTGATTGCCACAAAGTGAGGATGGGATATGGTTACAGAGAGCTAGTTCAGAGCAGTCCATCAGCCACTGGAGCTCCGTCCATGCAGCTCAGAGCTGAGTTCCGGGGCAGACGAGGAGATGGGATGTGGTCAGTGGTTCTATGCCTATCTGGACAGAACAACTTCCTCACCACAACCTCAAATACACATGTGACTAGGTCCTTCGCTGCTGTAAATCAGCATAGCTCTATTGATTTCAATGGAGCTGAACTGATTGACACCAGCAGAAGATTTGGTCCAGGAGGAGTAAAGGCTACTGAAATCACAAAGCAGCTCTGTTACTAATCCACAGCTTGGGAAATAGGATCCGATTCCTTCCAACTTCTTGTCACAGGGTGATTGGCCCCTTTTAAGAGATGGGGCAAGCCCCACCTGTGCCATAATTAACTGCTTCTCAGGCTTGGGGGTGGGGGGAGACTAAGGAGGGTCAGGTAATAACTTAATGGATGCCTGGGATTTATAAAAGGGCTGAGTGGGCTCTCTTTGGAGACTAGAACCACAGGGGTTGGGTAGGGTCCTGTCCTGTGGAAGGACTGGAACAAGGGTCTGTAGGAGACTGAGTACTCCAGGACAACCAGACTAGGGGCTGAGTGCTCTACCCCATAGTCAGAAAGGCTCAGAAAGGGGCTGGGAATGGAGCCGAGCAGACAGGCCGAAGAGAAGCCCTGAAGGGCAGGAGAAACTGTTTGTTTGTTTGAACTTTTTAGTTGGACTTTTGATGCCCCAGAAGGGGATGTTGTTTGTGACGTGGCCGGATGACTAAGCCACATCTCCAGCACAGTCCAATGACTGGAGAGCTGACAAGATCCACCTTGGGGAAGGAAACTCAGGCAGGGAGTGCTGGCAGTGCTATGCTCAGCCAGCACAAGCGTGCTTCAGGGCAGCCAAGCCCTATGCCACTTCTGCAAAAAAAAAAAAACCAGAGCAAAACCCATTTTCTTGGGCTTGATGAAAAGAGAGAGAATTTAGGCATGGATCATTGAACTAAGATCTGGGGAAAGAACTATTAGCACATCTAGTTCATCCCCCTGCCAGCGTAGAATGAGTCCGCGATCTGAAGCAGTAACCTGTATTTCTCTTTCATAGAGCATTACATTTCACCTTTAATTCGGTGAATTGTGGAGTGCAAACTATACAACAGAGCTGTTTACAAACGCTAGTGAAGCATTTAGATGTGATAGACACTGTGAAAAATTCTTTAAATGAGCTGGAACTCACACTTAGCTGGGTGATTTTAGAGATGCTAAAACTTTCTCAGAGGCAAGCACGGCACTACTGAAAGATAGGTGCTCAGGGACACGTTCTACACTCATCCCACGCTTAGGGCTCCCTGTGACGATTGAATCCATTCATGCCAACGGCAGTTTCACTTATGGAGCAAATTCAGAAGCTGACCTCGAATAAGCAGATTTACATTAACCTGATTATTTCATCCCAACTCTTCTGCAAATGAGTCAGATTTAGATAATGCATTGGAAACAATCTTATTTCAAAAAAGCTATTAATATGACCAATTCAGTTTCTGCCCCTGATGCCATTAATCAGC
The DNA here is from genome assembly GCF_020497125.1 of Mauremys mutica. Lineage (NCBI taxonomy): Eukaryota > Metazoa > Chordata > Testudines > Geoemydidae > Mauremys > Mauremys mutica. Next base: position 374,343,479 of record NC_059072.1, on the reverse strand, counting down.
TTACAAGCTGTCCAAAGAGCGCAATGCATGATCGTATTTATAACTTTAAAATCTTTCTCTTTTGTTCACCTCTAAGCAGTACATATTCAGAATACCTAACTAGGTCCCTACCAAATTCACGGTCCATTTTGGTCAATTTCACAGCCAGGGAGTTTTAAAAATAATCAGTTTCAGGTTTTCAGATGTTTACATCTGAAATTTCACAGTGTTGTAACCCTGGGGGGTCCCAACCCAAAAGGTGGTCAGGGATGGAGGGTCCCATAGCTATTGTAAGAGGTTCGTGGGATTGCCATCCTTAAATCTGCCCTGCTGCTGGCAGGGGCACTGCCTTCAGAGCTGGGCAGCCAGAGATGAAGGCTGCTGGCTGGGCGCCCAGCTCTAAAGCCAGCACCACTGCCAACAGCAGCACAGAAGTGAGGGTCACAGGGACGGGAGAGGTGGGTTACCATATGTCCGGTTTTCCCGGCAGTGTCCCGCCCAAGTGGGGGGCTGACAGCTGGAGCCGCAGCCTTGCATGATGGAGGAGTGACAGCTGGAGCCGTGGCCTCCCCATGCTGGGGGGTGACAACTGGAGCTGCGGCCTCCTTGCGCAGGGTGGGAGACAGCTGGAGCAGCAGCCTCCTGCCCTGGTCACAGGGCTGACAGCTGGAGCCACAGAGCTTCCTGCAGCTGGGAGAGGTTGGCAGAGGTGGGTCTGACCTGCCCTGGGAGTGGCTCCTGCAGAGGAAAAACAAGTTCCGTCCCTCCCCATCCCCAGCCAGGACTAGCAGCTGGAGCCCTGTGCAGAGTAGACGCTCCCAGCTAGGTGCCAGATTTCATGGGGCAGATCAGATTTCACAGTCTATGACATGTTTTTCAAGGCCATGAATTTGGTACATAACATACATTCTTCAGCCAATCTTATCTCTAGGCAGCAAATAGTTACTAATTTGACAGCTGTCATGTAGCATTATTGATTCAATTAACCACTTTTGCCTTGGTCTAGGACTAAAATTGAAGTATAAAATATTTTCTGTTAAACCTCATGGAAATACAGACCTGCATAAAGTATAAATGTGTCACTGATGCAGACAGATGTTATCCTGGCTGTACTATATAGTGTTTTATTTCCTTTTTCTTATTTGCTTCGTTCTGAAGCTCTTTCTCGCCAACTTTGCCACACCTCCATCTGCGCACAATAGATTGTAAGCTCAGTTTTCAAACTCTGGGTGCTTGAGGCCCCAATCCTGCAATGAATTTTCCATGTGGGCAGAGCCCTGCAGCTGCACAAAGCCCCACTGAAGTGAATGGAGCACCTTGTGGGCACAGGGGTCTAACTTCATAGAGCTCATTGAAGAATAAAAGCCTAAAGTGAAGTACATGAATCCATCAGAGCAACCAAAATGGGGGATTGGAGCATGTAAATTTAGCGGCCAGGTTAGAAAATTGGCACTGGGCACAATCGTGTGTTAAGTACCCTCAAACTCTCATTGTGTTAATGGGGGTTAGACTCAATGGAAGAGGTGCTCAGAACTTTGCAGAACTGGGTCCCAAGCGTCAGATTAATTAATTTGTTTATTTATTCGGCTTTCAATTTGAGTTTTCTCCAAGATTTACTTTAATTATTTACAATAACTTTCTTCCCAGAAAAAAATCCATCATGATTTCTCTCTTACCCCACCATGTCCTGAGGCAAAAACAAGTGATACTGCGGATTTGCTACTTCTTACAACAAGTAAGATAAATACTGTTATATACACTGAAAACAATTCCAAACAGTTACTAAAGGCAAAAACAACGAGGAGTCCTTGTGGCATTTTAGAGACACACAAATTTATTTGGGCATAAGCTTAAGTGGGTTTTAGCCCACTTAAGCTTATGCCCAAATTTGTGAGTCATAACATTCAAAAACCAGTGGGAGAACACTTCAACCTCTCTAACCCTCACTGACAGACTTGAAGGTGGCAATTTTGCAACAAAAAAACTTCAAAAACAGACTCCAAAGAGAAACTGCTGAACTCGAATTAATATGCAAATTAGATACAATTAACTCTGGCCTAAACAAAGACTGGGAAGGGTTGGGTCATTACACTAATTGAATCTATTTCCCTATGTTAAGTTCTCCTCACACCTTCTATGGGCCATCTTAATTATCACTTCAAAAAGTTTTTTTTTTCCTCCTGCTGATGATAGCTCATCTCAATTGATTAGACTTTTCCTGTTATGCATACTTCCACCTTTTCATGTTCTCTGTATGTATAAATATCTCCTGTCTGTGTGTTCCATTCTATGCATCCGAAGAAGTGAGCTGTAGCTCACGAAAGCTTATGCTGAAATAAATTTGTTAGTCTTTAAGGTGCCACAAGTACTCCTGTTCTTTTTGCGGATACAGACTAACACGGCTGCTACTCTGAACTTTGAAACCAGTTACTAAAAGAACATTCTCAGGTCAGCGTAGGCTCAAAGTACTGGTCCTGTGAAAACAAAGGGAAATCTAGGATCAGTAGAAATAATGTCATGAATATGTTCCCTTCCAATGAAAAATTTGGGTTTTGATTTAAACATTCTCTGGCAACGATTGCAACTCCAACACTGCAGCATTGTGCTAATGCATAAGAGCCAGAAATAAAACTGACCTGTCTATTTTAATTGTGAAAGCTGAACGCAGAACAAAAAAACAAGCCAGGAATATGAAAGGTGACAAATTAGATTTTCAAAAATGATTTAAAAAAAAACCTGAAGATTTTATTAATAAGATTTTTTTAATGTATTATTTTAAACTTGCCAATGTCCCTTTATTTCTTCTGAATGGTTGTAAATCCTGAACACATAGCAGCACCACCTGCTGACAGAGGATAAGAATTCCATGATAAATGAAACTAAAGGATAAATCCTGGTCCCTTTAAAACTAATGGGAGATTTGCCATTGATTTCACTGGATGCAACATTTATCACTGAATGACAAAAGGCCAAGCGTACACTTAGGCTGAGGGAATATTAAACAGTTGTCAGTGTGTAGCTCTAAAGCAGGCATTCTCAAAGTTTTTTCACAATGTGGAGCACATCTTAGTATAGATACCAGGCCAGCTCCTCAGTGGGTGTAAATCACTGTTGTTCCATTGGAACTATGCTGAATTACACCAGCTGAGGATCCAGCCCCATTCCCATGGTTTAACTCCCCTCCCATACACAGCTGCACGTACAGCTTCCCCTTCCATTCACAATTATGCAGAATCCCAGTGATGATTACAGGGGAAAGTACTGATGTATTTTTCTGTCTTTAATGCAATAAGGGCCAGATTTTGCCACCCTTTATTCACACTGAGCACTGCTTTACTCTGCAATTACGCCGTTTGCTTTTAGTGGCAATAGTAAATTACTTCCCAACATGAATAAGGATGGCAGAGTCTGGCCCTAAATATTCTCTTTTTAAAAAAAATATTGATCACGCTGTCTGCCTGTTGCTCTTTATTCCATCTGCCGCTCCCATCTGTTCTGTACCTTCTCTCCTTTCTCCTCTCTATGTGATTCTCTGCCATCTGGTCCCTCCTCCGTCTCTCCCACTAAGCATGTTCACTGATCCCCCTTTTCCCTCTGCTCATGCTGTTCTGCAGCTCGGTTGTCTCCTGCTGCTCACCTGGACATTCTATGCAGCCATCCTTTCTATTTGCTACTTTGGATGTACTACCCAGTGGCCTGCTTCCCTTCTTGCTGTCTCCTCTGGACGTTCTTCTCCCACTGGCAGATCCAGTCCAACTAGCAGCACTTCTGATGCCCTCTTGTTGATGGCTCCAACTGGTGCCTGGCAGCTGCAGTCCTTATGGGCAGCTCCTGTTTTCTCTCCTCCTACTCCTCATTTAGATGTACGAATACAGACAACCTCTATGCAGGCACCCCAACGATCTAGGTGCTCTTGACAATCATCTAAAAGCACTGTTAAACCTGAGGTAAAACTGGCAGCAGCTTCCGCTATCTATATACAGCTGTGCTCAATTAGACCTTCAGCAAAAAAAAAATAGCTTCTCCTCAGCTCCACAGACTGCAGTGGGAGATTTGCTGTGTGCTGAAATATGGAAATGTTTTCCCAGAGCACTTATCTTCCAGACTGGGAGGAAAACCAGTTTGCCCCATGGTGTAAATTACAGCAAGGAGCATTAGAAGGGCAGTGCAGTAGGCATTGCTGATAGCATCAATCCTTTTAGGATAGCACTGGGAGGCAGTTGAGGGAACATGTGTGAAACTGATTGTCCATGGTTGAGGGCAAAGTCTGGGAGACGACCCACAACTTTTTCCAGGCTCCTTCTCAGCCTGGCTCCCATGCATCCAAGTTAATAGGGCTCTATTTGCCAGTCACAGTTCCTTTTAAAACCCCCCTTAAAGAGAGGTTCCACTCTGCAGAGGAGAGTTCATACAACTTCACTATCTACTATTGCCGTTCCCCTTTAGACTGTGAGCTCCTCAGAGCATGAACTATCCTTAAAGTTTCAGAGTGGTAGCCATGTTAGTATGTATCAGCAAAAACAACAAGGAGTCCTTGTGGCCCCTTAGAGACTAAGTGTATTTGGGCATAAGCTTCGTGGGCTAGAACCAGTGATGAGCTGCCAAATTTTTAACAACGGGTTCCCTCCTCCCTCCAAAATTTTAACAACGGGTTCCCTCCTTCCCCCCCCCCCCTCCGTGGGGGGGGGTCGTGCCCCATCCAACCCCTCATGTTCCTTAACACACACACTCCAAGACCCGTGACCCATCCCCCCCTTCCCTGTCCCCTGACTGCCCCTTGCCGCCCCACCCAACCCCTCCTCTCATTCTCAATGGCCCCCCAGAACTCCTACCCCATACAACTACCCCTTCTCTCTGTCCCTGAGTGCCCCCACCACCTCATCCAACCCTGCTCTTTCCTGACTGCTCCCCGGGACCCTTGCCCCCATTCAATCCCCCTGTTCCCTGCCCTCTGACTGCCCTGACCCCTATCCACCCCCCCACAACCCACCCCCTCCCTGCCCCCTTACCACACTGCCTGGGGACCGGGTCCACTCTGCCAGGACCACGGCCGGCGCCCCGGGCCGGGCCGGCACCGGGGCCCGGCCGCTCGGCCAGACTCCCCGGGCCGGGCCGGCACCTCCCCTCCCCCTCCGCGCCCCAGCTTACCTGCTGGCTGCCTCCATGCTGCTTGTTCAGGCTTCCCGCGAACATCTGATTCGCGGGAAGCAGGGGAGGGGGAGGAGAAGGGGGCGGAGCAGGAGAGGAGTGGGCGGGAACTTTTGTTAAATTTAGCAGCCCTTAACAACCGGTTCTAAAATGGCTGCTAAAATTTAACAACGGGTTCTCGCGAACCCGTGCGAACCCGCTGCAGCTCACCCCTGGCTAGAACCCACTTCATCAGATGTATGGAGTGGTCTGGATGAAAGCTGGAGGCATGTCAACTTCTTGTCAACTGTCTGAAATGGGCTACTCTCATTACCACTTCAAAAGTTATTTTTCCTCCCTTGGTATCCTGCTGTCAACTGAATTGTCTCGTTAGACTGACCTCACACTTGATAAGGCAAATCACATCTTCTCCTGTATTTATACCTGCTCCTGTATTTTCCACTCCATGCATCTGATGAAGTGGGTTCTAGCCCACGCAAGCTTATGCTCAAATAAATTTGTTAGTCTCTAAGGTGCCACAAGGACTCCTTGTTGTTTAGCCTTAAAGTGTTTGCACAGCACCTACCACCAATAGATAATAATAATAATAATAATACCCTAATACTGAGCAGATTCTGTACAGGACTGGGTGGAAGGGAAGGACGTGTTTTCCTCCCAGCCCTGCCCTTTGCCCTCCATCTCCTGCCACCTGCTTGCTCCTTCCCAGTTCCCCACTCATGGACCCCCAGCCATAGGGGGTGCCCTCAACAGGTATGGGGAAGGGCAGCACAGTTCCTCAGAGACAGCTAAGCTAATCCATATCTCCCACTCAAGAAAATGGGTAGGACTGCACACAAAAGACCACTCGCAGGTGAGAATCCACAGGGTACAATCTGTGCCTTGTATAGTAACTTGCATTTTGCCTGGAGCAAATTGTTATCACTCACAAAAAAAGTTTTTATCGTGCAAAACCTAACAGACCCTGGACTACTGTATGGAACCACAGACACCTGTCACTTTAATAGAGACTTGATGGAGATGCACTGTCAGTTATTTTGCAGGTCAGATCGGTGATTTAGCTGAACCAGTCCAAAGTGACAGACGTAGCCTCTCATGCTAAAGAAATACAACAAATAAATTCTCATCAGTAAACAAAGAAAAATCTCTGAAAATGCAGAGAGCAGCTGGCTGTAAAAATATTAGATTTGTCAGAGTATTTCCCATGAAATCCGTTTCCCAAAATAACAACTAAATACAGAGTTAACCTCAGAGGGAGAGAGAAATAAAGATACCCAGCATTTCAGTCTGTCGCTCAAACTTCTCTTCCAAGACATCACCCTGTCAAACCTTCTCCACTATGCCCTTTCTCTATCCCTGCTGACAATACCACCAACCCCCCTGTTGCTCATGCTTATAAAATATATGTCACCTTTGATTCCAATCTCTGTCTCCTATCCCATGTTGACGCGATGTCCAAATCCTGCCACTTCTTTGATAATATATCCAAGGATCCAGCATTCTGACCTAAACCATCTCCTTCAGACTCCTATTATCTCCTGACGTGAATACCACAACTTCCTATTCTGTTGCATCCTTGACACTGACATCACCCATTCAAAAAGAAGCTGCTAAGATTATCTTCCTTGCCTATCATCTTGACCATGGCCCACTCCCTCACACACACTTCTGATCTCTATTGCATCAGATGCAAGGCCCCTTCATAACTCTGTCCCCTCTACTTATCCACTCTTGTATCTTATTGAAAAAAGCATATACTACTAAAAGTATTGTATAAATCTGTACCAAACTCTGTGTTTGTAGTACATTCTGCCAAGTCCCAAGTAACCAGATTTTGGATTAAGTTTATTAGAGTTACAGGATGGGTTGAATTGATTGATTATGCTTTCAGACCATCTCAAAGCACCATGGTGAGTCATCCACATGTTGGTGATCCTCAGTCTTATATCTCCTTTTCATCAGACCTAGGTTCTACAGTCTCAGTGCTCTCCCGGTGTCTGACAAAGACAGGGAACTGGATTAACAGACTATCTGTGCAAAGTGAAGAGCTCTGTAATTGGAGAGCAATACTCATTTATCTTTAATATCACCTAGGTGAAAGGAGACAAACACAAGTGATGGGCTGCAACCAGGGGGTGAAGGATATGACATCTGATGGCTGTTATGGAAAAGCTGGACTACAATTTTATAGGGATTTTATAGGGACAGTCCCGATATTTGGGGCTTTTTCTTATATAGGCTCCTATTACCCCCCACCCTCTGTCCTGATTTTTCACACTTGCTGGCTGGTCACCCTAACTCAGGGTGAAACAAACCAACCAACAAAAAACAAAGGGGGGAAACAAACCAACCAACAAAAAACAACCCTGCAAAGGTAATATTGGGAGCCTGATTCTCCCATCACCTATGGTAGTTTTATACTGATGTAACTCTGTTTATTCAGTGTTAGAGGAGAATCAGGCTCTCAGAATTGAATATAAATCCATAGAACCAAGAAATAAATGTAAGACTATAAGGTTCCATCACTCTCAGTGAGCCCTGGTGGACCTAAAGATTCTCCTTATAATCCAAATCTTATTAGCCAACTTTTTGATTGGAAATCTTTCTTTCTTTGAATCAATCTGGATGTGCAATATGCAATTATAAACTCAGAACATATAGATCTAAAAAGTGGTTCTGATTTTTCATATCAATTAACTGGTGACCAATTGGCATGACCCACATGGAGATTTCTTTACTTATTCTTTCTGTTGGATCAACCACTACAGAGTGACCTGATCACAGAGAGAGGGGAACGCACAAAGACAGTCCAGTTCATTACACAAGGGCCAAACCGTCCTCTGTGTGGATTATTCTGACATAAGGAACAAGAAAGCGCACTCATAGAATTTCCACCTAATACTTCTGTCAGGCCACAAGGGGCACCCCTGAGGAATAGACAAGGGCCTCTGGCCCATCCAGAAGAAAAAGGGAATATTTGGCCCCAAATCTCAGTACTTAAAAATGAATCAACACAAAACAACAGCAACATAACCCAAGAAATTTCTGGTCAAAGAACAGCAAAGTATTAAAACACCATGGCAGGGTGGCCTAGTATTGGACTGAGATTCAGGAAACCTGGGTTGTATTCCTTGCTTCGCCACTGGCCTACTGAGTAATCTTGAGAAAGTCATGTCACCACTCTGTGCCTCAATTTCCCCATTTGTAAAACGGGAATAATATGCTGACTTCCTTTGTAAAGAGCTTTGAGATCTACTGATGAAACATGCTGTATAAGAGCTATATATATTATTACTTCTAGTGAAAGTTTTTAGACCTCAGGAAATATACAGATTGGTTAACTTGAGCCTCATCTACCATGGAGTTTTGGTGAAAATCTACCACGGTTGCTACAATGCTTGTGCAGCTCCACAGCAGGAGAGCTAGAGTAGATCAGCAGCCAATTACTGAGTCATCTACACCCTCTCTGAAGAGAGTTAGACAGCATGGTGCTTAAAATGCTGTTCATGGGTACACCCTAACACGCACCACAGTTGCCAGCACTAGTGTTACAGTGTTGGTGGGAGAGTTTCACAGAAGCTTCAGTGTAGACACAGGGTATGGCTACACTGGCGATTTGCAGCGCTGGAAAGCCTCCACCAGCGCTGCAATTAGTAAGTGGCCACACCTGCAGGGCACTTCCAGCGCTGCAACTCCCTGGCTGCAGCGCTGGCCGTACACCTCACTCGGCATGGGGAATAAGGATTCCAGCGCTGGTGCTGCAGCGCTGGTCATCAAGTGTGGCCACACACCAGCGCTGTGATTGGCCTCCAGGGAATAAGGTGTATCCCAGAATGCTTTTATAAATTACTCTGTTTTGTTATGCAGCCTCTCTTTGTTTTGTTGTGAACGAGCTCCGATCGGAGCTCCATTCTGTACCTGGCTGTAAACAATCAAATGAGAGGCATGCAGGGAGAGTGAATGAAACAGAACGGAGCCAATCGGAGCTCCGTTTGAACTGCTTATCTATAAAAACAAACACTGATCACAGCAAACAGGAGCTATCTGTACCTGGCTGTGAACGATCAAATGAGAGGCAGGGGAAACAGTGTTGGATGCAGGCTGTTAGGGTTCGCAAACATTTTGTGATTTTTCCAATCTCTCTCTTCCCCGCTCCCTGTCACAGTACACCACAGGGAGTGAGTGAAACAGGGGGGAGTCCGTGTTGGAGGCAGGCTGTTTGCAATTAGAGTTAAGACTAAGGGCTCATGAACATTTTGTGATTTTTCCAATCCAGGAAGCTAACACACAGTGTTGGCTCCAAAATCCATTCTCTCTATCTTCCCCGCTCCCTGTCACAGTACACCACCCTCCACCCCCCTCTTTTGAAAAGCACGCTGGTGCACTTGAATGCTGGGATAGCTGCCCATAATGCAGCACTCCCAACAGTGCTGCAAATGCTCCAAATGTGGCCACACACCAGCGCTGGTAGCTGTGAGTGTGGCCACACACCAGCTCTGCTCCTACACAGCTGGATGACCAGCGCTGCAAACCGTAAGTGTAGCCATACCCACAGCCTCAGTGATGATAAGCATCTGATATTGACGGTACCCATAAAAGAGTCATTGCTTGTTACAAAGGTAAATCTATTCTTTTTCCAAGATCCAGCTGTGCTCTAGAAGCCTCAGCAAAATAAATAAATACATACATTCATAAAGTCCATCCTTGACACCAGCGGTTCTCTCATGTACTAATACTCTCAATTGAAACAGGTACTGTCTATAGTACTGATACTAACTGGTCCTACTTTTAGGTCAGGATTACCTGGTATCCAGATAGTCACAGGACACTTCGGATCAGTACTAAGCTCTTCTGGCCTATGGTCTAGGCTTTTCTCAAGATCAGGTCCTTTAGACAGTTCAACATTAATCTTGGGCTTCATCATGTTGCAAAACTCACCTTCATAATCATCACCTTTTCCATGTGTACCTTGATGCTGTAACAGCATTTTAAAAGCATTAATGAATTAGGTCCTGCAACACTCCTGTGAGGTAGGTGGTATCATCCCTATTTTAGACCTGGAAACTGAGACCCAGAATGGTGAAGTGACTCGCCCAAGGTCATGCAGAAAATCTTTTGCAGAGCTAGGAATAAGATCCAAGAGTCTTGACACTCAGTTCCCTATACTACACATCAAAAAATGCTGCCACATAATACTGGCATTATAACACTATCACGCACTGGTATGCCAGCATTACCAGCAGGTGCACATTTTGCAATGCAGTTGTTTCTCACAGAGTAAATACAGATACATGAACATAGGGCAATAATAGCCAAAAAAGGGGGAAACACTAGAGTAAAACCACAATTTTAAATCACTCACAAAGCAGGAGTTAAAATGCAGGAAAGATAAGTATGGTATTCAAGTAGTTCTTCTCTTTGTGCTAGATTGTTGTCACTTCCCACACAGCAGCTTTCTCACCCTGGTAAATTTTGACACAATGAAGAGCAGAGTACTAACTCGTGATTCCATGGTAAATTTCTTTTTTCTCATTCCCTCCTTAGCGCCTACAAATATTACTGCTTAACTTATTTTAAATATTATTACTTCATATTATCATGGAAGTCCTTTTCTATATCTGTTCTGTATACTGGGAAATTTTTAAAATTAAGATCCAAGATCAATCCTACTGAATCCACTGAAGACAATGGCATTACTCATGTGCTTGAGGTTAAACAAATACATTTCTGCAGGATTGGGGCCTAAGGGTAAAATTCTCTTCTCAGATCCACTCTACTTTGATATTCTGCTCTTCCACTATGAGTGGATCTTGCGCTGACAGAGGTAAAGTAGGGAGAACATGACATGTACAGAGAGGAGAAGTTTTGCTCTCTGTACCTGGGGTCTGAATCTATGTTTCTTGTGCACCTAAAACTCCCACTGACTTCCACGGCAGTGATGAGTCTATAGGACTGCAGGTACAGGCTCTTAATAATATTACTTCTAAAAAACTATATAAAGAAAATATTCAGATTGCAAAGTATAGCACTGAAAAGTTAGGAAATGCCAGAATTAACATGGTCTATACAACCTGAATTTGCCCCTCTTTATGCTCTTGCACTCTTCTACAGACTCCCTGTTCTCAGTTCCTGTGCATCGTGCCACACCAGCTCCTGGCTCCAGGGAGAAACAAAGCAGGGATACTCCAGCTAAGCCCCTGCAGCCTGGGCTGGAGCATGCTCGATGTAGATGGAATCTTTGGAGAATTTAGCTGCTGAACTTTAAAAAGTCTCTACTGAAAATGTGCAAGCTGAGGTGTTTCAGAGGCTCATAACTTGGCTAACTTTGGGCATATGTTCATGGGAATGGCAAAAGGACATTCCTGTCACTTGGGAAAATCCTCTGGCAAATTTCAAGTCCCTACTCCAAATGATGGAGGCACTAAAGCTTCTCAATAAAATTGCCGTAAGAACTTTTTAACATGCATGAAACAATGTGTTTTCCCCTAACCTCATTCTGAGAAACAGCTGAATCACTTTTGCGGAAATTTCCCCAAAGTATTCAGCCTGAGGCAGACACCTGGCACGGAAAACTTCAGCCTGAACAGCTAAATCTGGCAAAGTTATAAGCAGCCGACAATAGGTTCTTATAATGGGAAGTGTCAGGCACCCATAACCAGGGGTGAAAGTAACTCCAGACACTTAGTGGTATGGGGCCAGGGCCGGCCTCAGGCCCAGAAGGGGTGGGGCCTCAGGTGGAAGGGGTGGGGCTGAGGGTCAGCATCCTGCAGCCAGCCCTTCCAGGCCTCCTGACCCATTCTGCCCAGGGCTCCAGTGGCGATTTAAAGGTCCTGGGGGCTCTGGATGCCACTGGCGTGGTAGTGGCAGCGCCGTCCAGAGCCCCGGGCCCTTTTAAATCACCGGCCCCGGGGCAGCTGGTCCTTTCCTCGCCTGTCAGCTGCCGATGGGAGGGCGCAGCAACTTTAAAACACTGCCGTGGCAAAGGACCATCCTTAAAGCACTGCTGCCACAGTGCTTTAATGTCCATGCCCCTTTTGCCTCCCCGATGGGCGGTACGGACCCTACCAGCAGGGCCTCTGACGAGGGAGGCAAAAGGGGCAGGGACATTAAAGCGCTGCTGTGGCAACGCTTTAATGTGGACTGCATACAGGCTGGTGCGGGTTCTTACCAGTATGCCGTACCAACCGGTACCAGCTCACTTCCACCCCTGCCCTTAACTGTACCTATTGGTACCTCTGCTACCATAACCATGAAATATTTACAGAGAAATAATGTTACTGAAGCAGAAAATGTCTGAGGAAATTTGGGAAGCCTAACAATTACAAACTAGATCTTCCTTTCTGGATTAGCAGACACTTCTAGTTCTTGACTGCTGGATCCAGATAACAATATATCCAGTGCATAACCCTTCCTCGATCCTCTTCTTGCCAAGCTATGTGAAGCTTAACAAACATTAATGAAGCCTTGTAACATCCTTACAAGACATGATGTGATATTATCCCCATCTTACAATTCACTAAATGGAGACAAAGAGAATTCTCTTTGACAAGTAAAAATGCTTAGTTTTAAAGCCCCTCTGAGACACAGTGAGAAGAGCAGAATCTAGCTAATTTGCACATTTTATAATTCACACAAAACAAATGTGATCTCTCCCCAATTCTCTGCAAAGTGCCATACTGGAGTCTCATTTTCCTTTTACTGAATATATTACAGGACACTTAGTACAATGGGGAAGATCCTGCAGCCCATTTTCATGGGTGCAAATAGTCGTTATTCATACAAGTCGACCCACTGTCCTCAAAGGAACTACACAGTAAGTAAGAGTTGCAGGAATGAGCCCATTATGAAGTACCATACAGTATTCTAAATAATTAAGCTACATAGATAAAAAAATTAATGAACAAAACACAGTTTGGGATCCAGTCCCTTGGCTGGTTTTGTGTTGTATCTGTTTCATTACTAATTTGCAAAATTCACTCATTAACGGTAGGTCCTCCAGTCATTAAAGCCAAACAGCGAGATTCCACTGTATTAGATAAGGAACCCGATGCACCAGCACAGTACAAGTGTGAAGAGGGAAATGCATGAGTCTATGAAATGGGAAAGCACTGACAGAAAATGGATATACATCACTTTTTTCACTAGCATAGTCCCCTGAATCTCAATGGAGTTAGTCCTGATTTATGCAAGTCCATATAAGGGGAGAATCAGGCTCTATGATGACTTCCTGGAGAGCTGAAGTCCAGTATTTCCATAATTCTTACATAACATCAAGAAAAAAAGTTTCCTCTAGAAAGATGAGTGTTTGTCTGACATGTTCCTCATCCCTTATTGATCAAGGGCAAATTTTAAGGGCCATATTCTGATCTCAGTTAAACAAGGAGAAATTCAGTGACTTTTGCCAAGAATCAAGGCACTTAAAGCACCATCTTGCCAACAGGCAACTAGTGGTGCAGGGGGTGCTGCAGCACCCTAGGCTTGAAGTGGTTTCCATTATATACAGGGTTGACAGTTTGGTTCAATGGCTCTCAGCACCCTTACTAGAAAAACTGTTCCAGCACCTCTGCACATTGGTCAGTGGTAAGGGAACAATTTGTACAGTGGGGCTGCTGAGACCTATTGAACCAAACTGTAAACTCTGTATATGCTGGAAACCACAGCAGCACCCCTAGTTCCAGCACCTTTGCACCCAGGGGTAGGATGGGGAGGTATCTCCTCTCAGCAGAGCCCACAGAGGAGTGGAATAAAGTCTCCCTTTAGCAGGGGTTGGGGAGTGAGGGAGTATCTCCTCTCAGCAGGGCACACACAGTGGAGTGGGATGAGATAGAACAGGGGTTCTCAAACTGGGGGTTGGGGCCCCTCAGGGGGTCGCGAGGGTATTACATGGGGGGGTCACGAGCTGTCAATCTCCACCCCAAAACCTGCTTTGCCGCCAGCATTTATAATGGTGTTAAATATACTAAAAAATGTTTTTAATTTATATGGGGGGGGGGTCACACTCAGAGGCTTGCTGTGTGAAAGGGGTCACCAGCAGGGCCGCCCAGGGGTGGGCAAGTGGGGCAATTTGCCCCAGGCCCCGCAGGGGCTCCCACGAGAGTTTTTCAGGGCCCCTGGGGCAGGGTCCTTCACTCGCTCCCGGGGCCCCGGAAAACTCTCGTGGGGCCTGGGCCCCCGGAGCTTCTTCAGCTTCGGGTCTTCAGCGGTGGGGGGGGTCCCTTCCGTCACCCCCGCAGCCGAATTACCGCCGAAGCGGGACCCACCACTGAAGAGCCAGGTCTTCGGTGGTAATTCGATAGTGGGGGCCCCGCCGCGGGTCTTTGGGTCACGTTGGTGGCGGGTCCCAGAGCGGAAGGACGCCCCCCGCCGCCGAATTACCGCCGAAGCGGGGGCTCCCCACCGCCGAAGACCCCAGGCCCCCTGACTCCTCGGAACGGCCCTGGTCACCAGTAAAGAAGTTTGAGACCCACTGAGATAGACTCTCCCCTCAGCAGGGCGCACAGATGGGGATGGTGTGACCTTTCTCGCGCTCTCCCCCTGCCCGCCCAGCCCCGTGAGCTTTGTGGCGCCGCGCCTTGGCGGAAGCCGGTGGGCGGGGCGGCGGAGGCTCTTCCGGCGGCTCGCTGGCTGCCTGCGCCCGGGCCCCGCTGCTGCCTCCCCCGCTCGCTGCCGCTCTCGGCGCCTCCATCCTGGTACTTCAGAGTCTCCATCCTGGTTTCTCAAGTGCCCGGACCCAAAACAGGAAGTAAGTGCGAGGGGACCCGCGGGCTGCCGGGGCCGGGAGCAGCCGGCCGCGGGGCGCGGCGCGAGAGCCCGGTGGCGGGAGCGGCTCAGCCCCTCCTTCGCCCCCCCATCTCCTCTCACCGGCGGCTGGCGGGGATAGGGAGCGGGGCTCGCCGCGGCCTCAGCCGCCGCCGCCGGGCGAGAAGAAGCCGCGGAGTCAGGAAAATGGCGCCGGAGCTAGAATGGAACCAAATGGCGGCGCTGCCGGGCGGGGAGCAGCGGGAGCCTGGCCCGGGGGCAGAGGCGGCTTCCCCCCACCCCCCCGCCGCGAGCAGGGAGAATGGGGGGGGCAGCCCCTCCCCCCACATGGAGCTGTAACTCCTCGCCAGGAGGGAGGAGCTGGTGCACGTGTGGGCGTCATTGTCACGGGCGGGGGCGTTATTACCGCAGCCACAAAACAGTGAAAATTGCAAAACCAGGTGTAATATAAAATGAAACATGCAAAGGGTTTTTAAAACGTCTGGTGGTGAAAGCGGCCCAGAGGAGACTCAGTGTGCGGGGGAGAGGCGCTTGTGAATTATTGTTTGCGCTTTAAAAAACATTGTTTTTGCCTTATTCCTAGGTTTTTTCTAAGCCCATGTGTTTAAATGTTAAAAGCCCAGCTGCAAAGCATGAGTAATGTGTAACATTTCTCCTTTCCTGGGTCTGGGGTATTTAAAATTCATGGGCTTTTATTCTGGTAGGTGACATGATTTGGGATTGGGCTTTTCTTTGGCAGAGAGTGTTAGAGTAGGTTTCTGACAGAGGAAATTTACAGAAAGTGAGGATTTTCACTTAAATATGGAAAATTGCCAGAATTTATTTTTTCCACTAATTTGATAGTTATGCATTAGCCATACAATGTAATGCATCCTGTTAGGAGAACATATGAATCCCTGTGTTTATGGAAGTTATTGTGCTTTGTTTTAGTTGTGTAGTGAGTTCTGGCTATGATGGTGTATAATAAATTCACAGTAAATGCAAGTATATCCCTCACACAGCATCTCATTAAGCAATTCAAAGAAACTACAGCAATGTATACTGTACACTGACAGAGTTACTGAAATTTTAGTTCACGGTTAGAAGTAGATAAGGACATTAACATAACCTGACAAAAGTTATTTATTGACAAACTTACTGACAGTGTAATGTGTAGTTTGATATATTGACAATATTCAGGTGGTAATCATCTTACAAACATGAAGGATGTGAAGTGCCTTCATAATAAAGTAAAAAGATACAGCTTGATAATGACTTTGCCATATAGATGAAGACAACTGTAACAAAGAAGACACTGGAGTTTGGAGGGCATATGCCATCTGAACTTTATAAATATAAAAACACTTTCTTCTTTGTAAACATTTGTGTAGTCAAAAAGAATTTGATTTTATAGTTGGTAGTCCTATTATTTACAGTATCAGCTGAATCAGTAATACCCCACAGAGTTGTGCATCTTGCAACAGTTATAAGGGCTGGAACCTGAAACTGGCTCCCTGCAGAGACAGTTGTAGGATCAGGGCTGAAATATTAACCATTTGTGTCAATATTTCAGTGTAGGTCACAGCACTCTTCTTATTTATAGAATTTAATTCGTATGTTCAGCTATGCCTCTCAAAGCATCAGAACTGTGGCTTTCAATTATAATTACAGTAGGTATAATACTGAACAACTTTTCATATTTCATAATACAGTACATTAATATTTGCCAGTGTATCTAAAAGTGAAGAGACAATTTTGAACATTAATAAAGAGATGGAATTTAAATACTTTTTCTTTAGTGTTTGTTAGTGTATACCAATCTATCAAGCTTTTTATCCACACCTATCCCAGTAGTTTTTGAGAGCCTCAGAAATGGCCTGTGGTCCAATTTTCCATTGTTCCATATAACGGATGAAGATATGCTATCCACTTCATATTGCAATGGTTCGATAAAACTGTATGGGCACACCAGTACATCTTGAATACCTCATAAGAGCGGCCATATTTGGTAAGACCAATAGTCCATCTAGCCCAGTGTCTTGTCTTCTGACAGTGGCCAATACCAGGTGTTTCAGAAGGAGTGAACAGAACAGGTAATCATCAAGTGATCCATCCCTGTAGCCCATTCACAGCTTTTGGCACCATCCCTGCCATCCTGGCTAATAGCTTTTTTGAACCCTACAGTAGTCTTTGGCCTTCACAATATCCTCAGGTAAAGAGATCCATGGGTTCACTGTGTGTTGTCTGAAGAAATACTTCCTTTTGTTTTAAACCTGCTGCCTATTAATTTAAGTTGGTGACCCATAGTTTTTGTGTTAGGAAAAGGAGTAAATACTTCCTTATTTACTTTCTCCATACCCGTCATGATTGTGTAGACCTCTATTATATACCCCCTTAGTTGTCTCTTTTCCAAACTGAAAAGTCCCAGTCTTGTTAATCTCTCCTCACATTGATAATTCACCTCTTCTCATTCCTTCTTTGACTTCATGAAGTTGTCAATTGCGTGCTGGAATAAATGAGAACAGTTTGTCCCAACGTGTGTCTACTGTACCTTCTATCTCTTATGATAACCCATCTGTATACATGTTGCTTTTGAACTCAGTTGACTTCATTTAAAATAAATTGTGACATGTAGATTGAATTTCCATGGAAAACCTCTTACATGGAATCTATGTGTGGACTGATTCCCCCCCCCCCCCCTTTAGCAACTGTTTAAGAAGATTTCCTTGTGACAGATTTTTTGAATCTGAAATACTTAACTGCTGGGTCTAATTTTGCTGTTACTGCAACATATGCTATTTGGACAACCAGAAGCAGCCATTGTGAGCAAGAAGTCATCTTGTTTATGAAATAACTTACAAATGTGTGCCAGGTGACCAGTGAAACCTGCTGATTATGACTGCATATATATTTATAAACTTACCAACTTTTTAATGAAAACACATTCAGAACACCTCAAAAGAGTTAATTAGCTTTAAAGTACAAGGTGGTGTAGTTTGTGTTTATAATTAGGGCTGTTGATTGCGGTTAACTAATGCAATTAAAATGAATCACGATTATCGCAGTTTTAATCGAACTGCTAAACAATAGAATACTAATTGAAATTTATTAAATATTTTTGGATGTTTTTCTACATGTTCAAATATATCGATTTCAGTTACAACATAAAATACAAAACCAACAAGGAGTCCTTTTAGCCACGAAAGTTTATGCCCAAATAAATTTGTTAGTCTCTAAGATGCCACAAGGTATACTAAGTATCAGAGGGGTAGCCGTGTTAGTCTGGATCTGTAAAAGCAGCAAAGAATCCTGTGGCACCTTATAGACTGACAGACGTTTTGCAGCATGAGCTTTCGTGGGTGAATACCCACTTCACCCACGAAAGCTCATGCTGCAAAACGTCTGTTAGTCTATAAGGTATACTAAACTGCTCAAGATAGTTAAGACCAAAGCAGACTGTGAAGAACTTCAAAAAGATCTCACAGAACTAAGTGATTGGGCAACAAAATGGCAAATGAAATTTAATGTGGATAAATGTAAAGTAATGCACATTGGAAAAAATAACGTCAACTTTATATACAATATGATGGGGGCCAATTTAGCTACAACGAATCAGGAAAAAGATCTTGGAGTCATCGTGGATAGTTCTCGACGTCCACACAGTGTGCAGAGGCGGTCAAAAAAGCAAACAGGATGTTAGGAATCATAAAAAAGGGAATAGAGAATAAGGAGTATATATTATTGCCCTTATAAATGATGGTACACCCACATCTTGAATACTGCGTACAGATGTGGTCTCCATCTCAAAAAAGATTTACTGGCACTAGAAAAGGTTCAGAGAAGGGCAACTAAAATGATAAGAGGTTTGGAACGGATCCCATATGAGGAGAGATTAAAGAGGCTAGGACTTTTCAGCTTGGAAAAGAGGAGGGGGGAAATGATAGAAGTATATAAAATCAT
Organism: Mauremys mutica; assembly: GCF_020497125.1. Classification (NCBI taxonomy): domain Eukaryota; kingdom Metazoa; phylum Chordata; order Testudines; family Geoemydidae; genus Mauremys; species Mauremys mutica. The sequence continues at coordinate 374,324,657 of NC_059072.1, read as the reverse complement.
AAGTGATGTGGAGAAAGTAGATAAGGAAAAATTATGTACTTATTCCCATAATACAAGAACTAAGGCTCACCAAATGAAATTAATAGGCAGCAGGTTTAAAACAAATAAAAGGAAGTTCTTCACACAGTGCACGGTCAACTTGTGGAACTCCTTGCCTGAGGAGGTTGTGAAGGCTAGGACTATAACAGTGTTTAAAAGAGAACTGGATAAATTCATGGAGGTTAAGTCCATAAATGGCTATTAGCCAGGATGGGTAAGGAATGGTGTCCCTACCCTCTATTTGTCAGAGGGTGGAGATGGATGGCAGGAGAGAGATCACTTGATCATTACCTGTTAGGTTGACTCCCTCTGGGGCACCTGGCCTTGGCCACTGTCAGTAGACAGGATACTGGGCTAGATGGACCTTTGGTCTGACCCAGTACGGCCGTTCTTATGTTCTTAAGGATGCCTCATTGTTCTTACTGATACAGACTAACACGGTTACCACTCTGAAACAGAATACAAAGTGTACAGTGCTCACTTCATATTATTTTTATTACAAATATTTGCACTGTTAAAATGATCATGTGCCAGCAATGCCCCTCTGCCATGTACATTGGCCAAACTGGACAGTCTCTACGCAAAAGAATAAATGGACAAAATCAGACATCAAGAATTATAACATTCAAAAACCAGTCGGAGAACACTTCAACCTCCTGGACACTCAATTACAGACCTAAAAGTTGCAATAGTCCAACAAAAAAACTTCAAAAACAGACTTCAATGAGAAACTGCAGAATTGGAATTAATTTGCAAACTGGACACCATTAAATTAGGCTTGAATAAAGACTGGGAGTGGATGGGTCATTACACAAAGTAAAACCTATTTCCCCATGCTAATTTTTCCCCTACTGTTACTCACACCTTCTTATCAACTGTTTGAAATGGGCCATACTGATTATCACTACAAAAGTGTATTTTTTCCTCCTCCTGATAATAGCCCACCTTAACTGATTACTCGTTATAGTTAGTATGGCAACACCCATTTTTTCATGTCCTCTGTGTATATATATATTCCTACTGTATTTTCCGACGCATGCATCTGATGAAGTGGGTTTTAGCTCACGAAAGCTTATGCTCAAATAAATTTGTTAGTCTCTAGGGTGCCACAAGTACTCCTTGTTCTTTTTAAAATAAATACTATTTTTCAATTCACCTCATACAAGTACTGTAGTGCTATCTTTGTCGTGAAAGTGCAATTTACAAATATAAATTTTTTTTGTTATATAACTCCACTCAAAAACAAAACAATGTAAAACTTTAGAGCCTGTAAGTCCACTCAATCCTACTTCTTGTTTAGCCAATCACTAACAAGAGAAACAAGTTTGTTTACATTTACGGGAGATAATGCTGCCCACTTCTTATTTATAATGTCACGTGAAAGTAAGAACAGGTTTTCACATGGCACTGTTGTAGCCAGCATTGCAAGGTATTTATGTGCCAAATATGCTAAATGTTCATATACCTCTTCATGCCTCAGCCACCATTCCAGAGGAAATGCTTCCATGCTGATGACGCTCGTTTAAAAAAAAATGCATTGATTAAATTTGTAACTGAATTCCTTGGGGGAGAATTGTATGTCTCCTAGTCTGTTTTACCCGCATTCTGCCATATATTTCATGTTATAGCAGTCTCAGATGATGATCCAGCACATGTTCGTTTAAAGAACACTTTCACTGCAGATTTGACAAAATGCAAAGAGGGCACCAATGTGAGATTTCTAAAGATAGCTATAGCAATCGACCCAAGGTTTAAGAAGCTTAAGTGGCTTCTGAAATCTGAGAGGGATGAGGTGTGGAGCATGCTTTCAGAAGTCTTAAAAGAGCAACACTTTGATGTGGGAACTACAGAACTCGAACCACCAATAAAGAAAATCAACCTTCTGCTGGTGGCATCTGACTCAGATGATGAAAATGAACATGCGTCAGATAGTTAACAAGCAGAACCCATCATCAGCATGGATGCATGCCCTCTGGAATGTGGTTGAAGCATGAAGCATGAATCTTTATCGCTTCTGGCACATAAATATCTTGTGACACCGGCTACAACAATGCCATGCGAACGCCTGTGACACTGTAAACAAGAAGTGCGCAGCATTATCTCCTGCAAATCTAAACAAACTTGTTTGGGCAATTGGCTGAACAAGAAGTAGGACTGAGTGGACTTGTAGGCTCTAAAGTTTTACATTGTTTTATTTTGGATTCAAGTAACTTTTGTAGATGATTCAACATTTGTAAGTTCAACTTTAATGAAAACGAGATTACACTACAGTACTTGTATTAGATTAATTGAAAAATACAATTTTTTTTAGAGTACAAATATTTGTAGTCAAAAATAAAGTGAGTACTGTACACTTGGTATTCTGTGTGTAACTGAAATCAATATATTTGAAAATGCACAAAAATCCAAAAATATTTAAATAAATGGTATTCTGTTATTGTTTAACAGCACAATTAATCGCATGATTCATTTTTTTTTGATTGCATGATTCATTTTTTTAATCGCTTGACAGCCCTAGTTATAATCTTGGTTACAATGGTGATAGTCTTGAATAACTACACTGATGTCCTATCAATTCCAATGTTTTTGCTCCAGTTTAATTTCACTGTATCTAATAGCATCTTGTTGCATGAAATCATACTTTTAAAAGGAGTACATTTTTACCCAGTGAAATTAGCAGTGTGGATCCATTGAAAATGGACTCATTTGTGGCACTTGACGGGGAGGACTAGATCTGAAATCAAGTTAGTAGGTAGAGAGCGATTGCCACTGCTTTGTTCATTTCCTGCTTAATAAAAGGAAATATTTCTTCTTAAATTAGTTCAGACTAAGCATTAGATCCAATGATGAGTGTATAAAAAACAGTTTCTGCAGAACTTGCTGTAGTCCCCAGTACAATTACATAGTGCAATCTCATAACTGAGAGCACTATAGAACTTTTGTTCCTGAAAATTCACAATTCACAATTTTGATGACTTAATGTAAAATCAGCATTGTCAGAGATTAGGGGAACCCACTGTACACCTCATAATTTTCTGAAACAGGTTAACATTACTGCACTGTGTAGTTTCAGCAAAAGCGACGAGGAGTCCTTGTGGCACCTTAGAGACTAACACATTTATTTGGGCATAAGCTTTCGTGGGCTAGAACGAATCAGATGCATGGATTGAAAAATACAGGAGCAGGTATAAATACATGAACGGATGGGAGTTGCCTTAACAAGTATGAGGTCCTAGCTGCTATGAACAATAATCCCTGAATCTTTACTATCCATATTAAGAAAAAAACATTAAAATAGTCTGCCCATAAGCATTGTTTAACCCACACCATGTGTTCAGTTTCATACAGAACTCTGTTGAAATCCCATATGATTATTAATTTACAGCGAATATTGTTCAGGTGCACTTCCTAACAAAGCAATCCGTAAAATGTAGGACAGGGGTCGGCAACCTTTCAAAAGTGGTGTGCCGAGTCTTCTTTTATTCACTCTAAATTAAGGATTACGTGTGCCAGTAATACATTTTAATGTTTTTAGAAGGTCTCTTTCTATAAGTCTATAATATATAACTAAACTATTGTTGTATGTAAAGTAAATAAGGTTTTTAAAATGTTTAAGAAGCTTCATTTAAAATTAAATTAAAATGCAGAGCCCCCCCGGACTGGTGGCCAGGACCCGGGCAGTGTGAGTGCCACTGAAAATCAGCTCGCGTGCTGCCTTCGGCACACGTACCATAGGTTGCCTACCCCTGATGTAGGAAATCACTCATTTAGGGAACATTAGGATCCAAACCATTCACATACTATCTATCTTCACAACCACTCATAATAAATATTCGTACTATTCCCCTTAATATAATGTTCGGGGGATAATCTAGTACAAACCTACACCCTTCCGCATAGCAAACACCATCAAACATAGTATGTACTCAGATTTCTTAAGTTTGTTTATGGAGAATGCATAAAAGGATGAGCAGTGTAGCAAACTGTATGAGAGACTAAAAAAGAAGTTGTTTTGGAAATGGAGAAATTGTATGTTGGTAATGTCAAAATTTTAGATTATCAGAAACAATGATAGGGCCATGATTGTGCATTTGACTTTTTTGAGTAAATGGATTGAGGATGGAAGTAATTTTTGTGTTGGAAGAGATTTATGTTGTGTGTGTGCTGAAGGAACCTTAACTATGGTGTAGTGCCAATGGTAAGATTCAACAGTCATCGTGTGATAAATTGAAGACCTCCAGGAAGAATGTTTTCCCTGCAATCAGTATCAGGGAAGTCTTCATTAGAATGCCTTGTCACCTCCAGCAGCGCTCTGCACTCTGCTGTGTTCTGTATAAGAATGGTAGTCTATCAGTGAATTGTCTGTCAGGGTCATTATTCAATTATAATGTGCCCATTTCTATAGTATCTGAGAATATCAAACAGAGGAACTTAGCTTAGATTTTCCTTTTCAAATTGCTTCTCAATAATAGTTTTGCTACTGGGCCCTGATCCAAAGCCTATTGAAGTCAATGAGAGTCTTTCCATTGACTTCAATGCTCTTTAAATCAGGCCATTGTTACCTAAGATCAGAAACTATGATTTCATATGTGCTAAACCTGAAATAAGGATGAAACTGAAAGTTAGTACAAAACCAAAACACCATCACCAACATAATTTTCTCCAGAAGATCTGTGCCTCAAGTCAGTGTCTCCCCATCTCTTTAACCTTTAACCTTGACTTTGGCATACATCATTCTCAGGGGTAAGACATTTGACAACAAGCATGGTATTCTGCTGGGTCTGGGGTTTATGTTGGGGAGTGCTACCTTCATTGTATAATCCTATCTTGTCTTGTGACTCCAAGGGGATTGGGCTCCATGGGGAGTTTGTGGTAGATAGGGAGTAGCTGGGTACTCTGATGGTTTCTGTAGCATCATCTTTAGCTGACTCTGAGGGTACCCAGGCCGATATTTCAGTGGGAGAAGATGCTGCCCCAAGCATCATTAACTTCTCTTATGGTTGCTGCTGCATAGCCATGAAAGATGACGCAACAATGGCAAGAAAGTGGCTGTCTCCTGTCTCTGCTTGCCTTGGGAAAATTCCATTTCTTGAGGACCATTGCATTGGAAGGCTGTACCCTACTCCAAGATATTTTTCTTTCTCCTCCCCCACCTTCCATACCTTCAGCTTTCTGGCTTCTCAAACACCTTCTCTACAATTTTTCAGCAGCTTTACTGAGACAATAATGCTAACTGCTCTGCATTCTCAACAATTACTCTGTACTACCAAAATTATATTGCCAACTTAGGAGCCTACCCCTGTGCCAAAATGTCTCAGAGAGATCTTTCCACTGCACTCCAGCCAGTCCTAAATGCCTGTGGGAAAGGAAGGGCAGCAGGGCAGAGGAAAGCTCAGCTGTCAGATCTCTTTATTCGGTTTTCATTGTGGATGCCTACAATAAAAACCCTGCCCTGTATTTCCCAGCATTTATAGTGCTAGAACTTCCTCCCCTCCAAGATCAATAAAAATGAGCCTTTAGTGAAATACATTGTTGAAATTTGCTTTTATAAGCAATTTAGTCTCGTCTGTTTTCCACACTGTAGTGGGATCCATTGAAGTCCTGGAAGGAAAAACAGCAGACTTCAGAGAGAGTGTGTGTGTGTGATGGGGGGAAATAATCATACACTAATGGCTGCTAAATAAGGGTGCTTCATTTCAAGACATTTTTCCATGAGGATTGTAACTACAACACACCATGTGATCCCATGCCCGTTGAAAACTGTCTATAACATTTATGTGCGCCAACCTAGTGCCCAGCAGGGGACCTGCCAGGGACAGAGAACTCAAGGTTTTGGGCGCGGTGTTCTCTGTTCCCGGCAGGTGCAGGGCCTGCCTAGTTCCCAGCAGGGGAGAGAAGCTGCGGCCCCACGCCTGCCAGGGACAGAGAACTCTAGGGCTGCAGGCACCAGTGTTCTCGCGGTTTAAGCCAGAGAGAAGCTGCGGCCCCGTGCCTGCCGGGGACAGAGAACTCAGGCTGCAGGCGCTGGTGTTCTCGGTCCCCGGCAGGTGCGGGGCCCACCTAGTGCCCAGTAGAGAAGAGAATCTGGGGCCCGGCACCTGCTGGGGACAGAGTACTCCAGGGCTGTGGGCACCAGTGTTCTCTGTCCTCACGGCTTCTCTCCGGCTTCTTGCTTCTCTCCTGATTCATATATTATGAAATATTAAATGTATTTTTTTATATTATTTAATGTACAAATACAAAATAAGCCTTGAAAAATTGTTGGTGCCCGCCATGCTCTTCTGAAAACATGAATGTGCTACTGGCCACAAAAAGGTTGGGGACCACTGGTCTAGAAAGTACAAATGTGCTGTGGCAATAAAGGGTCCTATTCTCACTTCCATCAAAAGAACAAGTGAGGAATTTTCCTCTGTTTGCCCACCTCTCAAACATTAAACTAAAGAGTCAAGGTTCAAGTCTAAAGAAGGTATAGTCCACCTATTAATAAAACATGTTGAATATTTCTCAGTCTCCATGTGGGCTAAGGATGCATGTTCCAGTCCCTTAAAATCACAACATAACTTTTTCAACTAATACTGCTTGCAGTTTAGTTTGCTCTAGGTTGTCAACAGCATTCAGAATTCTCACCATAATGAAGAGATAACAAAATTTCGTCCTAGGAAGCAATCATCATTACACATATTTTAGATGGCTGGTTGCTTTAAAGTGGAATCCCTCCAACAAGCACCAGAATTGACATGCATGATTTGTGACACTTTCTAAGATGATGAATTCATTTTAAATGCCAACAATGGCCTTATCCTCTCTAGTAATTACAGCAGTTGCTGACAGTCTTCAGTAACTAATTAGACAAAGTGATTCTAGCTAAAATAATAGGAGTTTTTTGCCAAAGCAATAGCACTCAAGGAACACTATCGATTTAAAATGTAGATTGTAAATTCCTTATGGTGGGGGCTGTCTGTAAGACCCTAGCACAATGGGACCCTGGCCTGGTTGGGATCATCTGTAGGAGTTACTGTCAATAGTAACCACTTATAAAACATGAGTTAAAAGTTGTTGCTGGTACTATATTGCCCCTGTGACCCTTTTTCAGTGGTTTTGGGGGTTTAAAATAACATTTTCTAGGTTTAAAAAAAAATTCTGTCTACTGTTGCTGTGTGGAAGAGCCACTCACAAAAAAGAGGGGCGGGAGCTGGATGGGAAATAGTGGCATCCTCCTTCCAGTGGCAGGTGTGGTCTTATTTAAAATCCTAATTAAAGATCCGGAAGCTAAAGTAAACAACCCATTAATAAAATTCTCAGATGAAAAATTTCACAAGTAGTAGAGAGGGCAAAGAAATAATATAAAAAAGACTTGAAGGCTTTAGAAACATGGGCAGAGAGAGTACATGAGATTTGAAAAAAATGAAAGGTAATACATCTAGTGAAGAAGACTCCAAAACCATGGTACGGTATGTAGTGGGATAGAGAAACCTGAGAAGCAGCTGCAAGAGACCAGGGGATGTTAATGGACAGCAAATTCATCCTTAAATACTCTGTAGTAACCAAAGAGGCCAGTGCATCTTTGGCTGCATATGCAGCTCAATATTATACACCTCTACCCTGATAGAAAGCGACCTGATATAACACGAATTCGGATATAACGTGATAAAGCAGCGGGGAGCCCCGGGCCCTTTAAAGTGCCACCTGAGCCCCGCTGCTTTACTGCATTATATCCGAATTCGTGTGGAGCCCCAGATCCTTTAAATCACTGCTCGAGGCAGCTGGGCTCGGGCGGTGATTTAAAGGGCCAGAGCCTCTAGCCACTGCAAGTAGCCCCAGGCCCTTTAAATCCCCATCCGAGCCCCGCTGCCAGAGCTCCGGTGGTGATTTAAAGGGCCCGGGGCTCCAGCCACTGAGGACCGCGTTATATCGGGATAGAGGTGTAGATAAGAGAGGTAATTGTCCTTCCTAGTACTGGTTTGGTATGACCACAGCTGAAATATTGCATTCATTTCTGGGCACCACGTTACCAGAAAGATATGGACAAACTGGAAGGACTTTAGAGAAGAGCAACAGAAAGAAATGGTCAGAGGCCTAAAGGGGTTTGCTTATGAGGAAAGATTAAGGCTCCAATCCTTCAAAGATTTACACACGCAACTAACTTTAAGCATGTGAATACATCTTTGTAGTATTGAGGCCTTGAAAAGAGCCAGCTTGGCTAAGCAATGCCTAAGGAGAATAATGTGACAGTCTATGCATGATTGAAGAGTGTAAACATTAAGGGAGAAGAGGAATTATTATTATTATTATTTATTATTATTATATGGCAGATTGGGATATGAATAGGAGTAATGGAATGAAACTGAGAAAGTGAAAATCCGTACCTGTGGATCAGTACTTACTGACAGTGAGATGTATTGTGGAATAGTTCCCTAAAGGAAGTACTGGCAGCCCCATTAGTTGAGACTTCTTAAATTCAATGGGATGAAGCAGTAGCAAATGCACTGTAGGGAACAGTCATACACTGGCAGGAAGATGGACTAAATGATCTGCTAGGTCCTTTTATTTCTAATACTTGTGATTCTTCCGATGTTTCAAACTAAATACTTTCTATTTAAATTAATAAAAAAAGTCACTTAGGGAGCTTATGCAGAACCTAACTTCCCTTCTGAAAATGGCAGATGCACCTAAATTGTGAAGTTGGGCTCCTGTGTGCATATTTTAGGCACCTAGATAGCTTTGAAATGTTCTTATAATTTATAAAAATGTATATGACAAATGTACAGGAAAGCAGTTGTGTTGTGGAATAGTGTTTAAGCACGGATGAAAAGTCAAGTCAGGAATACTTTTCAAGCCTCGACTTGCTCAGGCCATACAATGAGTCAGTGTCAGAGCAAGGATAGAACCCAGATCTCCTGACTCCCAGGTCCCTAAAGGAGTTTTGTTCTACTCATGAAATGCAAGAGAAAGAATATGTCATATATTGAAAGTAGGAGCCTGCTCAAAGAAGACTTAATTTTTTTTCTTCTGTTCAGGTTTGAGTATGAGCACAGTTGAAGAAGAGTCTGACACAGTGACAGTAGAAACCGTGAACTCTGTGACTTTGACCCAGGACACCGAAGGGAACCTTGTACTTCATTGCCCTCAGAATGGTATAGAGAATTATACCAGTGTTTGTATTCTCTCTCTCTTATTGGTTCTATTTATTTTGAAACCCTTTTCAACCTCCCTCTCCACCTGTCTCCCTCCAAGTGAGATGTTATCAGTTGGATTGTCTTTGCTGTCCATGCTGAGGTTCTGTCTGCTTTAGGCTAGCGCAGGACATTTTTTGTTCTAGGACCTCCCTTTCTCAGGATTTCCCTTTAGCTGTCTTTAAAGCTCTGTGTAAGACCTTTCCTTTCAGATAACATTTTTCTTGGGTATGTTGTCTTGCTTGTTGTCATCAAGTTTTCCCTTCAGCTGACTTGAATTTTTTTAAGTGGTTGGTTCCTGGGCCATTGACTCTGTTATTATTTATTTCCTGAAACTAGTACAGCATCTCTTACACCTTTAACTGGTGCATTATAAAAACAACATTTTAAAATGACAGATCTTGACTTCTTTTGGTCACACTGGCTTATTAATAGTTTCTATTTTATAATTTTACAAATGTACCAGTATACACTTTAATCCTACAGAGAATTTACGTACTTGCTTAACTTTAAGCACATGAGTAGCTGATTGACTTCAGTGGGACTACTCTCATTCTTGGAGTTGAGCACCAGCATGGTTATTTGCAGGCTCAGGGGCTTGCTTTGCTTCTGAGAGGATTCAAATGTTGAGACCATAAGGGACCATTGTGATCTTCTAATCTGGCCTCTTGAACAACACAGGTTTTAGGACTTCCCTGGATTAATTGCTGTTTGAACTAGAGTATATCTTTAAAAAAAGCGTCCAATCTTGATTTTAAAATTTCCAGTGACAAAGAATCCTCTGGTAAACTGTTACAATGGCTAATCACCCACACTATTAATATGGTTCAGCAAGAGTGTAGGTAGGAAAGAAAACACTTGAATGAGAGCACCGAGCAAGATTTCAACAATGTTTGGTCAACAAAAGGTTCATTATGTTAATAGAAAGGGCTCTGGATGTGTTTTTGTTACTAGAAGCTGATGAAGTAGACTCAGAAGACAGCACTGAACCTCCACACAAGAGACTTTGCTTATCATCAGAGGATGATCAGAGTATTGATGATTCTACTCCATGCATTTCTGTTGTTGCAGTTCCAAGTAAGTCACTGAACACTAATCAAAGTGCACATTATATTTATCTTCTGGCACTCTTGAAGCATGGAAAGACTTGCCAGAAACAGACAGGAGTGAAGGAGCTTCATCACTGCCCTAAACGCCAGAAGCGTAATAGAAACATGATGATAACTCTTGGAGCAAAAAAAAATTAGCAATATTTTAGAACACTTTATTTTGTCAGAGTTTCTATCAATATTTTACACTTTTGTATCACCCTTAAGTCATAGAACACTTTACAACAAGCTGTATATGTACAGTATCAATGAAGTAAACCCAGCTGTTGGATAGAGAGTAGCAACCAACTAGCATATGTCAAGTATCAGAGGGGTAGCCGTATTAGTCTGGATCTGTAAAAGCAGCAGAGTCCTGTGACATCTTATAGACTAACAGACGTTTTGGAGCATGAGCTTTCATGGGTGAATACCCACTTCGTCGGATGCATGTCACATGCTCCATGCTCATGCTCCAAAACGTCTGTTAGTCTATAAGGTGCCACAGGACTCTTTGCTGCTTCAACTAGCATATGTACCACTTGGGGAGGCAGAGTTGGGAGGACACCAACAGTGACACTCTGTTCTTACTAAAAGAGTACAGGATCTTTATGTCCAAACAGAACAGTTGGGCTTTCCATGTTTGAGGTCATATCTGAAAGATCCACACATATGCAGAGAACTGTGTCGTGCTTGAGTTATTTACCACAGTATAATAGAGAATTGACTCAAGCTTGCCAGGGTTTGAACCTGTGGTTCTAGTGAGTCTGGGTATTCCAAAATACTCAACTCGCTACTTTTTGGCTCTACTTTCTGTCCTGTTTGTATGAAGTAAAGCATCTAGAACTTTGCTGGGACTTTATTCATTGATATTTTTACAAATGCAAACACTGTAATGTTGGAGTTACAGGAAAAATAAGCTTTAAAAGTTGCTGCCAACTGGTTTGAAAGTTGTATACTAATAGTATAATAGTATATACTATTAGTTGGCGGGGAGGGATAGCTCAGTGGTTTGAGCATTGGCCCCCTAAACCTAGGGTTGTGAGTTCAATCCTTGAGGGGGCCACTTAGGGAGCTGGGGCAAAAATTGGTCCTGCTAGTGCAGGCAGGGGGCTGGACTCAATGACCTTTCAAGGTCCCTTCCAGTTCTAGGAGATTGGTATATCTCCAATTATTTATTTTATTTTTTTATTTTTTTAATTTAGTCATTTGCGAGTAATGAAAACAAAATATAGAACAGAAAAAGAAACCTTCACATTGTGCTGTTTGCACCCAGTTATTTAAAACTAATTTTAATTTTTGTTTCACATTCAGTTTTATAACATGAATCTACCAAAAAGTGGTAGATGTCCTACTTGTGTATGTCCTGGTTTTAAAATCCTTATTTGAACTTCAGAAAGCAAAGTATTAGCAAGCATCTTAGTGTTTTTACTAAGCCAAAAAATCAGTGTCAGAGCACACCTTTATTCAGATTTGCAGACCAGGTACTGTGTTGTGTAAATCCTGTAGTCTACATATCAAATATTCCAGAGAAAAACTTCACTACTAATTTACATGTTTTGAAGTTTCAGAAAATGATCAGAGCTTTGAGGTGACCATGACTGCTACCACTGAGGTAGCAGATGATGAGATTAATGAAGGAACTGTTACTCAGATCCAGGTATGGTAAAGCTTCAGGCTTGGTCCAAGGGCTTTTAATTAACTTGCCTCTGCGTATTCATATTAAATTAAGAAGCAAAAAGTTTTGATTAAATGGGCACTGTGTGTCGTGTTCGTGAAACTAACCTACAGTGACACTGGTCTTGTTTGGAAGATTCTGTCCAATAAAAATACATTTTAATTTTTCAAAGGAAAACATGATTTGGTGAAATTTTCAGTACACGGATTGGTGCACTAAGTTAAGACAGGTGTAGCACTCATGCTTTGATTTGTTTTAGAGAAAGCCATATTGAAAGATAAGATGGCTGGGCCACTACTGCAGATGGTGGTGTTTAGGGGAAAATAAGTTTTACAATCCTTATGGTAGAACCTTTCAGGTGGTACCATTGTCAAGAGAAAGAAATGTTTAAGCCTAAAAATACTCAGCTCTAATACAGCACACTTCACATTAAAAAGCGACTTAGACGTTGGGCCCAATCCTTTCTCCACTGAAGTCAGTTTTAACTTCAGTTGGAATAGGACTGAGCCCATTATCTAATTAATCCTCACAACACCTTTGAGAGTTAAGATAGTAAGTATTATTATCCCTATTGGGTGTGGAGTTTACAGTTCCCATCTCTCCAGAGATGTTCCAGCAAGGATAGTGGGGGCCAACTGGACCTATTTGCGATCATTCTGCTCCCATCTGGCCACTGCCAGCCCTTTTGGTTCAGAGTTTTAAAATCCCTAGCTTCCCTGGAGGCTACAGCAATGCTTTTTGAGGCTTGATCTATATCTAAAACTTAGGTCGACCTAGCTACATCGCTCAGGGCTGTGAAAAAATTCATGCACTTTGTGATGTAGTTAGGTTGACTGAAGCCTCGCTGTAGATGCAGCTAAGTTGATGGAAGAATTCTTCCTTTTACCTAGCTATTGCCTCTCAGAGAGGTGACATACCTGCACTGACAGAAAAACACCTTCTACGCTACAGTTACACAGTTGCAGGGCAGTAGCTGGGCTTCTATAGCTGCTGTAATGTATACATTCCCCAAATCTCTGAATGGTTTTTTTCTTTACTTTTCTCTTCTTGTTGTCGAAGCCCCTATTTAAGATGCATATCACCTGACTCCACTCACTACAAATACAATTCTGCCATATCCAGTGTCTGCAAAACTACCAGTTATATTTTCCCCCACACCATCTTACCTGTCTTCAATCTTCTGGTCCTTGCTAGTACTATTTCCCCCTCTTATGTCTGCCCTCTTCATACCCCATGCATTTCCTAACAAATTACAATTTTAAGGTGGAGGTTACAGTTGGGTTCTAAACTATTTGAGTGTCCGCTTTTAATTATATACTTTATAAGTTGTGTTAACTAGGGTTTTTTTTACAAATATTTAACAAATTGAATAATAAAATATACTAAAAAATAATAATTTAATGCTAAATGACAAATGTAATTGTCATAAAATTAATACATCAGATGGACACAAATAATGACGGATTTAAGCCAATATCTGAATAAAGAATAAACTTTTTAAAAGAAGATCTTTTCCTTACAGGGCACAAAAGCTGTGTTGTTAGAGATTGTATGTACTTTGTTCCTTTGTGAAGCTTCTTGTAAATATCTGTCATTTTCCTTGATGGTGTGTAAAGTAGGCCCACTGCAAGGAGAGAAAGACAAGGGAAAACACAGATCTTAGTTTGTAAACCTTCACCTTAGCAGAATATAGAGTAGCGGAGGAGGAGTGTACATTACAGTAGATAAGCAAATGATTCAATATATCCTACAATTTAAAAAAAAATAGAATTTATATCAGTGCCATTACTGTGAGAAAATTGGTGTGTATTTTGTAAAGGATGATGGGGAAGAGATATTAGTTTAAGCTGGCCATGAGTTTGATGGGTAAAAGTGTTGTTTAAAAAAGGAAAATATCCTGGTAGTGCCCTGCCTAAAACAAATACACTTTATTAGCAGCCAGCAAGGTGAACTAGTATGACATAGCCATCTTTTTTACACTTACACTTGCCACTTACACTTGCCAAGTATTGCATGTTAAATTCAAGGTGGGGGAATGAATGTTAAATCAGTTAACAAGGTACTCTTCAATTCTTCTTTTCAAGATTCTTCAGAATGAACAACTGGATGAAATCTCTCCTCTAGGCAGTGAAGAAGTGTCAGCTGTTAGTCAAGCCTGGTTTACAACCAAAGAGGATAAGGATTCTCTAACAAACAAAGGTAGGATATTTAGGCCCAAATTCTCCCATTGGTTGCAAAAAGGTGAGCTGATCTCTGTAATGTGTGTATGAGGGTACTTTTTAGGCTGCATAAAATACCCTGTATTCTGGTGCAGGGTGCCTGCATACTTGTTAGCAGGGTGAAGTCTAAAGCTAGAAATATAGACTCTTTCCATACTGGGCAGTAGTAAGTCTTCCTCTGTCCCAGACAAAAGGCAAGATAAAAAGTGAAAGGGGATCCAGAGGGATAGCGAGAATGATGAGGGATAGCTCAGTGGTTTGAGCATTGGCCTGCTAAACCCAGGGTTGTGAAGTCAATCCTTAAGGGGGCCATTTCAGAACTTAGTTGTTCCACATGAGAGCTGGTTGAAATTTTTCAATTTTTTTTTCAACAAAATGTGGACTTTTAGGAAATATGAATATGTTTGTGATGCAATTTGAAACAATTTTTTGTTTGGTTTTTTTAATTGGTCCGCCTCTCCCCCCCCCAATTTTTTCCTCCGTCTTCCAATGAGGAGGAAAGGGATGAATGAAAATTAGTGGTTTTCCTTTTTTTTTTTTTCTTTTTTTCCAAATCAAATTGAAACAAACTTTTGTGGAAAATTTTTGAACAAAATAAATATTGTTTTGTTTCCTTTTAATTTTCCCCAGAAACGCCATAGTTCTGAGGTTTACTGCAGAAAGAGGACGGTGGCTTGTAGGGAGGGAGCAATGACTGGGAAGCATTGGGAATGGGAACCTCAGAGCTGGGACAAGGAAGAAACGAGCAGCCATCATATTATCTGTTCCTGTCTATCACTTTCATTCACTGTCCTGATTGGATGCATGCTTGCTTTTAAGAGCCATTAGTTTCACTCATCTTTTCCATCTCCATTTTTCCTCAGTTCTGCACAAGTTCTAATCTCCACGGTGCTCAATTCAAGAACTGAGGTGTGTGTGGGGGGGGGCAGAGTAGCAAAGAGACTGCTTTCCATTTCAGGAGGCTGGGGCTAAAGTAGTTGAGATGCCCCATGACAGTAGCTGGTAGACTCTAGGGTGAGGAAGCAGATTGTGCATCTCCTTTCCAGCAGCCAGTGGGGAGGAATATGGACTTCACATTTATCAAAATCAACAAGCCTAGAGCAGTGTTCTCCAAACTGTGGTCAAAGGAGTTCTTGCTGATGATTTGGTGAAGAGCTGACTGGTCACATGTGTCCTGTGTCAGATTATATTAAACTTGTCTTAAGTTGGCTAGAAGTAGGCAAACATAGCAAAGGCATAATACAAGGTTTCCTTTCCTCAAATTAGATAATATTCCATGTAAAGTGCAGCTCCATCTCCTCTTTGTGTGATTTCTATGCTCAGATGGTCATGTAAATGACAGAGAATTGTAACTATACACTATAGGTGTAATTTACCTCTGGAACCTCATCTCGGTCTCTGTATGTCGTTTGGGAGGAAGAGAAAGATTGAGGACATGGTGTAAGAACATTCTCCTACATTGCAGGAACAGAATTAGCTATAATAACTGTACTTTTGATTTATAATTAGATTTCAATAAGCAAAAGCTCTTTGTCAATTCTCTCCAAATTGTTTTGCTGGTAATGATCAGGCTAAGAAGGAAACACTTGGTTTTTCTGAGCAGAGATGGGCATGTAGCCAGCATTCAGTACCTGAAGTGGGTCAGGAGCGTATCCTTAATTACGTGTGATCTGTCACTAGTTAAGACGTTATGAGCGCAAAAGGGAGAAAATATCTGTAGGCAAGAGTAAAGGGGCAGTTATTTTTAGTGCCACTTGGCTATTAGATCATGGTATTTAAGGTTTGCATCCTTATCTCTGACTAAAATGGAATTGGTTTTGCTTTTTACAAAAAGCCAAAAGCTTAGATGGTATTGAAATGACTGACTAATGTTTGTTTGTATTGATTTGCCATTTTTATTTGGGAAATACAACACATGCAACAGAGCCTCAATTCTGATTGTGACCACTAGGTACTACTCCCAATACAGATAATAATGACATAGGGCCCAATTCTGCAAACTCTACCAGGCACAGAGCTCATTACCATTGACTGCACAGGGAGCACTAAGAGCAGTTAGCACTACACAGGCATGGTTGGAAGTGATAAGGTCCATAACATAAGGCTGCAGTGTTGCCAGGTTTTGCAATTTTACTGTGTCTCGTGATATTTGTTTTTCTTTAAGCCCTGGCTCCTGTAGTCATGGGAATACACGAGAGTCTCAGCTTTCATTATTAAAAAAAAAAAAAAAAAGGCTTCCAGTCCTCATGGTTGTAGAGAAAAGCCTAAACACGTGACTTGAATGCACCCTAAAGATTCAAAAACTAGAAGCCAAATAAAAACAACCCCAATTTTTTTTTAAGTGGCTTAAAATCATCAGACTCTTGTGATTTTTTTTTTCTTTTTCTTTTTGAACTCTTGGGGTTGGTGATACTGAAGCCATCAAACATGGAAACTGGTTGCTTAGCAAATAGAGTTATTTCTGCTATGTAATGGTTCTAATTAGTTTGTAACTACTACATGTTTTTCTTTGTTAATTACTTCAGTAAGGAAATTGTGTGTTCTGATTTCCCCCACCTTGCTGGCCTCCAGCATTGTGATTAGTTTGTCTTGTCCATTTTAAGGCCATAAATGGAAGCAGGGAATGTGGTCGAAGGAAGAAATCGACATTTTGATGAGTAACATTGAACGTTATTTAAAGGTAGGAATTACAGTACATTAGTCTGCTAGTTTAGCTGGTTATGCTGTTTCTACTATATCCTATTTGAAACTAACTTTCTGTAGAACTTCCAGAGAGCATGCAAATAGGCTTATTTTGATCGTTTTGTAGTAGAATTGATTATTGCCTGTCTGAAATACACCAAAAATGTTTCTAATGCATAAAATCAGTAAATATAATTTTTATTGTAATCATACTTAGGGTTTAAGGCTCTGCCAGATCGTCTCACAACACTTCCAGTTTGCATGCTCAGAATAATTCATTGTAAAATTTTACATCAGTGTGCTCAAGTGGTGTGATCTTCCCTTGAGCATGTGTAACTCCCATGGAAATTATGGCCACATCAAGAGAAGAATCTACACCTACAGAAGGGGCTAGATCCAGTCTTCACTAGGGCATGTGCAAATACCTCTGTGCACCTTTTCCAGTACTAGCACCTACCTGCACAGGTATTAGAATTTATACTCACAAAATCATGCACATGTACATGCCTTTTTTTATTTAGCTTGGTCAAATTAAAGTCTCAGTTCTTTCTTGGGATAATAATAACCCTCTGGATTAACATTTAAATGGTTTGTAAAATACAATTTACCATACCTTATCCCCATTTCTGATGTTTGCTTGCCTTTTTCACTTCACTCAGCTTGGACAATTAAACTAAATTGGTCAGTTTTGTTTTTCTTTTATAATCATGTTCACTTTCTAGTTCTCATGTGCTATCACAATTAAGCTTTGTTTGGGTTTCCATCAATGTAAAGAAATATTTTACCTTAAAAAGAGGTGCCCAGACTACGGCCCACGGGCCATACATGGCCTATCAGAGTGTTTCAGAAGGCCTGCTTCAACACAGTAATGATTGATCAGCATTTTGTCATCATGTTTACATCATTTTAGTTTACACAGGTTGTTTCTATATACAGTATTGGCTATTTACACACTAAATACATATGAAACAAGCTGAACTTAAAATATAAATCTATACAGGTGACCTTAAATCTGATTTAAAATATGTAGAATCGGTACACAAGGTTGTGTTTAGGATTATGTGGCCCTCCTGTGTAATAAGGTTGGGCACCACTGCCTTCAAATTAGCTTTACATCGATTGATTTTTTTATGAAAGCATTTCTTCAGATTGTTTGTGAAACTTTTTTCTCCTTACAAAAACCCCAGTGCATAAACTAAACAGTGTCAGTTTAAATTTATTTTGTGTGATCTTCTCAGATTTGACATTGATTTTTTTTTACCTCAAAATTTACTAGAATTTTCAAACTTATATAGAAGTTAGACATTTCAATGCATATTTGGGCCTCTGAATGAATGATCTGTTTTTCAGTAATGTTCTGCACTTATTTGGGCAGATATAGATTCAGTTGTCTAATTTAGGAATCCAATTTTACAATTTTGACCTATAGTTTTATGAAATATCTCTCATGAATTTGAGAATAATGTACCAACCTTCTCATTTTTAAAAGTTCGGTTTGTCAATGATACACAGTTTTGTCTAAAATCTCTTTTTAAAATGTGATCTCTCTAGGCCCGTGGAATAAAGGATGCCACTGAAATTATCTTTGAGATGTCAAAAGATGAACGAAAAGATTTCTACAGGACCATAGCATGGGGTCTGAACCGGCCTCTCTTTGCAGTTTATAGAAGAGTTCTTCGCATGTATGATGACAGAAACCATGTTGGAAAGTATGAAAACCTATAATAATGCATGGCTTGATTGGTATCATTAGGATCATGTGTTTTTGTTTTGTTTTTTTTATTTTACATTCACTTCAAGTAATGAAAATGACATTTTTGGGGGAAAAGGTAAATTCCTTTCAACTTAGAGGTAGTTGAGAAGCAAGACTAGAGGCTGTTGCCATGAGATTTATTAGACCTAGGGAAAAAACGGTCAAGCTCCCTCCCTTTTTGGTTCTGTTGATATAAAGTCTTGTCAGAACTTGTATAAGTGCTTCCAATGATCTCCAGTGTAGCCTTTGTACATGCACAGAGATGAATTACTGGCCACGCAGCCCATTATTGTTGCTCCACATTGTTGCTTCAGAGATTTGTGTAATTTATGGAATTTACTGTGTATTGAATACGCAAGCAACCATGCTTGCTGTGTTTGATAACGCTGATAGCACATTTGATAGCAAATACCATCTTAGTTTTCTAGACATTGCTTTAACAAAGGTTAGCTATTCTCTAAACACGCCTGCATTTTAACAAGAAGATAAACAGAAAGCATAGATGACTTGCTCAAGACTTCACACAAGTCATCTTTAGGACTCAGTAGGTCCTGGCTCTTGGTACAGAGCTCAGTCTATTAGAGAAGGCTGTTTCTCTAAATAGGGGGAGGAATTAAAAGCAAACAAAACAAATCATGGCTGATTTCATTTTGGTATTATAGCTCAATAAGTGGTCTCTAAACAAAGCAATCTACAAACTTTTTTTTTTTTAAGAATGCAAAGCATGTTTTTTGTTAATGCTTTTTGGCATTACCCATTTAAGTAATTGAAGAACTTTCATACTGGAGAAAACTTGGAAACAGAAAACATTAATATGAAAAGCCATTTCTCCTGCATCCTGCAGGTCAGTCTAGGCAGTGGATGCTAATGTCACCTGCCAGCAGTTCAGTACATTTCCTGGTGTCCTTTTCCATCAGGTGGGATGATTCTCTTTGACCTAAGCTTTGCAGTCTTTTTAGATTTCTTTTTCTGGTACTTTGTTTAAATCAGTGGGATTAGTTAGCTAAGTGTTAACAAGGGACTCGTCTTGTTTTTCCTTCGTTCCCTTCATTTTCCAGAACTCTCTCTGAAAAGTGTTCCCTTCACTGGTCCACTACTGTAGGGAGATGTATGTTCAAGATAAAAACAACATCTCATTAGAGGCAGGGATTTGTTGGCCATTTATCTTTTCTGCGCCCTTTTCAGACACCTCGGATTTATATAAGACCTTCTCTTTCCTTCTTAATTCTTAGTTCCTTCCTTTCCATAATTTTGTATAAGAACTTCCGAAGGACTGATCCTGCATCAGGATATGCTAGCACACTGTTCCATTGACTCCAGTGGAATTTTGCATCGGTGCATGGGTCTTCATTGATGTAACCTACTGTAGGATTGGAGTCTAATGCATCTGTGATAGTATTCACTATAAAAGGATTACCACTATGGGGAGAGCATTGTGAAATGAGCACAGAACTAAGAGCCAGGCCATGAACTGCTGAGTACTAATCTTGTCTCTGACGTGATCTAGAGGGCAATTCATTTAATCCCCCGGCCTTGGATTCCCTAACTGTAAAGTAATGGAAATACGTATCCCCCTGGGGTGATGGTTAGGATTTTAGTTAACGTTTATAAAGCTCTTTGAAGAGGAAACGTGCAATTTGAGTGCTAAGTTTTAATGATGCATTTGTGGCAATAAACACCACTATGACAATTACAGAATTAAATAGGAGATGTGCTGTGAAGAACTAGCCCTTCTTTAAGGCATAAGTGGACCTAATTCTGATTTCTCATACCTGAGAAGTAAGTCCGTTGAAGTTGAAGGAGTTACACCAGTGTAAAACTAAATGTGAAGAGATCCAAACATGTTTAGAAATGAACAAAGATAAATAATTTACCTTTTAATGTGCTTTTAAATATTCAGATTGTTTCCCTCAGTTCGAAATTTTCTTTTGTGCTGTTAGTAGTACATTGTATATGGCTAACAAAAAGTGTATGTTTCTGTTCTAAGTAATGTTCTTTTTATTTATTGCATAGGTATACTCCTGAAGAAATTGAAAAGCTCAAGGAGTAAGTTTTGCATTCACAAGATCTTGTTATCTAATTTATAATAGTTTTAAAAAAGAATTTTATAAAGATTTCACTATGAACATTTCGGTTCAGTGGTCATAGGTAAATTGACTGCTATAACTCTTTTCTACAAAGTAGTGGTGTACCAGAGTAGTTTGAAGGGCAATGAAAGCCACTTTCTGGTCAATTTCTACTTGGATGTGTTTACACATGTGAATACAGCACTTAGCCAAACTAAGATTGATGTATTCTATTGAAACCAATGAGACTTCAGATTTTCATAAGTATAACTGAGACTAGTTTGGTCCTCTTTCTTTAGAGAGCTTGAGCAGGTTAGCTGTAAGGATGGTTGAATGGTCAAGCATAAGATTTCCCCTTGTGAAAACAGATGTTGGGAGACTTCACCAAGACATCAATGAGGGTCCTTGAATCTGGAATACACACCCTCAGTGTGACAGAACCAAGGATATTCTGCAGGCTTATCTGTTTTCCCAGGCTTTTCCTCAAGGATTGATTGGGTTGATTAGGATACAGCCTGCATTGATGGGAAGAATGGAGGATTTAAGGTGGGAGTTACGTTGTTTGGATATTGATCCAGTTGAAGTTTCTATGTGTTTTGTAAGGCACCTAGAGTTCGAGATGGGTTCATAATAAATTGAAATTAATTCGTAACTGTGGTTAATATTTTAAGCCACTCTGAGAGGTGGTGAAGGAAGGGGAATGCATAAGCTTTAGAAATAGGAAAGTAGCGAGGCAAGATGCTTTCCTGGCTTCCTGGGCAGGTGAGTTATAGAATTCCCAGTTTTTCAGCACCTATTATACCAGGCTTCATGAATATTCCCTGTACCACATACAAAGTCTCCCCTTGAGAATAGATAAGAATTTGGAATGGGAGTCTCACGTTTCATCTGAAGATCTCAGAACATGTTTCAAACAATAATTAGTTAAGCCTCACAACATTCCTCTGAGGCGGATAAATATAATTATACCTATTTTACAGATGGATAAACTGAGGCATGGCCAGGCTAAATGGCTTCCAGCATCATGTGACAAATTAGCAGCAAAAATTGTGAATAAAACCTTGCCATTCCGACCAGTCCCATCTACTGTGAGACTGTGCTCACTCTCCAATAACATATTTATTATTGCCTACCATGCAATATAGCTGTGTGAGTCATTTGAACAAAATGCTAATAAACTGTATCCACTTAGGTTACGAATAAAGCATGGTAATGATTGGGCAACAATAGGCGCTGCACTGGGAAGAAGTGCTTCATCTGTAAAAGATCGATGTAGGCTGATGAAGGACACCTGCAACACAGGTATGGTATTATAACACACAGGTATGGTAGTATAGTGGTGTCAGTAAAGGATATTCTAGTTAAGGGTGTGTCAGTTTCCCCATTGTTATCTCTTTCTGTTGTTTTTAGAGATTTCCTGTTCTGTAGGAAATTCACTTCAGGCTGAGGCTTAGCATAAAATTGGGTAACTTTTTATTTTAAGTCTTTTTATTTCTAATTTCAGGTCACAAAGGGCAAAAAAATTACAATGTATATGTAACTTTTTTTTGTAGGCCTTTAATAACAATCTTGAGCTCTGATGTTCCTATGGTACTTTTCATCAAGATGAATTACAAAGTATTTGATACATTTTAATCATTGGATTTTTACAAACTCTCTCTCTATGGGTGTCATATCACTCAGTGCTAAAGTGTAGCTATGGCTGAATTACGGTGAAGAAACTATTAAACAGCACGTATCAACACCATACAATATTGTAGGACAGGAAATGAAATATACTTGATTAAAAATGAAGGGGAAAATTAGGTAGCCAGTATATAATTACCCCATTGAAATTTGGCCAGGACTCAGGTTTTAATACCCATGTAATCTCCCATGGGATTGTTAATGACATTCAAGGGGCCTGGAACTCTGGTTTTATGTCTCATCTGAAAGTCAGCACTTTTAGCGGAAGTACTTTGCATCATGCTGGAGCATCATTTCAGTACTGACCCAGAGTGAATGTGGCATGCATATTGAATCACCAGCATTACTTCCTGCTGCACTTAGGCTTTTCCTTACATGTTTCGCATCCAAACACTGACAGCTGACCCCCCCCCCCCTCCGCCCGTGAAAGAAAAGGGAAAAAAATAGTTTCTCGTCTTTTTTCAATGTCACCGTATGTCTACTGGATGCTGCTGGCAGACGCGGTGCTGCAGCGCTACACAGTAGCATTCCCATTTTTGTCCATGTGCCCCTGGCCGACCTCACCGAGGCCAGCCAGGAGCACCCATGACAGCAGCAGACGGTACAATATGACTGGTAACTGTCTCTGCTAACTTGCAAAGGCAAGGGGATACTGCTGTGTAGCACTGCAATACCGCGTCTGTCAGCAGCATCCAGTAGACATACGGTGACAGTGAAAAAAGGCTAAACGGGCTCCATGGTTGCCGTGCTATGGCGTCTGCCAGGGCAATCCAGGGAAAAGGGCGCAAAATGATTGTCTGCCGTTGCTTTCACGGAGGGAGGATTGACTAACGACATTTACCCAGAATCACCCGTGACACTGTTTTTGCCCCATCGTGCATTGTGATCTCAACCCAGAATTCCAATGGGCGGGGGAGACTGCGGGAACTATGAGATAGCTACCCACAGTGCAACGCTCCGGAAATCGACACTAGCCTCGGTACATGGACACACACCGCCGAATTAATGTGCTTAATGTGGCCGCATGCACTCGACTTTATACAATCTGTTTCCAAAGACCGGTTTCTATAAAATCAGAATAATCCTGTAGTGTAGACATACCCTCATAGTTGGAGATTGTGAGGCTTCCCATCTGTTAGTTGGGATATGGTATGTGTCTCCTAGTATTTCTGAGGAAGCAGTGTCTTGTTTTATTGAGGAGAGCACTAACATACTCTGCTGGTGGGCATACAAATAAATAAGTAGTGGAGGAAGGAGCCTGAATGAGGGAGAGGATGATGATAACTAGAACAGAGTGTGCTTGGTTTTCTCGGTATAGATCTGAATATTCCCATCCTTACTGCTCACAGGGGCAAAGATGTTGCCTTTAAACAATTAACTCTTTTCCTACTGCAGTGGGCCAACAAGCATTTGAATGAGTTAATGATGTACTGTTGGAACATCTGACCGTCAAAGGGGTGTACCTAGTACATAGGGCAACTCCTATATTAGTCTAGGACACTATGACTGTTGGAGGTTATTGTGACGTTCCCCTCTGTTGTTATCTGGACCAGTGATCTGCTAGGTCACGCCAATCCTTGACTCTGGGAGCCAGCCTTACCCTGCTCTGCTATGGGAACCCCCTCTCTTGGGCTGTTCACGCACAGCCTCTGGCTGCTCCTTGGATTGTGCAACCTAATGACACTAGCCAATATCTCCAGTCCCAGACACAGACCTAGGAACCTCCTTCTTGCAGTGTCCAGTTATGCCCGCTGCATACTACAAGCTTATATGAGTTCGTCAATTTAACAGAGAAATTGAGATGTACCAGACTTGTTATCCCAAGGGGAGCCTCTGACATCATGAAACCAAACACTGCTTCAGGTAGAATAAACAAACAAATTTATTAACTATAAAGATAGATTTTAAGTGATTATAAATCAAAACATAAGTCAGATTTGGTCAAATGAAATAAAAGCAAAACGCATTTTAAGCTGATCTTAACACTTTCGGTGCCCTTACAAACTTAGATGTTCTCACCACAGGCTGGCTGGTTGCTCTTCAGCCAGGCTCTCCCCTTTGATTAGCACTTCAGTCGCTTAGTGTGGTTTCTGTAGATGTAGGTGGAAGAGAGAGGAAGAGCATGGCAAATCTCTGTCCCTTTTATTATATCCTTTCTTCCCTCTTGGCTTTGCCCCTCCTCTCCCCCATTCAGAGTCAGGTGAGCATTACCTCATTGCGGTCCCAAACTGACCAAAGGAAAGGGGGTGACTTACTTGAGAGTCTAACAGATTATTTTGTTGTTGCCTCGGCCAGCGTCCTTTGTTCATGTGAGGCTGGGCTGGGTTTGTCCCATACATGCCCTGATGAGGTGTGAACTGCCTCTCTGCTCTTGGAGATTTTTTTGGCTGGGCTTGCTTTAAGGCATGAGGATACATTTTCAGCCTCATAACTATATACATGAAATTATAACCTATAACATTACTGTAACAACAATGCTCAGTGCATCATGAGCCTTCTGAAGACACCCGTCATGACAAACTTTGCATTGTATACCGCACAATCATTTTACAAGGATGAACATGTGGGTGCTGAGCATCACAGTTATGCAAGTGGTTAAACTCCTGAAAATTGTAGTGCCGCTTCCAATCACAAAATGTTGTATGGTTCCATATCTGCTATTCAGATTAAGATGGCTTGTACTGTTGGTTAACATGCATGTTTTTGTCCTTTATTTTGTTAGGAAAATGGACAGAAGAAGAAGAAAAGAGGCTAGCAGAAGTGGTACATGAGCTAACCAGCACGGAGCCAGGTGACATTGTCACCCAAGGGGTATCGTGGGCTGCTGTGGCAGAACGGGTTGGAACACGCTCTGAAAAGCAATGCCGCTCCAAATGGCTTAACTATCTGAACTGGAAACAGAGTGGCGGAACTGAGTGGACGAAGGAGGATGAAATAAATTTAATCTTGAGGTTTGTGTTCTCAGTTTAAAAAATTTCATAGTAAAAAAGTGACACTAGTAGAATTCCATTGGGGTCCCTTTTGCTGATTTCCCAGGCACTAAGAGATCTCAAGAACACACCAAAAATGGCTGCTGTGTTCACACTTCCCAGAGATTTCATATTGAACATTATTTTTGTTTTTGTTTTTTTAGTGAATTTTAGTGCTCGTGAAAGGTGTCAGATTGAAAGCCCTGGAGACTGAAGTCTTCTATTATTCCACAGAACAGGTACAGCACAGGCAGCGACCATGCAAGCTTCCCACACACTGCCCCACCAATGCGCTTCAGCCCTGAACTGGAGGGTAGTTCAGTCTCCATGCCCATTCAGTCCCTGGCCTCTCTGCTGAGATTGCCAACGAGGGTCAAGTGTGGTGGTGGTTTCTGTGATGTGGACACATGTCCACAAGGAACTAAACTGAGACCACAATTTCATTTCATGTAGGCCACCAGATGGCACCACCTTTGATCCCTACCTGAGTTAGAGTTGAACTGATAACCAAGTGGTGAAAGGCTCAATAGCCCACTAGAAATCTTCTGAGCCATTCAGTTCCTCTTCTGTTTTGAATACTTTTAACTCAGATTTTTCAGCCAGTCAATTTTTCATTATGATTTGATAATTTTCTTGGATGGCGATAAAAGGGAGAGACAGGCAGGGAATCCAAACATGATTTACAGAGCACTAGTCACTGCTTTATGACATGCATTCAAAATGATTAACCTGACTGATTGTAAATTACAATACATCCTGGTTATGTTTCTTAGTACTGGTGTACAAATAGTATTGATGCATTTAGTCTCTCACAGTCTGTCCAGTCATTCATAATTCATCCCTTTAGGATTGTTCCTGTAGCTAGCAGGTATAGTCAGTACAACTACTTGGTCTATGAAGAGGGCTTTTGCAGCTTACAGGCAAAAACCCTTCCCCAGCATACTGTACAAATTGAAGGGAATTGAGGGATGATGATTATTCCTACAGATTGTAGTAGAGCCCACAGGGTGCTAGATATTTGCTAACATATATGAAGACAATCCCTGCTCTGAAGAACCTGGAGGGATTGATTTTGAGGAAAGTTTTAAATAGTTAACTATGTATAGCTTACCGCAGAGAAATCTAAGGGGAGACATAAGTCCATACTAAGGAGAGATGGATGTTATTTAGGGTAAAAGAAGAGTATAACTAGGAGTGATGGGATGAAATTAAGAGAGTGAACGCTTAGGCTGAATATCAGGAAGTATTTCCTGCCCATAAGATGTATTAGGGGAATAGTTTCCCAAGAGAAGTGTTGCAAGCACCATTGCTTGGGAGATTTAAAATTAGTCTGGACAGAGCACTACAATAGGTCTAGGCGGAAGGACAACCTGCATTGGCAGGGAGATGGACTGGATGAGTTAATAGGAGATGTGATTTGCTTGACATCTGGCAGCATGGAGCCTTGGAAGCCTAAATCCATTCTTAAGCAAAGATGTCTAACATCCCTTAAAGGCCTGTAGGCAGCTTCTGACAGATTCCTTTTTTCTATAACCCTGCCAGGATAGCAGAGCTTGAGGTGTCTGATGAAAATGAAATCAATTGGGATCTACTGGCTGAAGGATGGAGCAGTGTCCGCTCGCCACAGTGGCTTCGGAGTAAATGGTGGACAATTAAAAGACAGATTGCAAACCACAAAGATGTTTCATTCCCTGGTAATGTATTAGTTACACATTTTGTTCTCTTCTTTAAAGTCTTCAGAAAGTCTGCTTCACAGGTCCCTCAGGAATGGGTATTGTTACTTGTAAATGGAGTTATGACTTTAAAAAATTGTGAACGTAGTAATTATGAAAGATGCCACATTGGTAGCCCTGGGATTGACTCCTGATTGTCAACAGAGCAGGGACAGAGAATGACAGTGTAAGCTTCCCCACTGCTGTCTGCCTGCTAATGTCCTTTATCCCTGTTCTGGGCGGGAGGGGCGATTGCTTGAGTGAGAGGCTAATTCAGTCTCCATGCTCGTTTGTTCAGTCCTTGCTCTCGCTGTAAAAGCTTTCAGGAGGATGCCAATTGTAGTAGGAGTTGTGTTGGTAAATGGATACCTGCCTATGACAATTATTAGTATTTATTATATGTATTACAGGAATGCTTAGAGGCCACAACCATGAGTGGGGCCCCAGTGTGTTTGGTGCTGTACAAACATGTAGTAAGAGACCGTCCCCGCCTTAGATAGTTTACAAAATAAAAAGACAAAATGAATCAACAGGCTGCAGTCCCCCTTCCAATTCCCCACTCACCAGACAGAAGGCTATTTGCTGCCCAGGGTGGGGAATATCCACTGATATCACTGAAGACTGAATTGAGTGTCAGAAAAGCAAAGGCCTGGGCCTGCAACCCTGTACATGTGAGCTGCTCCCTCAGCTAGTTGCACTAGGGATCACAGCGGGAACAAGAAGGGAAGATGGTTGCTTTCTAGGAGCCATGTGCCACTTTACCCACAGATGCAATAGAAAGTTTACACTGCAGGATTGGAGGGTGAATCTGGTGTCTTGGAGCGTTTCCCAGTTGCACTGATCCTTTCTGTCCTGCAACCTCTTGAACTAGGCTGCCCTCATCTTCTGCGAGGGTGGGAGAACATTTTATTTATCTTTGCAATGTTATATGCAAATTATGACACTAGGCATTGTTTGATTGTAACTTTGAAAAATGCAGTATTTTTTTAAACAAATACTCCAAATTTGGAGTTTCTGTAGCTTGTTTATTATGTACTTATTTTTCAAACATGCTAAAATGTTATAGATTCCTGAGAAATTGAGTTTGCACAGAGAGTTTAATATTTATAATTTTTTTTTCTGAGTATGAACTAAAAGCTGACTAATGTGTTGACCTCTCTCTAAATAGAGAGACATATTGTTGCTTCACAAATTCATAGAATCATAGAAATGTAGGGTTGGGAGGGACCTCAAAGTCATCTAGTCCAACTCTCAACTCCTAGGCAGGATCAAGTAGACCTAGACCTGGATCATCCCTGACGGGGGATCCCCAACCTGTTCTTAAAAACCTCCAATGACGGGGATTCCACAACCTCCCTTGGAAACCTATTCCAGTACTTAATTGTCCTTATAGTTAGAAAGTTTTCCTGAACATCTAACCTAAACCTCTCTTGCTGCAGATTAAGCCAATTACTTCTTGTCCTACCTTTAGTGGACATGGAGAACAATTGATCACAGACCTCTGTATAACAGCCCTTAACATATTTGAAGATTATCAGGTCCCCCCTCATCTTTTTTTTTAAAGACTAAACATACAGAGCTTTTTTTAACATTTTTTTTCCATAGGTCAGGTTTTGTAATATAAATGTAATAATTGGAGATATACCAATCTCCTAGAACTGGAAGGGACCTTGAAAGGTCATCAAGTCCAGCCCCCTGCCTTCACTAGCAGGACCAAGTACTGATTTTTGCCCCAGATCCCTAAGTGGCCCCCTCAAGGATTGAACTCACAACCCTGGGTTTAGCAGGCCAATGCTCAAACCACTGAGCTATCCTTCCCCCAAAATGAACCTTTTATCATTTTTCTTGCTCTCTTCTGGACTCCAGCTTGTCCATATCTTTTCTTAAAGTGTGGCACTAAGAACTGCACACAGTACTCCAGCTGAGGCCTTAGCAATGCTGAGTTGAGTGGGACAGTTACCTCTCATATCTTACATATGACATTCCTGTTTATAAACCCCACAATGATAGTAGCCTTTTTGGCAACTGCATCATATTGTTGACTCATATTCAATATGAGGTCCATTATAACCCCCAGATCCTTTTCAGCAGTACTCCCACCTACTTATTCCCCATTTTGTAGTTTTATGTTTGATTTTTTTTTCTTTCTATGTGTAGTACTTTGCTTTTGTCTTTACTGAATTTCATCTTGTTGATTTCAGACCAATTCTCCAGTTTGTCATAGCTGTTTTGAATTCTAATTCTGTCCTCCAAGATGCTTGCAACCCCTCTTAGCTTGGTATCATTCACAAATTTTATAAGCATACTCTCTGCTCTGTTATCCAAGTCATTAATGAAGATCTTGAATAGTACTGGACCCAGGACTGACCCCTGCGCAATTCCACTAGATACATCCTCCAAGTTTGACAGCGAACCATTGCTAACTACTCTTTGAGTATGGTCTGTCAACCAGTTGTATATCCTCCTTACAGTAATTTCATCTAGAGCACATTTCCTTAGTTTGGTTATGAGAATGTCATGAGCGAATGTGTCAAAATCAAGATAGATCACATCCACAGCTTCTTCCCTATGCACTAGGCCAGTAACCCTGCCAAATTAGGAAATTAGGTTGGTTTGGCATGATTTTTTCTTAACAAATCCATGTTGCCTATTTCTTGCAACCCTGATACCCTCTAGCATGTGCCAACACCCTTGAGTTCAAAATTATTTCTGCATTTAAACAATTATGTTCATCCAAAAATACATCCTCCCCTAAAGGCTTTTAGGGGTGGACAGGAAAACAGAAAGGAGAGAATGAAAGAGGTAGAGAAAAACATGAGTACAGGACTTTGTATTTTAAAAGGTAAACTCTGCCTGAGCCTGGGATCACTACAATGCCTGTATTAGGCTCTGCTCTGTATCTGCAGTAATGTTCTACTTAACAGTAACAGCAGCAGTGAGACCACTGAGCCTTCCTCATCCCAACCACTTCAATGGGGTGTTCACTCACTCTCCTGGATTCAGATCCATGCTTAGAACTGCATGTACTTTAAAAACTGAGATGGGAAAACATGGTTTGTGCATGTGTTTGAGGTTTTCTCAAGAAACAACATCCAGATCTGATGGCACTGGCATATGCAATGATCAGAGAAAGCCATGGTAAAGTGGCATAACTGAAGCCCTGAATTCTAATGCTATGCTCTAACCTCTAGACACCACAGCCCACTCAGAGCTGTGGATAAAGCCCAGTAATCCTGACTTCTGGTCCTGCCTACTCTAACAACTAGATCCTACTTCCCTTTTAGAGCCAAAAATAGAACTGAGGATATCCAATTCCTATTCCATCCTGTTACTAGAGCCAACTCCCCCACCACATCAAGATCTGATAGCAGTGTACCACACAAAGACTAGAGTGCCAGGGTTAGGATATGATTTGTTGAAATGTCCTGGGAAAAGGGGTGTGTAGCTGTGACACTTATGTGTCAGTTCCCTGACACCACAAACTCCACAGGACTCTGCCAGCCTGTATTTTGCATTGCATGTTAACACTTAGTATACCCCTGTGCCCAGACTCCCCAGAAGCAGCCCCTGGTAATGTCTAGCCCCTGCCACTGAACATTCACACTAATTACCAGGTAAACTGTCCCCAAAGAGACAGTGTACACACAGGTGGAAGGTTACAGTTCAGGATTATGTCATAAGAACATGAGAACAGCCATACTGGGTCAGATCAAAGGTCCATCTAGCCCAGTATCCTGTCTTCCGACAGTGGGCAATGGCAGGTGCTCCAGAGGGAACGAACAGAACAGGTAATCATCAAGTGATCCATCTCCTGTTGCCCATTCCCAACTTCTGGCAAACAAGCTAGAGACACCATCCCTGCCCATCCTGGCTAATAGCTGTTGATGGACCTATCCTCCATGAACTTATCTAGTTCTTTTTTGAACCCTGTTATAATCTTGGCCTTCACAACATCCTCTGGCAAAGAGTTCCACAGACTGTCTGTGCGTTGTATGAAAAACTACTTCCTTTTGTTTGTTTTAAACCTGCTGCCTGTTAATTTCATGTGGTGACCCCTAGTTCTTGTGTTATGAGAAGGAGTAAATAACACTTCCTTATTTACTTTCTCCACATCAGTCATGATTTTATAGACCTCAATCATATCCCCCCCTTAGTCATCTCTTTTCCAAGCTGAAAAGTCCCAGTCTTATTAATCTCTCCTCATACAGCAGCTGTTCCATACCCCTAATCATTTTTGTTGCCCTTTTCTAAGTCCAGTATAGCAAATGGAGCTTCTTTTGTGTTGGTTCCACAATGCTTAATTTACATTGGAGACCAAGAGATAACTACCTTCCCTCCAGTCTGGAAGAAACCGGATTCTCCCTTTGTTTGGTTACAGACTTTAAAGCATTATGTCAGTAACTACCCATAATTCCTATAGTTTGAAGGCATACATTTCATAATGATAGTAATGACCAGTGTGTCACCAGCTTTCGTTTGATACTTCACACAACGTTTTTATAGATAAATTCTATGACAGCAGTATGTTAGGGGAAGCAAGTTTGTCAGGTCTGATAGGAGTTGCTGACACAGAGTAGTGAATCACCAGGGGGCCTCTGTGTCATAGTAGCTTACTTCCCTAGGCAGAGCTGGAATGGAGGCTGGTCTTTTAACACATGCCAGCATAAAACACCCTCTAGTTCAGAAGGATTGTTGTTAGAAGGATAGAAAGAGAGAGAATTTAGACTGGAGTTTGGGTTTAAACAAATATTTTAGTGGAGAGGAACAGACAGAGAAACAGGGAAAGAGTGAAAGAAGAACAGGGAGAAAGTCAGATGGAAAGGAAAGCAAAAGGCAGAGAAGGAAATGAATGAGACACAAGGAGAACAAAAGATGGAGAATGCAGACAGGTAGGAATTACCAGACACTAACAAACCCATGGTTAATCTAGACCACTTTCCTGTCCATTCTGCTGATTGATCTATCTGATGCTGGCCTCTGCCTATCCTTTGGCTTCTTTCTCCCATATGAAGTACCAGCGATTGCACTCAAATTGTTTGTGCAAACAATTCTGATAAGGTTCTCATCTTCAGATGACAAGTCTGCAAAGCAGACATACATCTCATTCTCCCAGGGTCCATGCTGGCTGTGATGTTTTCTTGAAAAAGCATCATCTTGTCAGAGGTTCAACTGAAAAAAGCAAAGCTGGGCTTCATATGGAAGGCTGCATGGTCTCTCACAAGATTCTTGGTGTCCTGGCCTTGCAGCATTTCCAGCCTTTCTTATATGCTCGAGCTCCCTGCTCAGGATCTCCCTCCCAATTCCTCTCTGGCCTTTGATCATTTGAGAGAGTTGACACATGGTCTTTGTTGCAAGTCAGTGAACGATAGCTCTGGCTTTAGCTAGGCAGATCAAAGAAACATGAGCCTGAGCTGTTGTGGAAATATGTTTATACTGTAAATGCTCAGGAAGATCCCCATTTCGTATGGCCACATGCCTCACCCACAGCCATTGAAAACATAAAGGGATCCGGCTAGTAACTAGTTTTCAAGGGCAGCAGTAAGAGAAGCCCTCTAGTTAAGAGTTTGTGGTCCTGTTCTGTTCTCTGGGTGCTTAACGTATACCTCAGCAGGGGGGAGCACTTACTCTTGTCCATATTCCAGCGAGTGCTCCTTTTGGGGTGAAAAATCAGTGGCGCTCTGCTTGGATGGCTTTGATTACTTTCCCAACCAGCAGCATATGCTCTCTCAAACCCCAAGGGCTCTTGAAGTTACGACGAGTCCAACGGGTGAGACCCTCAGTTTAGATCTTTCTCAGAGATCTGATGCACAGTGTTGATTCCAAATGCCCCTCTTCAGCATGTCTGAGAATGAATTTTCTTTTTCTCCCTCAGTGCTAATAAAAGGTCTTAAACAGCTGCATGAGAACCAAAAAAACAACCCAGGGCACCAGCTTTCAGAAAACAAATCTGGAAGTGGGTTATCAAACACTCATTCCAGTTCAGGGGTTCAGCATGTACAGATTCGAGTGGCTCACTTGGAAGAGAATGCAGGCAACTCTCCGAGTCCTATGGCAGCTTTGCAGATTCCAGTCCAGATTACTCATGTCTGTAAGTAGTTGAAACTCATACTTGTTATGTCCTATAATAAAACCTAAAGGTTTCTTGTTTTAAGATGAGTAGGGCCCTATCAAATTCATGGCCATGAAAAACTCATCACGGACCGTGAAATCTGGTCTTTTATGTGCTTTTACCCTATATTATACAGACTTCACGGGGGAAACCAGCGTTTCTCAAATTGGGGGTCCTGACCCAAAAGGGAGTTGCAGGGGCGGAGGTCACAAGGTTATCTTAGGAGGGTCGAAGTATTGCCACCCTTATATCTGCGCCGCCTTCAGAGCTGAGCAGCCGGAGGGCAGTGGCTGTTAGCCGGGCACCCAGTTCTGAAGGCAGCGACCCACCAGCAGCAGCGCAGAAGTAACGGTGGTGATACCATACCCTGCCATCCTTACTTCTGCGCTGCTGCCTTCAGAGCTGGGTGGCTACAGAGTGGCAGCTGCTGACTGAGGGCCCAGCTCTGCAGACAGCAGTGCAGAAATAAGGGTGGCAATACCATACAATGCCATCCTTACTTCTGCGCTGCTGCTGGCAGTGGCTCTGCCTTCAGAACTGGGCTCCTGGCCAGCAGCCACTGCTCTCCAGCTGCCCAGCTGTGAAGGCAGCCGCCCTCACCAGCAGCAGTGCAGAAGTCAAGGTAGCAGTATCACAACCCCCCTTCCCCCCCCGCACAGTAACCTTGTGATCCCTGCCCAACTTTTTGGGTCAGGATCCCTACAGTTACAACACCGTGAAATTTCAAATTTAAATAGCTGAAATCATGAAATTTACTATTTTTAAAAATCCTATGACCATGAAATTGACCAAAATGGACCGTGAATTTAGTAGGGCCCTAAAGATGATGAATAAATGAAAGTATCTTACAGAATTTAGTTCTGAGTGCCACTCAGATCTTGTGGCTATAGGACAGGACTGAGAGTTGGGAAACTTGCATTCCATTTCCAGCTCTACCTTAAATTTGATATGTAATCTCATCAAAAATCTGAAGTTTGTGACAAGATCTATTTTCCATAAACCAGTGTTGTTTGGCATTAATTATATGATTCTATGTTGATTCTTTATTAGTCGAGTGTTGTACCGGCAAATCCATCATTTTGCCCAGTGCCTATAATTAAGGCTATGATTTAGTCTTGGCTATTTTTAGTAAAGGCCATGGACAGGTCACAGGCAATAAACAAAAATTCACTGCCTGTGATTTGTCCATGACTTTTACTATAAATACCTATGACTAAATCTTGTGGGGGGCACTGCTGCGAGGGGTGCCCCAGGGGGTCGCTGCTAGGGAGGTGGGGCCAGTGGCAGCAGTTGCCGGGGGCTGCCAAGCAGCGGCTGCTTTGGCTGCCCAGGGGTCAGCTGCTGGGGCCACCAACAGTGGCAGCTCCGGCCACATGTGGGGCCAGCCGCACCAGCGGCTGCTCAGGTGGTCCCTGGGGCCAGCTGCTTGGGCGGCTCTGGGGTCAGCCACACTGGCCTCTTCAGAAATCACAGCGGTCACGGAAAGTCACAGAATCTGTGACTTCTGCAACCTCCGTGACAGACATGGAGCCCTACCTATAATTACTTGAATCATCCTGATTACCCTTTTTAAATGTTGGCAGGACATTAGCTTTTATCCAGCCCTCAGAAACTTCCCCAGTTTTCCACAATATATGGAAAATCAAAATTAACAGTCTAGATTGCTCCTCAGCCAGCTCTTTTAAAACTTGTGGGAAGCAAATTATCTGGATCTGCTGATTTAAAAATGTCTAACTTTAGTAGCTGCTATTTAATAGCCTCCTTCCTGTTCAAATTGCTTTCAGTAACCCAGTGAAACAGTCAAGCTCCTATAGTATTAGCATTTGTACCTTCAGTAGGTTGCAGCCATTACATATAATGTGATTGAATATACTTGAGTGCATCTTGCACTTTATCCATTGGTGCACATACACATTATAGGAGGATAGAAAGGAATGCAAATACAGGGCCAATTTTCAGCTGGTGTGGATCAACACAGAACATAACTGCATTGACTTATCGCTGATTTACGCCAGCTGAGGATCTGACCTATAAGGGGTCTTATAATTATAATAATAATAGGAGATATACCTATCTCCTAGAACTGGAAGGGACCTCGAAAGGTCATTGAGTCCAGCCCCCTGCCTTCACGAGCAGGACCAAGTATTGATTTTTGCCCCAGATCCCTAAGTGGCCCCCTCAAGGATTGAACTCTCAACCCTGGGTTTAGCAGGCCAATGCTCAAACCACTTATGGATACTTATTCCAGAATAGTATCAGAGGGGTAGCCGTGTTAGTCTGGTTCTGTAGAAGCAGCAAAGAGTCCTGTGGCACCTTATAGACTAACAGACGTTTTGCAGCATGAGCTTTCGTGGGTGAATACCCACTTCTTCAGATGCAAGACATTCTTGCATCTGAAGAAGTGGGTATTCACCCACGAAAGCTCATGCTGCAAAACGTCTGTTAGTCTATAAGGTGCCACAGGACTCTTTGCTGCTATTCCAGAATATTAATTTCTTTAAAATGTCATTACAAACATAAATCATTAAATCACTTTAATATCATTTTGTTTTTTAATCCCTATGCAGTTAATTATACTTTCTTCCCTCTATTTCCATCTCATGTAAGATGGCTTCTTTAAAGAGTGTTGTATTCTAGATACAAACTAGAGAACCTTGGCATTAGTACTGCAGTCAGCTTCCTTTCTCTCAGCACTGGGAGTAGCAATACCCTGCTTGACACCCTTCTGTGCTGACACGTTTTGGTTTACATGTGTTTTTTTGTTTTTTTCCCTACTCCCATAGCCTCAACTGATTCTCCTGCTGCTACTGTCGACTCTGAGACAATAACACTAAATAGTGGAACACTACAGACCTTTGAAATTCTCCCAGTAAGTAACGCAGAACTTGCCTTGCAATATCACACTTATCCTTTAAATGCCATTAAATTGTTAAATTTTTGTAGTTGATTTCCAAAATGGAGGAGGGAAAATTTAATGGTGATTCTGAAGTAAACTTCTGTTACAAAATCCAGAGCAAAATGTGGACCTAGTTGTATTTAGTTAGAGCTGTGAAGGTTCAATGTGAAATATTAATTCTTGTGAAACCATCTTGTAGCAGTGTGTGTTTAATATTTTTTTTAATAAAAATCTTTCTTATAAGAAGAGTTTATAACACGAGAGACCCTTGCTGGCAAAAGATTCCCCTGTGCCTGTACCATTCATCCCATTATTGGTAGGGCACAGTCTCTCTACTATTACTGCAGGCAGTGGCAAACGTGGTTGGCGGGGTCTGTGAGGCCATATCCTCACTGAACAGCTGTAGTAAGAGCGGCCTGTCTCCTTGTCACTCCTCTCTGGGAGCAAGACCAGGAAGTCAAGAATTTCTCCTTATCTTTCCCCCCATGGGATCCTGGCATCTTTTATCTCCTCCCCGTTTCCATTTGGTCAGCCAGGGCCCAATCCAGCTCCCATTGGGTCTTTCCATTGATTTCAGTGGGAGTTGGATCATGTCCCAGCATAGGGGCAGACGAGAATTAACCAACCAGTGGGTGCAAATTGCTGTATTCCAAGTGGATTTAGGATAGCAGGACCTGCTTTTAACAGAGTGTAATTTCACTGTAAGATGTGTGAAAAGATTCTTCACCAACGCAGTTCAGGATTTTCACTCCAGTTTAACCATGTCCCCTTGTTAACTCTTCTATCCATTGCTGAACAGGAGAGGGGACTGAACAGAACCCTTCACTATCCCTTAGGAGAAAGTCCTTAGGGCAGAGAGGCAGTTGCCAAGACAGATAATTAGTTCTTCACTAATTTAGCTAATTTAGTTTGTTGAAGAAAAATGAGGTTTTACAGTTACTCCAATTAAATTGTGGTAAGTAACACAGGGAAGGAGTTATTTCAGTATGATTTCGAGCTAGCTGGATTCCCTATAAGTGAGTGCGCTGACATGGTTCAGGAAGTGGGGAATCTTTGTATTGACCTTTTTTTCCCTTTCTTAGTCCTTCCATCTCCAGCCTACTGGAACTCCCGGCACTTACTTACTACAGACAAGCTCAAACCAAGGCCTTCCTTTAACGCTGACTACCAGTCCCACAGTGACCCTGACAGCTGCTGCTGCTCCTGCCTCCCCAGAGCAGATCATAGTCCATGCCTTATCCGTACGTATCTTGAAGAGTTAGAATGCCAAAACATCTTGGGAAAAGGGTGGGCTAATAATTGTCTGTCAGCCGCTGTGGTTACAGCAGGTCCCTGGTTACCTCCATATGCTAAGGTTACGAAGCAGTTCCCAATTCATACACCTTTCTGACATGCTCATAACTTTCCATAATATTCCCTCTGGAGCTGAAATTTTCCATGCTCACTCTCCAGTCACAGGTAGAGTACAATAATTTTGGCCGTTTTAAAATATTGAAGAGTGAGAATTTCCTATTTTAAAAAAAACAACTCTTCAAACCACAGGCTGCAGAAAACTTGCTGAAGTTTAAAATTTGGCATGGGCAGCATAGTCCTTATTGGAGATTAGGTCTTTGGTTGAAGATTAAACTGGTTTAAACATGTGATGTTTCCATCTAGTGGTTGGCCTCAACAAAGTTAAAATCTGTTACCTAAAAACTTTATTTATAGGATTTTCTAAGATCTTATCACTGAAATCTTCACATCTATGAATTAATTTATCCTCCCACAACCTTTGTACGGTAGGGAAGTATTGTGCCTGGTTAGCAGAGGGGGAAAGCTAACAGATATTGAAAGTCACATAGGAAAATTGTTGCAGTTATAGAAATAGTACTCTGATCTCCTGAATCTAGGATTATTATTTTAACTGTAACCACTTAGCTCAAGTGGTATGCGCTCATGCTTTTGGTGCTGAAGGTATCTGGTTTGATCACTGCTGATGACTTTTCTGTCTCAAGTTAAATAATACTTAAGCTTATCACTATCCTTCTTTGTTACAAACAGGAAGGAAGAAATGTTGTCTAGTAGTGAGATCACAGGATGGAGATTCAGGACTCCCCTGGTTCTAGCTGCAGTTCTGCCACTGATTCTCTTTACCTTGCTATGCCTCTCTTTATTTACTCCTCTGTAAACTAGATATAACAGTTTCAACCAAGTTGCAGATTCATTGAGTTGAAGGCCAGAAGGGACCATCAGAGCATCTAGTCTGATCTCCTATATGTCACAGACCATTAAATTTCACCCAGTTACCCATGTATTGACCCCAATAACTTGTGTTTGACTAAAGATAGGTGAAAAAGCAAAGTGCTAAATACTGTTTATTTTGTATCCTTTGTTAATGCTTCTTACAGCCAGAACATTTGCTGAACGCAAGTGATAATGTCACAGTACAGTGCCACACACCGAGTGTCATAATTCGCACTGTTGCTACTGAAGACATCTCCTCCGTAACCCAGGCAGAACTTACTGTCGATTCACATATTCAGTCAGCTGACCTGACAGATCCTCCAGGTACCCTGGAAGCAGACACTTTTCCACATGACATCCATCAGTCCAAGCTGAGTGATGAAGAGCAGTCTGCCTACATTGACGATGACTCCTCCAAATTCAGTGGCAGAAATAGCACCGAACTGTTAGATGGGGTGATGGTAAGAACTGAAGAGGAGATTTCAGATACAGACCTCAAACGTGAAGAGGATTCCCA
The DNA here is from genome assembly GCF_020497125.1 of Mauremys mutica. Taxonomy (NCBI): domain Eukaryota; kingdom Metazoa; phylum Chordata; order Testudines; family Geoemydidae; genus Mauremys; species Mauremys mutica. The sequence continues at coordinate 374,285,850 of NC_059072.1, read as the reverse complement.
CTCCAATTTAACTGACACTTACGTCACTGAGGTAAGGAAGTACATGATGAAAATATCAGAATATCTGAAACTACTGCCCCTAAGACAGCAGCCTTTCAGAAGTGGTGTGCCAAGTCTTCATTTATTCACTCTAATTTAAGGTTTTGCGTGCCAGTCATACATTTTAATGTTTTTAGGAGGTCTCTTTCTAAAAGTCTATAATATATAACTAAACTATTGTTGTTTGTAAAGTAAATAAGGTTCTTAAAATGTTTAAGAAACTTCATTTAAAATTCAATTAAAATGCAGAGGCCCCCGGACCGGTGGCCAGGACCCGGGCAGTGTGAGTGCCACTGAAAATCAGCTTGCGTGCCGCCTTCGGCACGCATGCCATAAGTTGCCTACCCCTGCTCTAAGACTTTGTCTACACTACCAGGGTAAGTCGACCTAAGTTACACTACTCCAGCTATGTGAATAACTTAACTGGACTTGAGGTACCTTAGGTTAACTTACCCCATGTCTTCACTGCGCTGTGTCAACGGGAGATGCTCTCTGGTCGACTTACTTTACTCTTTTCGGAGAACTGGAGTACCGAAGTTGACCAGAGAGTGCTCTGCCATCGATTTAGCGGGTCTTCACCAGACCCGCTAAATCGACAACCATTGCATCAATTGCAGCAGCATGGATGACGGTTCAAAATAAAGACCTGATGAGAAAATCAAAGTGTCCTTGTGAATGTGTCAATAGTGCTGGTTTTTAATCATCTTCTAGTGTTTTAGCTGCACGAGCATTTTGTGAAGAGGCTTTTTCTGTCTCAGAACTTTGTAAACATGTTGGGAGGTGGTGGTAATTAGATCAAGGCTAGGGTTTGGGTTCAGATTCAGTGGCACAGAAATCTCACAAGTAGACTAGGAATCTGTACTCCCCAAGTCCTCATCTTGAGGATTTTGCTTTAATGCAGGTAGGTAGCATAACATAATGTGACCCAGCTAGTATGGATCAAAGCAGTGTACTCATGGTTTATGGTTTTAGGAGATAAACAAGCCAGCTATTTGTCTACCACGTCAGTCTTTTCTTTACAAATATACTGTGTGAGCAAGGGAGAGGTGAAGTACAGTATTTCTCACAGTCAACTTTTTACTCTACTAATCTTGCTAGTGTCCTCTTAGCTGCAGCAGACCTTTCATGACTTTTTTTGCAGGATTTGATTGGTTAAGCAGAATAGTCCAGTTATTAAATGTTCAAACACTTCAGTAAAGATTCAATTGTGAAACAAATTACAGTCTCACACAGCTCCACACCTCAGACGCAGCCATGAGTTTATCTAAATAAGTATAAAACTGGAGCCATTGTATAGGCTAGATTCAGGAGTGGGCAAACTACAGCCCAGGGGCCACATCCGGCCCTTGAGCTCTTGCTGGGGAGCTGAATCGGGGGCTTGCCCTGCTCCCGCATTCCAGCCGGGGAGTGGGTTCGGAGGCCGCTCTGCACGGATGTCCCCCCCTCTGGCTCCTGTGTTTAGGGGCAGCCAGCCCCTAAACTGCCCCCGCCCCAAGCGCCAGCCCCACAGCTCCCATTGGCTGGGAACTGCGGCTAATGTGAGCTGCAGGGGTGACACCTGCGGACAGGGCAGCGCACAGAGCTGCCTGGCCGAACCTCCGCATAGAAGCGGGAGTGGGGACATGCTGCTGCTTCCAGGAGCTGCTTGAGGTAAGCGCTGCCTGGAGCCTGCACCCCTGACCCCCTCCAGTGCTCCTGCCCCAGTCCGGAGCCCCTTCCCGCACCCTGAACTCCTCATTTCTGGCCTCACCCCAGAGCCCTCTCTCCCCCCACCCGATGCCCCAACCCCCTGTCCCAGCCCCGATCCCCCTCCCACCCTCCAAACCCCTTGGTCCCAGCCTGGAGCACCCTCCTACACCCTAAGTCGCTCAGCCCCACCCCAGAGCCCACACCTCCAGCCGGAGCCCTCCATCCCTGCACCCCAACCCCCAGCCCAGAACCCCCTCCCGCACCTTGAACCCCTCATTTCTGGCTCCACCCCAGAGCCCGCACTCCCAGCCAGAGTCCTCACCCCCTCCTGCACCCCAGCCCTAATTTTGTGAGCATTCATGGCCCACCGTACAGTTTCCATACCCAGATGAGCCATGAATCGGAACAATTGACAGAGATAAGTATCAAGAAAAAAGACCAACTTGCATTTTATTGGGCTTCTTAGAGTTTGTTAAAGTGCACGTCCCCTTCAACAAACTGTTCTCCAAAATGACAGATATAACAGATGCTACGATTTTTTTTCTCACTCAGCCAGGAATCCCACTATAATTCAGATGGTGTTAGATTTTGTTTCTGCAAGAGAACAGATATGTACATTGAACCATCTCTCTGCTGTTCTTTATGAGCAGGATCAGTACATCCTACATACAATCCAAAGCTACTGACTTTCCTCAATTTGCATCCTTTTCTTTTCACTTTAGTTGAAATGGATGCAATAATGAGCTTTACATTTTAGGCAGTTTGAGAGCTCTATTTTAGTCTAGTCTAACCCCCTACTCAAAGCAGGACCAATCCCCAACTAAATCATCACAGCCAGGGCTTCATCAAGCCTGACCTTAAAAACTTCTAAGGAAGGAGATTCCACCTCCACCCTAGGTAACCCATTCCAGTGCTTCACCACCCTCCTAGTGAAAAAGTTTTTCCTAATATCCAATCTAAACCTCCCCTACTGCAACTTGAGACCATCACTCCTTGTTCTGTCATCTGCTACCACTGAGAACAGTCTAGATCCATCCTCTTTGGAACCCGCTTTCAGGTAGTTGAAAGCAGCTATCAAATCCCCCCTCATTCTTCTCTGCTGCAGACTAAACAATCCCAGTTCCCTCAGCCTCTCCTCAGAAGTCATGTGCTCCAGCCCCCAAGCATTTTTGTTGCCCTTCACTGGACTCTTTCCAATTTTTCCACATCCTCCTTGTAGTGTGGAGCCCAAAACTGGACACAGTACTCCAGATGAGGCCTCACCAATGCCAAATAGAGGGGAATGATCACGTCCCTCGATCTGCTGGCAGTGCCCCTACTTATACAGCCCAAAATACCGTTAGCCTTTTTGGCAACAAGGGCACACTGTTGACTCATATCCAGCTTGGATTGTCACATAGGAATCAAAATAAGTTAAGTTACCATGTTCAGATTATGAAGACAAAAATGTTAGCAAATCAAAATCAAAACTTTCAAGTCATTAGTTATGGGTAAAGGTATGAAAGGATGTTAGACTGTTTAATTATTTTAGGAAGAAAAAGCAAATTGACTTGGTAATTCTCATCTGTTTATCCTCCTAGCTAAATGGAAGTTTGGGGTCTGTGCAGTTTCACTAGTGGAGATAGAGGGGATTATTTTACTCAAGAGGAGTACTCAGGAGTAGGACTGACTCTAAAAAGGCCTCTGTAAACTTCACTTTCTGTATAAGACATTTCTTCCCGACTGCTGCCATTACGGTTGTGTCAGTGCGTGGAAGGTATGGACTGACATTGCAGGGGTTTGATAACTAGAGCTGGAGAAGTGCCCAGTTCCCTGTCCCACTATCCCCTGTACCTTGAGGGCCAGCTTTTCAGTTTGGGCCTAGGAACCGCCCCTCAGTGTTGGAAGGTCTAGCTATGCTGTGCTTTCTGCAGGCTGCATCCTCATTGAATTAGGTACGTCATACTTTGCACTAAGTAGGGCAAGCTCGGATCTGGTCTAATTTAGTGAGGGAGGACCCAACTATGATGCATGCATCGTATACATGTGTTCATTCGTACACTGCTTGACAGCAGCTGATAAGGGGTAACCAGCTGGGTGGCCGGTCACAAAGATAGTACTAACAAAACTGCCGAGAGGAACAGGTATTAGTAAAACTGGCTGGACCATCCTAGCCAGCCCAAGCAGTCCACACTCCAGCTGTGAATCTGAACAATCCAGCTATTTTCATTCTGCCAATTCCAGTCACCCCTGCTGTTCTGCAATCAGCCTTTAGCTGACAGCAGTCAAGATCACTCTTCCTTAGCGGTGCTTAGAGTAGTTAAAACTTGACAGTGAAAGCAGCAGTTGTAGTTATGACTCAAGGAGAAGTATCGGTAAGGTGTTAGGAAAAAAATTAACTTCCTTATTAAATTCACTGAAAGCAATTATATTTGTTGTACAAATAATTTGTGATTACAAGGCCAGAAAGGACCATTGTGATTTAGTCTGACCTCTTGTGTAAACACAGGCCATAAGACTTGCTTGAATAAATTTAAACTAGAGAATCATTTACCCCCAAAAAGTCTTGACTGAAAAGTTTCCAGGGATCCATCCCAACCCCTGGTAAGTTTTTCCAGTGGTTAAGTTACCCTCACTGTTAAGTTTGCACTTGATTTCTAGTATGAATTTGTCTAGCTTCAAGTTCCAGCCATTGGACTGTGTTATATCTGTTACATTGAAGAACCCTCTTATCAAGTTTTAGTCCCCATGTAGATAAGTATTGTAAAGATGTAACATATGTCTTACCACATCTAGAGAGGAGTAGCCAACATGGTGAGAAATTCAGTTTATAGCCAGGGTGGTTCACTTACAACAGTGCTTTTGAATAGGTCAGTCATTTTCCATTCCCTCTAACTACTACTCGCTGTGAAAAAGATCTCTGCCACAGCCAGCACGTAACTCGGTTTTCTAGAAGCAATTGTTTCTGTATTCCATTATGGATAAACCTCTCACATCTTAACCTTCAGTCTCTCATCATGCAGGACCTAGGTTCTCCAGCCATAGAAGAACAAGTTGATCAGTCTGCAATAGATGATGAAACTGTCCTTATTGTTCCTTCACCCCATGGTTTTATTCAGACATCAGATGATATAGACAATGAATCCGTCTTACCTCTGACAACATTAACAGGTACTATCAGACAGATGCTTAGTGCAATTGACCTGAAACAAGATTCTTTAGTTCAGGGGTTCTCAAACGTCATTGCACCATGACCCCCTTCTGACAACAAATATTACTACATGACCCCAGGAGGCGGGACCGAAGCCTGAGCCTGCCACTCCGGGCAGGGGGGCCCAACCCAAGGGCTTCAGCCCCAGGCAGGGGGCCTGTAACCTGAGCCCCACCACCAAGGGCTGAAGCCCTCAGGCTTTGGTTTCATTGATGGATGGTGCAGCTTAGGCTTCGGCTCTGGGCCCCAGCAAGTCTAAGCCAGCCCTGGTAACCCCATTAAAACAGGGTCCCAACCCCCAGTTTGAGAATGGCTCCTTTGGTTCAATATGGTAATTGAGCTCCTCTAATCATTCTATGCATTATAGCCTTTATGGAATCTTCATATAACTTACCTTCCAAATCATTGTTAGTTTGAAACTTTAGAAATAAGCCTCTTTAGATGAAAGGATTTGGAAGCTTTTTTCAAAACAAGGAAGTCATGCATTCATCTGCTTTCCTCCACTGCACCAATGGTAAATGCCAACTAATTAGTTTTAGACTACTTAAACTGTAGCTGGAAAAATGTTGATGGGTGGTAGCAGTTCCAGCCCTTGTGAAGACCACTCAGTGTGAGGCTTGAGTTAGAGATCGGAGCCTGATCAGTAATTTTTGTTGTGTGCAATTCTGTATACCTGCTTTTTAGAGGAAATTGTTTTTGAAAAACTAGAGGGTCTCAGAGTAGCTGCATTAATAGTTTAATTTAAATTGATGCAAAGCACTACCTATGTGTTTTTGAGGTAAGTTTTTATAGCAGTACAATAAGTTTGAGTCCTTAACATGTTATGGCTCATTGCAGATCCTATATTGCAACACCATGGAGAGGGATCACACATTATTGGCTCGTGTTTGGACAGTCCTGATTCTGAAGATTCAAAGGATGTTGAAGACTTAGTGAGTTGTCACTAAGAAGCAGTAATCATGTCTGCTTTCTAAATGAACCTGTTTGCATCATGAAATTACAGTTGCAATCCTGTACCACCTTCCAAAGAAAGTAGTCAGTCCACATGTGTAGAACATTCTCAAGTTGAAATGGCTACAGTGCACTTTTACTGCTCACAAGACTGTGTACTTCATTTGTAAAGGGTACAGCAGCTAATTGAAGCCCCAGTCTACTGCTTTGCAGCAAGGGGTTATTAAGAGTCTCAGTTGCACACTGTTAGGATCCACTCAGTCATTTTGACCTGGCTGTTGCCCATCTGTTGGACTTTATGCACCTTGAAAACTGGATGGAAGCCAAGGACTGTAGCCCTTAGCTTATTAGTGCAGCAACAAGAATTAGTTTGCACACACTTCATGGAAAGTGGATGAGGATTTCTGCACTTCTTGGCTCTTCTACAATACAGAGTTACGACTTGTTACTTTTCCTCTTGACATTTAGCTGAGGATAGCTCAGTGACTTCAGAGTGTGCGGGCAAGAGCAGTATTGCAGAAGAGGTCTGTTTTCCCAATCTCATTGGACGTACCAGTATTTCCAGCACAAAGGACCCTAGTTACAGATGCTTATAGGGTTGTCTTTTGCTGTGCCTGTTCCTGAAGAGTCCGTTGCTGGCAATGGATGGAGTTGCAGAAAGATCAGAAGTGGTTTGGTTTTTTTTAAAAGTAAAAAAATAATCACTACAGCAAGTTCAATAAAAGGGAAACTTATAAGAAAGGGAAGGCTACGGAGGTCCACCAGCATCCCTCTAAAGCCTAGAGAACAAAAAAGCCTCGAGCCTTCAGAGGCCATTCCAGGTCAGGTAGAAAGACTGCCTACCTAACTAGCTATTCTCATTACACTTCCAGCCTCTCTCGGAAGGTGAGTTGGATGCAGCACATTAATATTTGGGGGATGGCAAGGAGGTGGTAGCACCCTTTGCAAGGTCTTGAAGAAGCAGCTCAGTGATAGTTTGGGCCTGTGTCCCTAAAGCAATGGAAAGCGATTCATTCGCCACTTCAGGCGCATAGCAGACACACTAGGCTGAGCAGCCTTCTAAGTGTGCGTGCGAGTGTGTGAGTGAGTGTGGGGGAAATAACTACAGAAATTAGACTGATGTATAAATTATTTTATTTATTTCTGTAATTAGCTCTTCATAATCAGAGTTGGTCTTTCAGTCTGTGGTTTTGTTAATGTGAAATTAAGTTGTAGTTTCAACAAAAGGTTGCCTAGGGAACAGAAATAATTGTATAGTCAGTTTAAACAAAAATAAAGTATTTGTCTTAGTAACTGTAAGATGCCATTTATTTATTCTGTTACAGATCTTTGCAATGCTGCAGTTATTTGTACAATAAAAAAATGCATTTTTTTCCAAAATGAAAAAGCTTGTGCCCTTCTGAAACATCAGTATAGTTGGAATGTGCATTAAGTGCAAAGTTAGCTCTTAAATAAAAGCAGTGTCATGTCATATGGCAATAATTCTTCCCAACACGAGGGACTTTAGATATACATTTACATGAAAATCATGTACTGATTATCCCTGAACAATCCCTTTCTTCATCCCTGTCCAGCTGATTATCCCCTTTGTTTCTAGGGTGGAGCTAAGAACAGTCTCGCAATCATTTACCCACTTCATGGAAGTACAGGTTGGCACATATACATAACATGACAATAGAAAATAAGATATAGTAAATTAGATTCCTAAACTTAGGTTCCAAGTCTCCTTGTCGATACCAGTAGATCTAGAAAGGAGAGAGTGATTTTGCATTAGAAATCAAATCAGGTATTTATATGCAAGATAAACAGGCTACAGTTCAGTGCAGGAGTAAGTAACTGTGAAACTAAGAAGTTCTAGGGTTTTCTTTAACATCCCCCCCTTTAAATTGGACTAATGAAGAGAGCAGTTAGTAGAAGGAAACCTCACTGAAAACTAAGCACTAAGAACAACCACCCACTTCTCTCTTTCAGCATTCTTGTGGAATGCACTTCCATGCTTTAGGGAGATACTAGCCACTCAAGTATTGCCTGCCAGTATCACAGTCAGCTTACTTACCGTTCCTCTAGACACAAGACCGTTTCATTTTGAGAAATGTTAATTATGCAAGTAATGAGACTTGTGAGCTTGCTTTGCAAACAGTAAGGCCTGGTCCACACTAGAAAATTAGGTTGGTTTAACTATGGTGGTTGGGATGTGAGAAATCCACACCCCTGAACAGTGTAGTTAAATAGACTTAAGTCCTTGTGAAGGCAGCACTAGAGGTTGACAGAAGAATTCTTCTGTCTGCCTACCTACCCCACCACCTCTCATGGAGGTGGAAGTACCTATGCTGACAGGAGAATCCCTTTTCTCAGCATAGATAGTGTCTATACTGAAGCACCACAGCAGTGCAGTTGTAGCATTTTAAGTGTAGACAAACCCTTAGCTACAGCTGTGTCAATAAGCCATTAACATGTCAAGTAGATTTGTTATTTCAATGGTTGGTTGAAAGCTAGGAAATTCACAGTTAAAGTTAAACAAATTGGAGTCAAATTAAAAATTAAAAAAAACAAAAAAACAAACAAACCCCTAATGATTGCCAGAAAGTCTTTACATACTTGAGATGCCAACTTTAACTCTGCTTGCCTCCCTTTCCTGTTGCAGCTCCCGCCAGTACAGAAGTTAAGAAGACACACCATAGCTAGGGGGTCTACAAAATTCACAGCTGTGAAAATCATGTCACGGACCATGAAATCTGATCTCTGGCTGCCCAGCTCTGAAGACAGAGCAGAGAGCAGGGGCTGCTGGCCCGGTGTCCAGCTCTGAAGGTTGCACTGCTACCAGCAGCAGCACAGAAGTAAGGGTGGCAATCCCGTGACCCCCTTTTGGGTCAGGGCCCCCAGTTTGACAAACGCTGTGGAGAAATCACTCTGTGCATTAATCATGGCATAAATAACATTGAGATGTGTAACAAAGCTATGAAATCTATTTATACCGTGACCAACCTGCAAAAAAAGTGTGTGTTTTCTCCGTGATTTAAGTAAACCTCTAACCATAGCATAGTCTTTTGTTGTAGGATGTGACCTGTACACTCTCGGTAGCAGGTGCATAGACAAGCCTACTGTGAATGTGTTAAATATTGGGATGTTGTAGCCTGGATGCTCAGGAGGGGACAATAGGAGAACAGAAGATAAATTTGATAGGAAGTCTGCCCCTTTGCACTCGCAGAATAAACACAAGATATCTACCTTTGACCAATATCCAGTGCTTTACCAGATTTCAAGTGCACACCTGTACTATAATCTACAGCTGCCCTACTTAGAGGGTAGGTGTAGCTAGTTCACTACTGTATTATGAAAAACAAAAGGATCTATTATGTACATAAAATACAACTGTGTATATTTCCCAATAAATGTAGCAATACTTACAAGTATGCCAGCAGAAACACTACACAAGGATATGCAGAAAGCAAAAAATATATTCACTGGTTTTGGAGGTAGTTGAGGAAAGATAAAAGCACTGATCAGAGTGACCTGTACAGAGAAATACAGAGAGACTAAATATTTTCATAGTGGCAAAAAAACAAACAAACCACCCAGACTCACCTCACAGAAGCAGAGTTATGAAGTGACCAAGGAAACAGTTTAGGATTCCACGACAACCAATACCCACCCACCATGGCGAGAGGCAAGGTGAAGGTATAGGAGGTTGGAAAGGACTAGGGACAGAATTTTTAAATAACTAAGTACCCCTAACCACATAGGCACAATTCTTAGTGATTGTACAATAGTTCCCTTCCAGTGGCCCAATACAATCCTCATGTCCACGTAGAAGGACAGATGGAAATGGAAAATTCAAGGGTCACACACACAATCTTAAGGGAGAAAAAGCCATGTAGAACTCATGTATTAACCAGAATAGTGCTCCTTCTGGCAGTCTTGAAAGATATCCTGCTCCCAGCGGACTATAACCATCCCTTATGGATGCAGGTCTTGCCACATTATCTTGTGCCTTGTCACCTCAAGAACCAAGTCCTACATAACTGGGTTTAATTTTGAAGGCCTGTCAAAAAGTTCCAACTGGCTACATAGCATGTGGCTAGCCAAATGTTAGACCAACTAAACCAAAAAAATACTGCAGCAGTGTGTCTTACTTTTTGCAGCAGCTAATTTACTTCTAAGGTTCTGGTCATAATTTACAAACATGTAAATGGTCCCCAGCTATCTTCCAAACTACTTCCCCACCTAGGCTTCATCCCAGCATTACTGCTTGGAAGGGATGTTTCTGCTACATGGTTCTCCTCAAGGGAGTTCCGAGGCTGGAGGTCCTCTGTGATGGGCATGGCATTCTATCCTGGTTTTGTTCAAGGATTTTCTCTCTCTGGACTTCCCAATATCAGGCTGGATTCCCTGACTATTCAGGCTTCGGGTGCTACCCATCATGTTGGCTCGCCAAGTCAGGAAAGTCAGCGGCTACCATCACAGATCATGGAGTAGCCGCCCCCTTTTTGTGATAGCATTTGGTTCTTTCAAGAGCTGGAGGAAAGCACAGTGAGATAGGACAGCAATGGGTGCCTCAACCACATGTAAACATTTCATCCAGCACTAGGGAGTGCTGCTGAAGAGTTCCTTTCTCGCACGGATTTGGGGAACTTTATTACTTGTTTTAAAAAGGACTCAGTTCCCGCAAAGCGGCAGCAGAAAATAAAACTGCCAAAAGAAAATGGCCAAGGGTCTCAAATGACTAGCAGGCCAGTGTGCAAAGGATGGAAGCGCTTCGGGCTAAAACCTGGGCCCACTCAAGTCAGTGGAAATTTTGCCATTAAACTTCAACAGAATCAGGACTTGAACCATAGAAAGAAAAGAAATGTAGTTTGGGAAGTGGAATACTTACTATAAGCAGCAAGGATGTTAAGCTACCAACAGCTAAGTTGATGATTCGATCCTGGAAGAAGGAAGAAAAGGAGGAAGTAACACCTGGTCATCTCATTTATCAGCCTAACATTTGATTAATGTGTGTATTACAATAAGATGTAGAGGCCCTAACTGCGATCATGGTGCCATTGTACCACTGTACATTCACACAGTGTTTGAGGGGCCCAGCCCCCCAGGCGCTTACAAGACAAACCAATTATTTTTAAATTCCATCCTTCATCTATATGCAGTTCTACTTTGAAATGTAACCACATCTCACTGGAGATCTTCCACCGTGTATTGAAGTCAGCAAATCTCTCACTGACAAAAGCAAGCTGCTACTCCTTTTAACTCCTACAAGCCCTGCAGAGCGGACACCATTCTGAATGAGAGAGCGGGAGTCTGTTTCCTGTGCATTAACAGTGGATTTTTTTAATTTGTTTTTTTTTTTAAACATCACTTTCCTGTGTTGCTGTACCCTCACACCTGTGTAAACCCACTAAAATAGCAGGATTGCACACAGGGCTGGCACGCGCGCACACACACACACACACACACTAGCAATGGTGGAGAGAACACAGATTGAGACAGGTCTTAGGTCAAGTTTGTAGGGCTCAGGGAGGACCACGTACCATCTTTGTACTTTGAAACCAAGTGAGATCTGTTCCCCAAGTTAGACACCTACGTGACCTGGTGGTGGTGGGGGGGACTTCAACTACTCAGACATCCGTTGGGAAAATAACACAGCAGGGCACAGATTATCCAACAAGTTCTTGGAATGTATTGGAGACAATTTTTTTTATTTCAGAAGGTGGAGAAAGCTACTAGGGGAAAGGCTGTTCTAGATTTCATTTTAACAAATAGAGAGGAACTAGTTGAGAATTTGAAAGTGGAAGGCAGCTCGGGTGAAATGGTAGCGTTCACGATTCTAAGGCAAAGGTTCTCAAACTGTGATCTACAGACCACTGGGTGGTCCACGAGCTCCATTCAGGTGGTCCGCGGATAGTTCCCTCTAAGGTGTGCACCTAGGCAGCCGCACACGAGAGAGTGAAGGGCCCCCCGCCTAATTAGTGGAGCTGCGCAGGCCTGGCTCCACTAATTAGGTGCCTGGACCCTGGAGAAGACGCACATGTAAGGTGAGGTGGTGACCTTGGGCGGGGGGGAATAGAGGGTAGGTGGGAGGGGGCAGTAGAGTAAGAAGAGTGGGTGGGGGGAATTTGGGACATGCAGGGCTGCGGCAGCCAGAGAAAGAGGCAACTTTTCCCAGCTCCAGGGCTGTGGTTACTGGGGACAAACGGCGCTTCTGCCCGCCCTCAGCTCTGTGGCAGGGTAGAGACCCCCCCTCCTTCCCAGCCCCAGCTCAGGTGCTGCTGTGATAGGGGAGAGGGCACACCCATCGCATTAGAAAGGTAAGACTGATATTAAAATACGAGTTGTGCGCTTTTATTTGTAGAACAAAAACAAAAATTCGTTTTTTTTTATAGTGCTTTTATCCAAAGTGCTTTGCAATAGTTAGCTAATGTACAAACAACATTTGGAAAGATCGTTAAGTGGTCCACCGAGACCCTCAGCAATTTTCAAGCGGTCCGTGGGGGGGAGGGGGGACTTTGAGAACCACTGTTCTAAGGAATGGTACGAGGGAGACCAGCAAAAGAAAGACAATGGATTTCAAGGAGGCAGACTTTGGCAAACTCAGGGAGTTGGTAGGTAAGATCCATGGGAAGTGAGTCTAAGGGGGAAAAAACTGAAGACAGTTGGCAGTTTTTCAGAGAGACATTATTAAGGGCACAAGAGCAAACTATCCCACTGCGTAGGAAGTATCGGAAGTCTGGCAAGAGACCACCCAGGCTTAACCAGGAGATCTTCAATGATCTAAAAATCAAAAGAGTCCTACAAAAAGTGGAAACTAGATCAAATAACAAAGGATGAATATAAACAAACACCACAAGTATGTAGGGACAAAATTAGAAAGGCCAAGGCACCCAAAGAGATCAAACTAGCTAAAGACTTAAAAGGGTAACAAGAAAACGTTCTACAAATATATTAGAAGCAAGAGGAAAACCAAGGACGGGGTAGGCCTCAATGAGGGGGAAAAACAGTAACAGAAAATGTGGAAATGGCAAAGGTGCTTAATGACGTCTGTTTCAGTTTTTACCAAGAAGATGGGTGGTGACTGGACGCCTAACATAGTGAATGCCAGTGAAAATGAGGTAGGATCAGGTGCTAAAAATAGGGAAAGAACAAGTTAAAAAATTACTTAGACAAGTTAGATGTCTTCAAGTCACCAGGGCCTGATGAAATGCATCCTAGAATACTCAGAAAGAGAGATTAAGGCCTCAAAAATTTGGCAGGCATCTACCTGCTCACCAGAGACTGATTTGAAAGTCAAGCATCGCTCACTTGCGAGAGCCAGAGGCCAGTGCCCAAGCGAGGCGGCTAGCTCCACTATCACCCACAGCTAGGCACATCAGCCTGGCTGTCCCAAAGAGCAGAGCACTGGCATTCGCACTGACTTTCATATAGGCCTTTGGCTAGCAGAGGTCTGAAGTGTCAATCTCCCTCTCCTGCTAGCTGCTGAAAGGGAGAAGGAGCCTTCTGCCATCTCCCCTCCCTTCCTCCAGAATGGATCACTGTTGCCGGCAGACAAGGGAACAGCGGTGGTGAACCTGACCAATCTTATTAGTTTCATTCTGCTACTGCTGTGCAAAGCCAGGAACAGAAGCAATGAGAATGGAGTAGTCTGCAGACACCAGGGCAATGCTGCATTACGTTACACTCCAGGCACATTGGGATGGGTTTTTGGTTTATAAATGGACTCACGTCCTGCAGCAATTGATGGTTTGGAGGACACATTAAGCCCATTAGACCAGCAGTGCCAACTTATATTAAGCCAGGTAAGATGCATTCAGTTGCTTATTCTATAGTAAAGCAGCAGCATTTCCTAACAAGGTTGAACTTTTCTCAAGCCTACATTCATTAAAAAGCAAGTGCCTACAGAATGACTTGGCAAAAGAACAAAAGACACAAAGCGGGGGCTGGGGGGGGGGGGTGTTGGGATACACGTCAGTAATGGCCTTTCCTGGAAATAAAGACTCAAATCTTGCCCCTTTCATCCAGCTGAATCCAGAAATGCTTTAATGGGGACATTGGCAAGTTTAGGTGGGGTTTTTTGTTTTGTTTTTTTTAATAAACAGGCTAATCTAAAACTCAAGTTTCTGATACAGCCCCCTTTAAATAGTATGAACAGGATGCTTTTGTAGGTTTTTCTTTTTTTAAATTTTACATTCCCCCTCCCCCCCCCCCCCCGACTCCATGCTGATGTGCCAGGGTCTTTAGAAAATGCCATCAGTCCTCCCCTCTGCTATGTGCCTGCCTGCCAGCCCTTCAGGGTCAGCTTTGCGGCTCTAATCATCACTGGTGAACATCTGCTTGCACAGGGGCCCCCGCAAAATTAAGTTGCTTCAGCTTCAGCCCCAGGCAGAGGGGCTCGGGCTTCAGCTTTCTGCCCTGGACCCCAGTGAGTCCAAGGCCAGCCCAGTTCTGATTTATTTTGGCTGACACCCTCCCTCCCCTCCAAACCTGCTTATGGTCCCCAGGGGCCCCCAGACCCCTGGTTGAGTACCACTGGTCTAGTGCAGGGGTCCTCCATCCTCCCCCTATTGGGACACAATTCCTCCTCTTCAGCAAGGTGAGTGACTGTGACCCACTGACGCTTGCATGCTACCTCCCAGCTAAGAATCCCCAGCCTAATGCAACAGTTGTCAGACCATGGTCTATGGGCCCGTAGTGGTCCTTGGGGGCACTTGCTGATCGGCAGAGAGCTGGCTGGCTGACATGACGACGAGTCTCCTTGTTTCCAGCTGCTATATTTAGAGACACTGAACTTTACTTCCCACACATAAGTAGTTACTGAAGTTGCCACGGGGAAGTTCTGGGATTGCAAATGGGAAGGGAGGTACTCCAGCAGTTAATGCCCAGAACTGGGTGATGAAGATCTAATCCTGCCTCTACCACAGACATGCAGTGTGACCCTGGACAGGTCACTAAACCTCTGTGCCATAGTGTCCACATCTATGGTACTTAGAGATCTGCCTGCACTGTAAGCTGTGCAGGGCAGAGAGAGAGTCTTTCACTCAGTATGTACAGTGTTATGTACACCTACGGAGCTCAGGGCTAAACGTGCAGCCACCTCTGAGGTAAAACAGATGCTCTGTTCCAACAGTGCACAGACCCGTAGAAAGATATCCTAACCAATTGAAGCTACAGGGAGATTTTCAATAGGTAGAATAGAGGAGTGCCCCAAATGTGAACCTGGCTCCCCATACTCTTGCAGAAGGATGCCAAGGGATCGCTGGGGGCCACAAACGGACAAACTATTTCCTGTCTCTTCTTTTGAGCCACACTGAGGGTACTGTTTAAAGCATGAAGAGGGAAAGTCTCTCACAACACCAGTAAAAGAACAATGTCAAGCATCTCAGATTCACACAGTGAGAACTGCTATGAAGCTTTAAAAAAAGAAAACAGAACCCATGTGTTCTGTTCACGGTGTACACCCGAGAAGTTTGTTTCTCTCTAACAGTCTTGCAGAAAAGCTGCAATGCAACCCAACTGTATTCCTTAGGATTCAGAAAGAGAGAAAGCAGGCTGCTCACTAAAATAGAACGGCACAACTCAGCCTGCCTCTAGGCCAGCAGTTCTCAACCCACAGCCCAGTTAACACAGCTGTGGCCCAGCTGTGCACTAAAAAAAATTGAACGTTTGCTGCTCTTGTCTGGCAGGGGGAGAGGCTGACTCAGGGGGAGACAGCATCTGGCAGCCTGCTGGAGCACTCCTACTAGCAAGGGGCTGGGTGAGTGCCACAGGGGAGCAGGATGCAAGAGAGTGGATATCTGGGCAAGTTTGTGCGGGGTGAGGCTCTGGGAACTAGGGGTTTCCTGTGGCCAGGGAGGTTGAAGTGTTCTCCTACAGGAACATATTTTGCAATATACAAAAACCTGTAGGAGAACACTTCAACCTCCCTGGCCACACAATAGCAGATCTTAAGGTGGCCATCCTGCAGCAAAAAAACTTTAGGACCAGACTTCTAAGAGAAACTGCTGAGCTTCAGTTCATTTGCAAATTTGACACCATCAGTTTAGGATTAAACAAAGACTGTGAATGGCTTGCCAACTACAGAACCAGTTTCTCCTCCCTTGGTTTTCACACCTCAACTGCTAGAACAGGGCCTCATCCTCCCTGATTGATCTAACCTCGTTATCTCTAGCTTGCTTCTTGCTTGCTTATATTTACCTGCCCCTGGAAATTTCCACTCTTGCATCCAATGAAGTGGGCATTCACCCACGAAAGCTCATGCTGCAAAACGTCTGTTAGTCTATAAGGTGCCACAGGATTCTTTGCTGCTTTCACAATATTAAAATGCAAAATCACATCATGGTCCTTTCACATGGGCTGGGATGAAAGGATGGTCATTGGCCAAGATTTTTCAAGAGCAGCTAGTAATTTTGGGTGCCTAACTGAAGGCTTTAAGGGGCCTGATCGTACTCATCATTTTCTGATAGTCAGGCCTCTTTAAAAGATCTCAGGTTAGGCACCCTGTAGTGAGGTGGCCTGGCTCCCAGCCGCACCTGAGAGGGAAGAGCCAGAACAGCCGCCCCCAGTGGGCGGAGCCACCACCGCCTGTCCCCGCCCCCCGGAAGTCAAGGGGCGGGACAGGAAGTATAAAGGCCCGGCCCCAGCGCTCAGTTGCTACCTGGCCGCCGGAGAGGACAGACGCTACTGCCCGAGCTCCTGTTAGGCTGAGCCTTCCCCGAGCCTGGTACCCCGAGGAGGACTGGCTGAGCCTTCCCCGAGCCCGGTACCCCAAGGAGCTGCCCGAGCGTCCCCCTGACCCGAGTCCTGAGGAGCAGCCCGACCTAGCCAGCCCTCAGCATGCCGAGGAGCCCATGGTGTGGGACCCCGCTGCGGACACCAGTGATGAGCAGGTACCCATGGAGGGGGAGATGGGAAGTAGCCTGGGGGTAGCTGACACCAGTCTGGCTACCGCAGATTTCAAGCCGATGTCGGTGTGTTGCGGTCAGGACCCCACCGACACAGCAGCAGACTAACTGCCGCTGTTAGGGCCCCGGGCTGGGACACAGTGGAGTAGGTGGGCCTGTGTCCCCCCTGCCACCCTCCTCACGGGTGGCAGTCTCCCCCTCATACCAGCACTCAGGCATAGAAGTCTGGACTTACCTGTTGTGCGTTTGCTCAGCTCCTGCCCAAGGACCTGAGCCCCTGAACTACTGTTTGTTTTGCTCAGCCCTGCCTGAGGGTCTGAGCCCACAAACTACTGTTTGTTGCCCCGCCCTGACCTTGGGCTGGGGCCTTGACTCCTGTTGGGTTTGCTCAGCCCTGCCCGAAGGCCTGAGCCCGGGACTACTATTTACTGCCGCCCGGACCGAGGGCTTGGACTTTGGGAGACTGAACTGCACTCTAAGCCTCACGCAGTGAGGCGACCTGGCTCCAAGCCGCACCTGAGAAGGCCGAGCCCCACACCAGAACGTCTACACACCCAAAATCAGCAGCTGCTTTTGAAAATAATAAAAAACATGCCCATTCTGCCTACAGCCATGGGGTCAGACAAGGCTTTTGCTTCTGTTTGTGTACTAAGTTCTATTCAATCCTAAAATGATGAAATTGCAGGGGTGTGTGTGTGTGTGTGTGTGTGTGAATAGGCTTGCCCATGAGACAGCTGATCGAATACTCCAATCCCACATCAGTGACTACAATAAACGTGAAGGCAGAGTGAAAGTTAAAGCAGCAACAAACACAGTCTGCTGGGAACAGTTCTCTAGCTTGTGGCCAGTTTAACAACTAAATCTAGCTGATTAACCAATTCCATTTCAAGGTCTAATTCCCCATTTCAGGAATGGTTGCAATGAAACCACCTTTCAGGGACTCGAGGTTAAACCCACAAAGAGTGGATAAAAAGTTCCAAATATACCATCAGCAGAACAAGGTATTTCAGGATACTGGGATTAGAGTAACTGATCCTGAAATCCCAGGATTGCAGAAGTGATCTGAGATTGTATTTCCCAGCACCCAGTGGCACTTCAGCTCCTGGCAGCTTAACGTGGCAAAAAAGGTTACACCAGGGGTTGGCAACCTATGGCACGTGTGCTGAAGGCAGCACGTGAGCTGATTTTCAGTGGCACTCACACTGCCCGGGTCCTGACCACTGGTCCAGGGGGCTCTGCATTTTAATTTAATTTTAAATGAAGCTTCTTAAACATTTAAAAAACCTTATTTACTTTACATATAAGAATAGTTTAGTTATATATTATAGACTTATAGAAAGAGACCTTCTAAAAATGTTAAAATGTATGACTGGCACACAAAACCTTAAATTAGAGTCAATAAATGAAAACTCGGCACCCCACTTCTGAAAGGTTGCCGACAGTAGTGAGTCGGTGTGGCTCCCCTCCTGCCCTGAGGAGGGAGCTCCCGTACAGACACCCAAGTGGGCGGAGCCACCCCCACCAGTCCCCGCCCCCCGGAAGTCAAGGGGCGGGACAGGAAGTAGAAAAGCCGGCCGCCAGAGATCAGTTGGAGCCCAGCCACCGCCAGGAGCAGACGCGCCGGCGGGAGCTCCTGACTAGAAACCCGCCGGGGCCCGCCGCAGCTGTTCTGACTGGCCGGAGCTCCCCCGCGCCCGGTACGACGAGGAACCACCGGAGCCTCCCCGTGACCGGTACCCAGAGGAGCCGCTGGAACTCCCCCGCGCCCAGTACGACGAGGAGCCACCGGAGCCTCTCCGGCCCTGCTGTTACCCGGAGGAGCCGCCTGAGCGCGCCTGGCCGGACTTCCCGGCGGAGCTACCCGACCTGCCCCCAAGCCCTGGTCCTGAGGAGCCTATGCAGCTCGACTGGCCTGGACCCAGTGCAACTGAAGAGGTAGGCCCTGAGGGGGAAATGGAAAGTAGCCCGGGGGTAGCCAACCCCTGTCAGGCTGCAGGCACTGAAGTGCCGATGTCAGTGTGTTGCGGTCAGGACCCCACTGACCGGAAGCAGTGATAACCGCTGCCAGGGCCCCGGGCTGGGACACAGTGGAGTGGGTGGGCCTGTGTCCCCCCTGCCACCCCACTCACGGGTGGCAGTCTCGCGCTCAGACATAGCAGTCTGGACGCACCTATTGTCTGCTCAGCCCCTGCTTCCTAGGGCCTGAGCCTATTGAACTGTTTTGCTGCTCGGCCCCTGCTTCAGAGGGCCTGAGCTTGTTATACCGTTTTCTGCTACACTGCCCACAGTGACAGCAGACGCGTAAGGAGTCGGTGTGGCTCCCCTCCTGCCCCAGGAGGGTCGAGCCCTGGCGCAACCGACTACACCGACCCCTGGGTTACACATACATAAGCAGGAAACAAAGATGGCTACAGGGATTGATAACGGGATGGAGCCTTCCACGACATCTGGTCCCTCCGACTACCAACACAGGTCAGCGCTGACCAGAAGCTGAAACAGACATCTGTTCGGGACCAATACCCAAAGAGAGCATGAGGTTAGCAGAGTTGCTAGCAAGCAGGCGTTTACAACACACACACTACAGCTGTCATCCTCATTGGCAAAGAGCCCAAGGATGGAGAGAGCAGGAGGATCAGAACTACGTCTCACCTCTAGAGGCAATTCCCTCCCACCAGGAGAGAGGCATGTAGGCAAGGAAATGTAGCGAGATCCATACAACTGCTGCTGCTACTTCCTGATCTCTGCCTGCAGAAAGGGCTTCACTTTCCCGAGTTATCATGTAAGTTACTAACATATTGCATTGCATACAAAAATGTTCAGAACACCAAGTTTGCAAATCGAGCACTGAAAAGTAGCAACTGCTAGGATTAAGGGTTGCCCGGGCAACTTTGATTCTGCCCCCTTGTACATTGTGATGTATGTGATCATGTAATTAAACTCTGCTATTTTCCACAGGACCCCTGCCTCATTCAGTGCACAGGATGGACAGCGGTCACTGAGTGGGTATCTCTTCAGTACTGCATTTTATCCTCATCATTCAACGAACGGCCTTCTTTAACTCTCACAATTCAACCCATGCACTGAATACAGAATTATTAGTTTTCTCATTGGCTTTTCTGTGTTGCGTTCACCATTGTAGCTAAGTGCCTCAAACTTTTTTTTTTGAGGCCACCTCTAATTATTTTTGACTGAACAGTTTTACATCAAAACATGAGGTTTTATCAAAATATTTTGTAAGAATGTGTCAAGTTTGACAAAATACCTTTTTTCCTATCTAATTTTATATATATGTATATACACATACATACACATTATATATATATATTTTTAATGTAATATAGAAGTTGAAACAAAATTACTTTAAGGGAACATTTTGATGATCCCAAACTAATTTTTTTAATTTTCATTTGCAGGAAATTTTGGCTTCTTGTTCCAATTCAGGATAAAAAAAATTAAATGTTGGAATTTCCTGCAAATTGCATATTCTGGTTCCTAAGCAGCACAATTTATCTTCACCCCACCACTCAGAGGTCGGGGCATTAGTAACCCCATTTTACAAATAACTGTCCACTACTTTTGGGTGCCCAACTTGAGATACCCAGAGCCTGATTTTTAGAGCACTGAGCGTTTGATAGTACTTTGTATGTTCAAAGCAAAGCTTTGTTGGGGCTCATCTAGTCCATTAGTCCGCACCAGCACATCATACACTAACTGGCCCCTGCTGGCATGCACTAAAAAGCAGGGCCGGCTTTAGGCAGATTCCCCCAATTCCCCGGAATTGGGCCCTGCACTTAAGAGGACCCCGCGCCCAAGGTGCCTTTTTAAATTTTTTTTTACATACCCAGCGGCGGTCCGGGTCGTCAGAGGCACTTCAGTGGCGGGGGGTCCTTCACTCGCTCCAGGTCTTCGGCAGCATTTCGGTGGCAGGGGGTGCTTCGCTCGCTTTGGGTCTTCGGCAGCATTTTGGTGGCGGTGGGTCCTTCAGTGCCGTGGAAGGCCTGGAGCGAGTGGAGGACCCCCCCGCCACCAAAGTGCCGCCGAAGACCCAGACCGCCGCCGGGTATTCAAATCGGGCCCCACAGTTCCTAAAGCCGGCCCTGCTAAAAAGTTCCCTAGTGCACATTAATGTAGTCCTGTTTCAAACAGTATTACATCAACATGCAGTAGGGAACTTTTTCATGCATGCCAGCAGGGTCCGCATGGGTCAGGTAGTGTGTGACAAACTGGTGAGGACTAAAATATATACCCCACTAGAGCAGACTAACACACTGTGTAGACAAGCCCTAAAATTGCAGTTGTGAGTACTCTGCACTGCTGCAGGTCTGGCCCCAGGTGCCTTAGGTCAGGTACGCAGAAAATGAACATGACTAGTGAAAAGTTTAGTTTAAGTAACTTGCCCACCATTGCACAGAAACTCTGTGGCAGATGCGGGGACAGAATCCAGTTCTCAAGTGCAGCATTCAGCTGCCTTCACTGGGAACAGGGCTTTGGAGCAGAGCCTGGAGCTGCAGTGCGGAGCAGCTCCAGAGCAGTGGAGCTGCAGGTTTTGCCTGGAGCTGGAGCAGAGCCAGAGCACAGCTCCAAAGCCCTGACTGTGAAAGCCATCTTGTCTTTTTGAATCCCCTGAGTCATACCCTACACACCTTCTAACTTCTGCAAAAAAAATGAGGCAGAAATCCTACAGACAACAGCCATGCCCATCCTATGCACTGAATGAGGCAGAGGTCCTATGCAAAAAGAGTAGTATGTGATCATGTATCATAATGCATATGCACAAGAGGGCCAAATTGAGATTGCCCAGACATTACTCAACCTTTGAGTGCTTGAGGTTGCAATCTTCATGTTCTTTTAATGTAGTTCGCCCTGTGTAATTTTTAAAAAAAGCAAACAGACATATGCACACACAGAAGTTACCAGAAGCTTTCCCAAAAAGTGCAGCTTGAGATAGACACCCAGCCTGGAACATTTTCATCCCAAATGGTTGAAGTTTGATAATTAAGCAACTGAAAAGAGGGTCTCATAAAGGGAAGTATCAGGCAACCTTAATTCTAGGCAGTGCAATCTGATCCATCCATAGAGTAGAGGGGGTGATTAAATTTTAAAAAACCCAACAAAACAAAAAAACCTGTTTTATTTTATTTGAATAGTAATTTCTCTTTTTAAAAAAATAAATCTATTTAAAATTAAATCCAAATTTAATATAAAATAAGTTAAGGCCTAAACTTAATGAGCTCTAAGAACATTTAAATAAAATAATAAATGTGCTCTTTTGTGGTAAATTCCAGTTACCATCCTAATGCAGCCTGACACAAATCAGGAGCAAAAAAATTCTCTTGTAAATACACAATATATCATTCACCATTTTCTAACATTAAAATGTACAATAAGACTCTGAAACTATTAAGTTATATAACAACTGCTTACTGAGTCATAGCATAGCCTCCTAGGTAGCAAAAAGATGTTCCAAATCTAGTGTAAAGCCTCTATTTAGTTGTCAACTGACATGTTTTAATGGCTGTATCAACCAAGGAGAATGCACCCTTTAAGAAAATGATTGAAGTACAAATGGAAAAGTTGATAAAATTGAGGATTTAAATCAAGGGTTTTCACGTGGTGATTTAAATCAGGATATAAATCGCCTTATTAAAAAAAAATCAACCCACACTGCTCCACTTATAACAGACACACACAAGCTATAATCCCAGTTATCAGCAGATTCCAGGGACCACCACCCAAGGCTTCTTTGTCCTTCCCCTTCTTCCTTTCCTCCCAGTGGAGCTGGCTTTGAAGTCGGCATCCTAGCTCCCTCATCCCAGGGCAGTTATGTTCTGGAGTCGGCAGCCACAGGGGACCTGGAGCACTGTGAAGTTTGAACGTCCCTGGGAGGTAGAACTCGGCTTCCATTGGCCAGGCTCGTACTGCACAAGCTTCACTCTTGTACTCAACTGTTGCCCTCATAGGCACTGACTCTGTGGGTGCTCTGGGGCTGGAGCACCCCCGGGGAAAAAAAAATAATAAAATAGTGGGTGCTCAGCACCCACCAGCCACCCGCCACTCAGCAGGCCCCACTGGTCAGCTGTTTGGTGGTAGGCAGGAGGTGCTGGGGGAGAAGGGGCGGAACAGGGGCAGGAAGAGATGGGGCGTGCTCGGGAAGGAGCGGTGTGGGGCTTTGGGTGAAGGGATAGAGTGGGGGCGGAGCCTAGGGTGGCACAGGGGTGGAGCATCCACCTGGAAAAAAATAAAAAAGTCGGCACCTGTTCCCTGACCCCTCAGAATAGGGCACATAGGCACATGAAAGGCTTCTCCGTGACAACATCACCTAAAGATACTTGAAGCAGATTCACTTGCAAAGTGGCCTGTTTAATTTACCCAGTCTCCCTGTTCTTCACAATTGTCATTCCTTGGGGTGGGAAAGCAGGATGTCTGGTCACCGAACCAGCATAAGCTATACCACTATAACTGTGTCCACACTAGGACTTCTATCTGTATAGCCCCCCTAACCAACCTAGCTAGGCTGGCATACCTTTTCTAGGTATAACGAAGTTGCATTGGTTGATTTCAATAGGAGTTAGGTGCCTAAATAACTATAAAGATCTGGCCAACATGGACGACGAGCTTGATAGCTTGAAGAACCAGCATGCCCAATAGGCACAGAGTATCTACCTTTGGGACTCAGCCTCGCAAGGAGTAATTAGCACATGGGCAGGCTTGTGCAGGCTGTAGCAGAGTTAGCTCTAGCCAGTGCTAGAATAGCTTGCAATTGTACAGGGCTGACTTTCAGAGATGCTGAATACCAGCAGGGCCCATTGACTTCCAATGGAGTTGCGGATGCTCAGCACCTCTGAAAAGTCAGGTCCATGATGCCCTTAAGTCCTAGTGATCCCCGATATGCTTTACGGGCTCTGAGTCAGCTCCCAGGCATGTCACAGGCTGACCTCCTGCTGACTTCAGACAGGAGCAGACTCAGTCTCTAGGGATCAATTCACCCACCACCTCCAAAGAATAACAGTTCTATTTAGCAGTATGGCAACGGGGGGTGGGGAAGAGTTAAACTTGCAAAGGGATTCAGGCAAGTACAATGACTTATGCTGGAATTGGCCAGGTGAGTGAGAGGAGCATTTAGCTCAAATTATTTGAGCGCCAAGTGGATCGCTAATGATTTAACATTTCATCCCACACTCAGTCAGTCCCTCACTCTGACACACCAGCTTCAACTCACTATGAAGACAGACCTATTACAGATGCTCTCCCTTCTATAATGAACCCTCGTCAACTTCCTCAGTCCCCAGCGACATGCAAAATACTGTTCTTCAACAAGGAACCCCATCCCTGCATCTCCTCCTTCTCCAGGAGCTCAGCCATTGTAGAGCATTACACAACGTTGTTATATCATCATAGTGCCCCAAAGCCCCAGTCAAGGACCATGCCCTCACTGTGCTAAGCACTAGATGCCTCTTAAGCAAGATTCTCTTTACTCAGTCCAGGAATCCCACCCCTCCAAGCACACTGCAGAGCTCAGGGCATCTGTGGAGTCAAGGGATTTCTACCTCCATGCCACATTCAGTTATCACCCCATCTCTGTGAACTAGTAGCCTTCCAAGTATGGTTACCATTGCAACTAGAAAGGCTCCCAAAGAGATGCCTCCTTGTATTGCATAGACTCGGACTTTAAGGCCAGAAGGGACTATCGCGATCGTCTAATCTGACCTCCTGCACATTGCAGGCCACAGAACTTCACCCACCCACACCTGTAATAGACCCCTAGCCTCTGGCTGAGTTACTGAAGTCCTACAATCATGATTTAAAGACTTCAAGTTACAGTAAATCCACCATTTACACTAGTTTAAACCTGTAAGTGACCTGTACCCCATGCTGCAGAGGAAAGCGAAAACCTCCCCAGGGTCTCTGCCAATCTGACCTGGGGGAAAATTCCTTCCCAAGCTCAACTATGGTGATCAGTTAGACCCTGAGCATGTGGGCAAGACCCACCAGGCAAACACCTGGGAAAGAATTCTCTGTAGTAACTCAAGCCCTCGCCATTTAGTGTCCCATCACCAAGCATTGGCGATATTTGCTGCTAGCAGTCACAGATCAGCTACATGCCATTGTAGGCAGCCTCATCCCTTCCATAAACTTATCAAAGTCAGTCAGGTTTTTTGCACCCACTGCTCCCCTTGGAAGGCTGTTCCAGAACTTCACTCTTCTGATGGTTAGAAACCTTCATCTAATCTCAACCCTAAACTTGTCAATGGGCAGTTTACATCCATTTGTTCCTGTGTCCACATTGCGCTTAGCTTAAATAACTCCTCTCCCTCCCTGGTATCTATCCCTCTGATGTATTTATAGAGAGCAATCATCTCTCCCCTCAGACTTCTCTTGATTAGACTAAACAAGCCAAGCTCCGAGTCTCCTCTCACACGGTAGGTTTTCCATTCCTTGGATCATCCTAGTAGCCCTTCTCTGCACCTACCTGTTCGTTTGAATTCCTCTCTCTTAAACATGGGAGATCAGAACTGCACACGGTATTCCCCAGATGAGGTCTCACCGGTGCCTTGTATAATGGCACTAACACTTCCCTGCCTCTGCTGGAAATACCTCACTTGATACATCCTAGGACTGCATTAGCCTTTTTTTACAGTCACATCCTATTGTCAGCTCATGGTTGATGAGAGGATGACTAATACGCCCAGGTCTCTCTCCTCCTCTGTCACTTCCAGCTGATACGTTCCCAGCTTAGCGCAAGAATTCTTCTTGTTAGTGCACTATTTAATTCACACCATTAAATTTCATCCCATTTTTATTACTCCAGTTTTCAAGGTCGTCCAGATCTTCTTTTATGATAATTTGGTCCTCCTCTATATTGGCAATACCTCCCAACATTGTGTCATCCACAAATTTTATTCACACACTTCCACTTTTTGTGCCGTCGTTTAAAAATAATAATAATAAAAAAAAGTTAAATAAGATTGGTCCCAAAATCATCCCTGAAGAACTCCACTAGTAACCTCCTTCCAGCCTGATAGTTCACCTTTCAGTATGACCTGTTGCAGTCTCCCCTCTAAGCAGCTCCTCATCCATCTTTCAATTCTCATATTAATCCCCATCTTCTCCAATTTAACTAATAATTTCCCATGTGGGAACTGTCTCAAATGCCTTACTGAACTCCAAGTAGAGGAAATATGCAGTAGATTTCATTTCTCAAAAGGAGGAGATCAGGTTGGTCTGGCACAATCTACCTTTTATAAAACCATCTTGCATTTTATCCCAATTACTGTTCACCTTTATGTCCTTAACTACTTTCTCTTTCAACATTTGTTCCAAGGCCTTACACGCACTTGAGGACAAACTTACAGGGCTGTAGTTTCCCCAATCGCTTTTCTCCCCCTTTCTTAAAAATAGGAACTACATTAGCAATTCTCCAGTCATAGGGTACAACCCCCGAGTTTACAGATTCATTAAAAATCCTTGCTATTGGGCTTGCAATTACATATGCCAGTTCCTTTAATATTCTTGAATGGAGATTATCTGGGCCCCCCGATTTAGTCCCATTAAGCTGTTTGAGTTTGACTTCCACCTCAGATATGGTAATTTCTACTTCCATCCTCATTCCCATTAGCCACCCTGTCACTGCCCCTAAGTTCTTCATTAACCTTATGAAAAACTTAGGCAGAATATTTGTTTAGATGTTGGGCCATACCATCTTGTTGTTTAGAAGATGGGCCATACCACCTTTAATCTCCACCGCATGCTGAGTGGTCCCACTTCTTTCCTTGTTTTCTTTTTATTTATATGGTCCATTTCGGCTCTTCCTATGATTCAGTGCCAGAGGAGCAAAATAAATCAGAGCAGGAGAGATCCAGAAATCCAGGTCAGGATGAATCCATGCCAGAAGGGGAGGGATTGGAAAGAGTCATGGTTTTAGCATTCTCCGCCAATTAAAGAAAACGCTGCTAACTACCGGCTTTCACCCAAGAGTGCCATGTGCTGTACTTTCAATAACAAGTCTGAAGTTATGGTGCCATGATTCAAGCTTAGCCATTTTGTCCTGAACAATGGTCAAGTCCTACCAAACTCTGTTCCAGCAAATGTCAAGGTTTTAAAGAGACATCTGTCATGCCTCGAGGATCCCACAGCATTTTAATAAGGACTTTGGTACCAGCAGTGCAGGGAGCATGTAGGCAGATCCCACAGTTATCAGACAACCCATCACAACACAGCCGGTGGGGCTGGGAAGCGAGGGAATGGGAAGTGGAAGAAAAGCAGCTAATTGATATATGGCAAGTCTTTTCAGTTTAGAGTGGTAGCTAAGCCTGGTCTACCTGATGTCTGCTTGGTGGCCCCTCAGCAGCTCCTGGTGAAAGGGTGTCCGTTTTATTAATTTCACAACACATCGCCGACACCGCTGTCAGACTTGAGAGAGGCTGCAGTGTACAGGAATTGAGGAGTATCCTGGTCAGTAGTTTGGAAGCCCGCTAGTGGGCCTCCGAGTTTTCTCCTGCAGATGCCACCAGAACGCTTTATAAAGCAGCAGTGTATGAATGTAGCTAGGTTTGTAAGTTTGGGTTCAGTTAGTAAACACAGTTATTTGGAATATAACTGTGTCCCTGTGGCTCCCTTATAATCTTAGTATCATGTAAAGAGTAAGGCAGAGCCAGTGCTCTGAGGTATTCAAGTCTAGACATGGTCCCTTCAGATCAGATTTGAGTCACACTGGAATTTTACCGTTTGCTGTCCATGCTATCTCCATCCTAAGGGTAAACGGTGGACTTCAGCGCTAATAAAAAAAAGTGCTTGGGTGCTATATTCTCTCACACACACACTTCAACAAGGGGCAGGAAGTTAATGTGGTGTGAAGAGTTTTTTTAAAAAAAATGGAGGCCCCGATCGTGCAATCAGCACCATGTGAGCAGAGCCCTGCACTCATGTTGAGCTCTTCCACGGTCAGTAGGGCTCCGCACAGGGGTACATTGCCATGGCCTGCAGGATCATGGCCAAAGCTGGGGAGCCATTAAACAGAAAACTGTAATAAAAACCCTTCCACTGTCTATTACCCTCCTAGATGAGGAAAAACACAGCTGAAAGGGACAGATACCTCCTTTTAGATATTCACTACATATTTACCCTTTCTATTTTGGGCACCTCTGAAGTTAGCTTGACTGGCACTTTTTGGTTTCTCCAGGCAAGGATGATGGCAGAACACAACTAATGCTCTTTCTGGAGTTCTCAGCTGTCACTCAGCTGCATGTCACGCCCACTCAGAACTTCACGGCATCAACAGGGACCAAGCTCACATCCTCCTACTCCAGAAGGCCAGGCCCCCACCACTTAAGCTACAAGGATAAACCATGAAAGACTAGGGATTTGGCCAAAGTCACTGTACTATAGACCCATTCTCACACGCTCTCTGTGGCTTTATGACTGGGTGAGTATTTATCCCCCATGGAACAGTCTTTGGGCCAAAGAGAGAATGACTCTGTAGTCCAGTAGTTAGGACACCCACCAGGGACAGGGAGACCTGGCATCCAGTCCCCCTACTCCATTTACTTTCATTTTTTTAATCCAGAGTGGAACAACTTCAACAAGGGGGACTGAGGGAGCCCCATATCAAAACAGCCCAAAGCCCAGTGGTTAGAGAACTCTCCTCAGAGGATTTTAACTGTGGTCTCCCACCTTTCCCCGCCTCCTGCAGAGAGGGAGAATTGCACTTGGGATGTGGGAGACCCAGGTTAATGCTCCACTCACTGGGCTAGAAGTTATGAAATGGGCACCTCACACCCCACCTTTTGAAGGGGACCCAATCCTGTAGGCAGCCTCTAAGCCCATCTACCAGATTGGGCCCAACAAATAACTTAGGTGGCTAAACACTTATCTTTCCCCAGTGCACGAATCACTCTGCGGCTCTGGACACCAACAGCAAGGCAGCAGTGTGCAAGCCCAGAGGCAAAAAACTTAGACACAGAGTAAACTTTTACCCTGAAAACTTCGGCACTAAATTTAGCCACCTACAGGGTTCAGGGAGAATTATGGATTACAGGGGAACCCAAACTGGGATTTAGGTACCTAAGTATCTTTGCTGATCTGGGCCTTAGTTACTGGCAATATAAATAGCATTGCAAAAAGTAGTTCCTGCCATCTAGCACCCCACCAGGGTCATGTTCAAAACATGTGACATTCTCTAATTAATCCTCACTATAGCCCTATCAAGTAGGTATCGCCACCATTTCACAGGTGATGAAACCGAGGCAGGGAGGTTGAGCGATTTGCCAAGAATGAATACTTCCCCATTCTAGTCAGCTGCTCAGACCACAACTCACAAATGGAGAGTTATCTCAAGAAAAAGGCAGGACAAGAAAAAGAGTCATTCCCCCGATCTTTTGAAATAATCCCACTAAACCAGAAAATTCTAAAGCAAATTTGCCATGGCAAAGTATTTTGCTTAGTTGCCATAGCACAAAGACCCTATTATTAGAAGATTCCACAAGACTGAGCAACTAACACCATGTGCTCGGCATATGTAGTCGGTAGGGTGACCAGATATCCTGATATTAGGAGCTTGGTCTTATTTACACAACTAGATCCCCCTATTCTTTCCCCGCAAAAAACCCAGGGTCCTGATTTTTCACCCTTGCTATCTGGTTACCCTTGCAATTGGGCAAGTCACGTCTACATTACACACCACCACCATTACACAATTGCAGCATTCATTTTCAAGAAGACCCTGTGCAAGGCACTCTATTGCAACGGCTGACATAGGACCCTACAGAGGCTCTGAAGGACCCTTCAAACTCTGCAAATAATCCCTGTGGCTCTGTGCCTTTAGATCAAACAACAAAATCTCTATTCGGCCCCCTGCCTTCCAGAGGCCCTAATACGTCTGTGAAGTGCCACTGTGGGTGCTGAAGTACTTCTTGCTAGAGCAGTTCAATTTTTATTTTAAAAAAAAGGGAGGGGGTGAAATTAGTGACTACTAAGAGACTGAGTAAGCTACTTATTGCACATGAAAATGCCCAATACTGCTTTCCAAAAAATGAGTAGCTCTACCTCAGCTTCAGAAAGGAGCCCTTCCGTAGCCAGCTCTTGGAGGGGAAAGGGGGCAGCAGAGAGATTGCTCCAAAGCACAATCAGGTCTTACCCTGGCTGAAGTTTCTCCAAAGAGAGGTCTGTTGTCCAGTCCACCTGTGCCATAGGTTCTAGTTGTATAGTCTTCCATTTCCCACCCCCCCCAAAAAAATCAGTCGTGTCACTCACACACAGAGAGAGATTATCTCAAAACAAAACCATCCCTGTCTCAAGAGGCCTTAAGCCCATGGCACAGTATGTGTGAGCAAGAGTTATTTATGGAAAATACATCTCTCCTGGCTTTGAGTGCTACACACAACACGTGGCTCAGAGCCAAGGATCCAAGCCTCCCCTCCAAGCCTTCGCTTTCTTCTTCATGATCAGAAGCTGCTGCCTGCCAGAGAAAAACACAAACGAGAAATATTGGACCTTTTTTGTTAGCTCTAAGGCAGCGTGGTTGATTTATTACCGTTTATTTCCCCTAATGGAACCAATCAAGGCTGTTAATGGGGAGCCCATGCCAGGAGTCCTTTTCTCCCCCACCCCCAACAAATGCTCTATTCTTTTGGAGATCAATTAAACAAAGCTGCCTTTCTGCAGCTGCTGCCCCTACCCCAGCTTCACGGCTCCTAGTTCAAGGCTCACGAGCTGGGGGTGAGTCTCGTGGGAAACGAATTCTTGCCCCAGCTTCGTTCCCCTCCCACCGGATTCGCTGCTGGTGCTCACCCAAGCAATCAGATTAGACTCGGTGCAGGGTATTTATCAGGGAAGGGGGTGCCGAGCATATGCCAAAGGTTACAACAGAAAATAGCGCTTTCCTTCCCTTCTGCTAGAACTTGTTTGCTGGGGGTGGGGAAGAATGATTATAATAAAAAAAAGCCAACAGAATTTTACACTAAGAGGAAATTAAGTGGTTGATCCACGATTTCTGTTCCCCTTCCAATTTAAATCAAACCCCCACAGCCCGCAATAAACTTCGATTCATGTCCCACTTGCTTCTCTAGTGTATAGTCAGCTGCTCCCCTTCCCCCCAAGAATAACCCTTCTTTTCCCGGAGATCTGCAGCGGCCTGAGCGAAGGGGGAGGGGACAGAGCCAGGCGCCAACCCCTTTCCTCACTCCATTCATCCATCCCTTGAAAGATCGATTGGTCTCTTAAGGGAAAAACACACAAACGCTGAAGCCCAGAAACAAAGCAGTCCCGATCAGAGAAACTGAAATGCCAGACCCGATCACTTTCCCCTTCCCTTCTCCACAGTGCACCCCCCTCTACTGTACATACCCCAAGCGCGAAGCCCACCCCCTCTGTGGAACACGTGTCCAAGAGGCCACAGTAGCCAACGTTCGGAAACAGAACGTTGGCGTTGCTAAGCTTCCATCGGTGCTACTTACCCCCGTAGCGTACCTCGGTGAAGCTACAGCAGATACAACCACCCCCCAGCCCCTGCCCCTTCACTGGTTAATATCCTTCCAGGCGCTGTCGCAAACCAGCCCTCCCCTACCTACAGTCCAGCCTCCCCCGTGATCTCACCGCCAGCCCGATCCAATCACAGGCAGGAGAGGACCTGCACTTGCTGCAATTCTTTATTTCCCGAGCTTGCAGATTTGTTTATTTTGAAAGGGAAATAACTGTTCGGAGTGGCTAATCAGTAACCGCGCAACGTGGGAGTCACATTGTTTTACGATTTTTTTTACCCTTAAGTGCAGCTTTAGTTATTAATAATAATTAAATTGCTCATTGCTAATAGTAACAATGCACTGATTTTCTTTTGATAGAGCATTGGGCTTTTCTAAATACGCGCAGAGATGATGGCCGTATTTAGTCTATCTGTTACAATGGGATGACCCCTCTGACTGCAGGGTGAATTTGACCAAGGGTGCCTGGGGGTTCTCCACTGGGTTACACTAACGTTTATGCCACTGTCACTCCTTTAAACTCAGTGGAGTTATACTCGGCTAAAATTGGTGTGACCAGTAGAGAACCTGGGTCCATGGTCTCTCTCCATTGCTATTGTTGTTATATTATTTATTGGAGAGAGATACAGTAGTCCGAGCACACATCTGGGAGCCAAGAACTTTGACCCTTGATACTGTGGTGCCTGACAATCAAAAGAGAAAGATGATAAAATAATTCTAAGGTCTAATCTTGGCTTCTTTGATCCTGACTGTCTCTCTGGAGCACTCAGAAAGTCATTTAGGTCCAGATCCTCAAAGGTATTTTGGTGCCTGTCTCCTGTTAAAGTCTATGAGAGCTAGGTGCCTAACTATCTTTCATAAGCTGGACTTTAGGGCCTGATTCTCCACTGCCCTGCAACTTGTGTAGTCCTCCCTCTGGGCAAAATGCAGTGTTGTCAACCATTGTGGTTTATCAAGAGTCTTGCCGTATTTGGTGTTGCTGTTAAAGCCTCAGCTCTTGGAGTCATGTGATTATGTGAGACTCTCATTGTACAGTTTTATTTTTTGGTTTTGGTTTTTTCCCATCATGGTTGTGAAGAAAAACTTGAAAACGTGAAACAGACTCAACATCAGAAGGCAAATGAAAAGAACCCCAAATTTATTATTTTTAAAATATCATGCTTTTAAGCCAATCTCATTATTTTTGAGGGGGTGATGGGTTGAATCACAGAAACCTCCTTGGGATCTGCCAACTGATGTGCCAAGACTGCTTCTACCCCTGCTTTCCTGCCCTGGCAGCTCGGGACTCCAGCATCCTGTCTTGTTGAGCCAGACACGCCTGTCTGCTCCAACAAAGACCCAGGGTCTGAATTACTTGCCCCAAGGCTGCAGATTTAACTGAAAGCAGCTTACAGAAGTGTGCTTGTCTTTAACACTCAGATGCCCAACTCCCAATGGGGTCTAACCCCAAATAAATCTGTTTTACCCTCTATAAAGCTTATACAGGGTAAGCTCATAAATTGTTCTCCCTCTATAACACTGATAGAGAGAGATGCACAGCTGTTTGTTCCCCCCCCACACACACACACACAGGTATTAACACATACTCTGAGTTAATTAATAAGTAAAAAGTGATTTTATTAAATACAGAAAGTAGGATTTAAGTGGTTTCAAGTAGTAACAGCCAGAACAAAGTGAATTACCAAGCAATATAAAATAAAACATGCAAGTCTATGTCTAATACAGTAAGAAATTGAATAGAGATGAGATCTTACCCTCAGAGATGTTTCAATACATTTCTTTCACAGACTGGACACCTTCCTAGTCTGGGCACAATCCTTTCCCCTTGGTACAGCCCTTGTTCCAGTTCAGGTGGTAGCTAGGGGATTCCTCATGATGGCTCTCCTCTTTTCTTTGTTCCACCCACTTATATATCTTTTGCATAAGGCGAGAATCCTTTGTACCTCTGGGTTCCCCCCCGTCCCCCCTTCTCAATGGAAAAGCACCAGGTTAAAGATGGATTCCAGTTCAGGTGACATGATCATATGTCACTGTAAGACTTCATTACCCACTTGCCAGCACACACGTATACAGGAAGATTTACAGGTAAAACAGAGCCATCTATAGACAATTTTCCTGGTTAATGGAGTCATCAAGATTCCAAACCACCATTAATGGCCCACATTTTGCATAATTACAATAGGCCGTCAGAGTTATGTTTCATATTTCTAGTTTCAGATACAAGAGTGGTACATTTATACAAATAGGATGATTACATTCAGTAGATTATAAGCTTTGTAATGATACCTTACAAGAGACCTTTTGCATGAAGCATATTCTAGTTACATTATACGATTTTATGAAAATATGCTACAGTGCAACCTCACAGGGAGGGGCCCGTGCCAAAGTGAACAGTGAGTGTAAAATGTTACCAGTGTGTGTATAACATGGTCATTGGCAAGGGTAACTGGTTTTACTTTAATAAACTTGGTAGAGAGAGGGAGCGAATATTGCCAGGGCTGAGATCAGTGACATATTAAGTTTGGTGCTCAGATGCTCCCTTGACAGAATTTTCTTCTTCATCCTAACAGACTCCTGTTTATGATCCACTCCCAAATCATTGCTCTTCCTGTTCAGTCCTGGCCCTTTAAAAGACATCAGGGGATTTCTTGCCCATTAGGTGAATTCCATTGAACACCATTGGGTTCCTGTAAAAATAAAAAAGATACTTCATTCTTGCAGGAGAAGAAGGAAATTTAAAGGGCCAGGACTGTAGATGAGCCAGGCCAGAAAAAGGCCACAAATAGCAATCAGCTGTTATGTATCACTGCCTGTTCACGTGCTGTATTCAGGTCCCCTCTCACTGTGGACTCCAAGCCCAACAACCCTTCCTTAGTCCACCCCTGTCCCTGCATCAAAGAATTTATACATTTAACAAGTTATTGGACAGCCCATCTATGTAGGTTCCTCTCTCGTGGTGAAGCAAGTCACTTTTCTTTGCATGATATTTCTGCCCTTGCAGTTTTGTAAGGGGAAGGCCATTGAGCAGGTACAATTAGTTCATTGTTCCTAATAAACTTCTTTGACTCAGTACAAGTGTTCTGTACACAGGAGCCACCCAGCCCTGTAGTATATTTGATCAGTATCTTGTATTGGCCACTTATAGTCGTTGTGTTAGAACATCAATGCACTGTAATTTGAAAGACAGATAAAGTTGGGATTAAATTCTACTGATCCTATAAAGAAAAAAATCAATCTTTTACCCTGCCTCTGTTCTGATCCAAAGTACAGTAAGAAAAGTCATTAATCTAGTATTCTCTTCCTTAACTTCTTTAGCACTCACACACTGTTGCCCAGTAAAATGGATTTCTGAGGCCAGATGGAAACACTCTTCATGCCATTTTGATTCATTTATAAAATTGCTGGCCAGAGAAAGCGGGGCCCTGGCTGACAGATGAAAAATGAAAGGTAGAGAGTGTTAGGTTTCACAGCATACACACAGAGAAGTTAGATAAAAACCTAAAATACTCTTGCTCGAAGATTGCAATGTAACACTACTTTATTTCTTAGACTTCAGAGCTTTGGCACACAAGGACCAAAAACAGAGAGAGACAAAACAGGCTGCCGCTGCTCCCAAAGGCAGCAATGTACAATTCACTCCACCTTACTCAAAGTTTGCTGGTGCAGACTGACTCTGATTACATGCTTCCCTACAGAGCCATCTGCTGCAAGCAAGATTGGGAAGACCTCTGAGAATTTAAAGTGATAGATCACAATTTTAACCGAGTTTTCAATACACCACAAAGAAGGGCTCTGTGGGGCTCTCATTAAATAAATTACACAGGCAGTGCACTGATAGCTTTTTTATGGTTATTCAGCCCTGGATAACATCTCTGGTCTTTTGCACTGTCTAGATTAAATTAAACATAACATGCAAGTATTTCATTTGATTAAGGAGACACAGGGGCAGATTCTTGGCCTTGCTCTACAGCTGTTTTGTGCCGCTCCTGCAACGCAAGGAATCCACCACTCTTGAGTGTTCCCAAAAGATTTTTTTGTTGTTCCTATGCCTCAGCAATCTGTAGCTGCTGGAGAGGCCCTGTGATACTGTGGGCAGCCAGGCATATATTAGAGCAGCACTGAAACTGCACTAAATTATGCTGTAGAGCCCCTTGGTCCCCTGGATCAGGAAGAGGGGCCATACGAGTGGTTCAAAGCCACCTTGCCCCCATGCAATCCCACTCATGCACCAAAGAACCTGGCCAAGAGTGGTTACCGTGACACCATCTAGCAGACCAACAACAAGTGATGTATCTCTCCTCCTCCTACAGAACAAAATATACTGCAATTTTATAGCTGGGCATTAAGTGTTTAAAAGCCAGGACATTAAATAATTATGACACTTTGCCCTTCTATCGGGCCATTCACTGGGTATCGCCAAGTATCTTACACATGTTTATCGAAGAACAAAATTCTGGCCTTCAGGGGTCCCCTTCTTTAGCGTCTGACCCTGCAGCTGCCCTATGTATAAAATTCCCACTGAAGTCAATGAGAGTTGTGCACATGGAGCAACTGTTAGGTGTTAGAACCCTTTGGGTAGTAGAGCTCCTTATTAATATTTGTGCTTTATTTCTAGAGAGGGGTCCAAATGCTAAAGTCTGAATCCATGCATAGATGCAGCGTCTGTACTTCCATGATGTTGGCCAGATCCCAGGTTTTACTTGGTCTATTATACAGTTAGATCTCAGCTGCATAGTTCAGAAGCAGGCCCAGGTCCAAACTCATTTTACAGCCTGGGAATTGGCAACGGTGACGCCAGAAAATGTATTGGCACAGAGATCTCCTCCTGGTGGTAAATGGCAAGAGAAGGAAGAAACACTTGATAAAACCACACAAAGTGGAAGAACTGTAAAGCTGTCTAGTCATTTCAAAGCCTGTATAGTTCATTGAAATCACTCAGTTTCCATTATGGGAAGAGTGATGTTATAAGACTATGGTAGATATATAAATAGCTAACAGATGGAGTGCCATAGATGGTGTTCAAGAATATATATATATGGTTTTGTTGGAGCAATACAACTTGTTACCCTGGGTATTGCAACTGGCTTCCTTTGTGCAGCTCTTTATATCAGGTTCAACAGATGTGATTTTGTGCCCATGTCTATTTATCTGTAGCATAAACTGACAAAAGCTCTTTCTGTGCCACCCGCTCCTAATCTTATTTCAGGGCTTCAACTTTGTACTGAAAGTATTTAAATAAAAAGCACTATGTTAGCCCGCGGATTAGAATTTACAAGACGCCACCTTACTCTTAGAACATCCCTGTTGATCAGTGTTCTATCTAGGGTATTCAGCGAGCTCTAATTACCATAGGACCCAGATATCAGATAAGGTTCTCTGAGAAAGTGACTTAGCAGCTGCCACTTAGAAAGAAAGCAGGGTCTCTAGAAGCACTCTGGAGCCCTTTCAATGTGAAACTTTAGGATCCTGGAGGGAAACAAATGAGAAGGGTCCTGAAGCTGTTGGGTTTCACATGGTTGGTATGATAATTAAGCAATTTCCTTCACTCCTCAAGGCATGTGAATGTGTAGGACGCGGGACACTCCTTGAAGTCAATGGGAGTTGTGCAATGGATTTCCTGACCACAAGCAAAATCAGGCATTTACTGCGTGAAGTGAGAGGCTGTTCTGGACTGATTAAAAGTGCAGCATGACCCTCACAGCCTAGGCAGAGTGATAGGCTCTGGAGGTGGCTTATCGTGGGGTGCTCTGGCACCCCTAGCATAATTTAGACATCCCTGGGGGCCTGTCTACATTACAACAATTTCCCTGGTCTGCTCTTTTGGCTGCCAGAATCACTCACTGCAGCGCTGCATGCTGCAGATCCACCCTTCCCACTCCTAGCTTGGGAGGAGCTGTGTGGCTGTCTCCCTCAGATCCTGCACAGGGGCAATCCCTGGGCTGCGTATAGGGTTTTTAGAGCCTCTTTACACTTCTCCGACCTTTTCTACATCATGTAAAAGGCCTGGAATCATTTGTGGGAGTAGGAGACAAAGGGAGTATCAGAGGGAGCTGAAATGTGTCAGGGCTTGAGCAAGGGAGCTGCAAAATGTTAGAGATGAGATGTAGGCTAGGATGGAACCATGCAGGGCTTTGAAGGGGGGGAATCTGAATGTGATAAAGAAGGAGAGTGGAAGCCAGACAGACACTTGAGAAGGAGGCGAGATGTGTATGTCAATTTCATGGTTTAATGTTCCATCCAATATGTTAGTTCTTAAACAACATACCCTCTCTCCACTTTAAGGTCTTGCATTTCACTCCTGGACCACTTGATTGTATACCAGAATATTTTAGCAGGTGACACATATAGTTAGTAGGTAGCAGATGATGCATCTTTTGAACAGGTATTATATTAGACTCAGTAGATAACAGTTGACACATATGTGTCAACTTCAACAGGTGACATCTCTTGGTTGGTGAATGATGTAACTGATTCAGTAGCTGATCCATCTTTCCCAATATTTGGATCATTAGGTGAGACATCTGCTTCTCTAAATGATCTCTTCTGCTGAGTGATTATACTGCATCAACGTCACCTCACTATGTAAGTGAGAGTTGTGTGCATATGCCAGGGTTCTATTTCATTAGTTATTTGTATTGTATTTGTTTCAGTGCAATGCAGCCACATTCCTTTAGAATTTTGAAACGAATGGTTCTTTGTAGTAGCATTCCCTAGGGAAGGAAAGAAAAGAGCTTTAAGGGGAAAAAAAGAGTTCTAAAGTTTTTATACACAGAGAGAGAGAGTGAGAGAGAGAGAGAGAGAGAGAGTGTGTGTCTTGGACCCAATCCTACCATCAGATCTGTGTGAACCATTCCAATTGACATCAGAAAGGTTCAATGCTGGCACAAGAGTCCACCCCATGGATCTGAATGCAGACTCAGGACCTCGCTGTTTAATTGCCTTAATTTTTGCCCAGTTCAACCAGTATATACTTCTGTGTTTCCCAGACTTCTGAAATATAAGTCTCCCTCTTCAGGAAAGTGAAACTAATTTGGAATCCCCTGCAGCCTTGCCTTGTGTTGTTAAAGTGTTACCCATCTCAATAGATAAATTTCCTGCTTCCCCAAACTAGGAAGCACTGATAATGATCTTCATAATCTATTTTTCTTTTCTTACTTGCTTAGATGAGCTGTGAAATATTTAACAATATGGACAGTTAAAGAGCCATCACTGGCATCTGAGTTAACACTGATGGCAGTTCATACCATACAGCTGTTGTTTCAGGCTCTCTGCTAACTCAGGCAGCCATCTCAATGCCAGCTGCAGTTTTGCTAGGTTTTATTTGCAACTCTAATAGCTTAGAGGTTTACTTAAAAAACAAAAACCTCAGACTAGAGAATAACTTATACATCTGTCCATTCCATGTCCCTTCCTTCATGCTCCCCCGGGAGGTGGCAACCCATATTTTGGGAAACACTGATGTACTTCATAAGTACAATAATTTAATAAATAAAAATAATGCAAATATTTTCCTCCTCATTTAGAAATCTGTTCTGTCTGGTTCAACCTTTTCCTAGGACTGGAAGTAGGACATTGTGCATTTCTCCTAATCCCTGCTCCAGTCATGACCACTCTTTCCCTGGCCAATCCAGTCTTCACCCCCTCCATCAGCATGGAGGCTGAGCAGAGGGGCCTCTGCAGGGATCATGGTGCACTATAGGGGCAATGTTGCAAAGATGGGTAAGCCCCCTTTCCATGCAGAATGGGATGATCCAGGTGCACCTCCCTGTGTGGATTCAGGGGGAACAGTGGGCTGTTTCTAAATGTTATTGAAAAAAACAGTTGTGATTAATCTGAACAAGAGTGTTGTCAAGTTTAAAATGAACAACAGTATTGCCAGTGTTAGGCCTAAAACTTCCAGAAGCTTTATAGAGCAAGCTTTGCAGAGCAAGCTTTGCAAAATTAAGCTGCAACTTGTGGTCAAAAGACACCTGCAACCAGACAACGTTTTATGCTGACTCCTATATGGTAAAATAGGTCATGCCCACGGGTACGGCTTATTAAGGCCACCTTTGAAACTTGTGATTAAGAGACGCTGCAGCCAAAGAACTCATTCCTATGTGGTTTTGATGGGCTAGGCCTGCAGGCATAGGTTCTCAAAATAATCTTACCCACAATCAAGACAATAGTCCATTTAGAGGTAAGTTATGTCCTTGTAACCTAAAAAACTAAAGCACCAATTGGCTATTAGAAAAACCACAGTCAAGACAATGGGCTATATGGAAATAAGTTATCTCCTTGTGCATAACTTATAAAACTAAAGCAACAATTGACTCCAAGAAAATAAGTAAGCATAAATTATACAGCCAAAGCAACAACGCTAACCACATTAAAGATTTGGCCTAACCTGATTGGTTGACCTGCTTCAAAACATGGTGGGCGGATGAGATTAAATGTGTAGAGCCTCAGGTAGGCATCTAAAAGGTAACATATTCTCGGTAGGGTAAGATTTTAAAGTAAAATAATCTGGTTGCATGCAGAATAAGGTAACAGAATAAAGAAGTCTGGAATGCTTGAGCTGATTTGATCTCAAGTCGTACTGACACTATAGCATTAAAAATGGTAGCGTCGGGATAATTTGATCTCAGATTATATTAATGCTGCAGTATTAAAAATAGTAGTAAAAGTTTAATACTAGTGTTAAGTTGTTTAGAAATAGAAGACAGTTGTTAATCAATTTATAATATTTTTCTTTGTACTTGTGGTTATTAAGGGCAGGAATAGAATTTGTAAAATCAATAGTTAATGAGTAATAATAGCTTTGCATGTACTCGTGCCTGTCATCAATAAAAACTGTCAAAGTTAAGGACATTTATAGTAATAAGTAGCTAATGCTTAACATTACCTGTACTTGTGCTTGTCTGCAATATAGTTTGTCATTTATATTAATCCTTATTCAATGCTGGTCTTTAATTTTCCTTTTCCTATTCTGTCTGTGTTGCATTTATAGCTGTAAGTCATTAAAAGCCTGTCTTGAGGAATAATCAGTCGTTTTAATTTCTTTATACGGACACCACTTAACCTCATTACATCTGTGTTGGGTGGTGGGAAGCAGTGATCACCCAGAGCCCCATTTGGGCCCTGGTATGTGTCCCCTTCTTCCTATATCTCTGCAATCGTATTATCTTTTGAAATTCACAGCTCAATCCTTGTCAGTGTCTGCAATTAGGAGCTAAAATGACAGGGTTCAGAGTGGTAGCCGTGTTAGTGTGTATCAGCAAAAAGAATGAGGAGTACTTGGGGCACCGTAGAGACTAACAAATTTAGCCCACGAAAGCTTATGCTCAAATAAATTTGTTAGTCTCTAAGGTGCCCCAAGTACTCCTGGTCTTTTAGGAACTAAGAGTGGCTTGAACTGCCACCCGAGGGAGCCACTGATATTGTCAGAGTGAAAATGAAGTGAAATTGAAAGGAAAAGCAGCAGAAATATTTCAAGCAGATTCTGTTTTAACCCCCTTTCTAATCTAATGAAAGCCCTCCTCCCTCACTTACTTCTCTTATCCCCTAGTAACTTACCTTGAGTGCCTTCTACATGCTAAAAAAATGTTTGAAAAATATAAAGAATTTGCACACAAAACTTTGAGTTAAATGGACTGACATGTTAAAATAGGCACAGAATGGCCTACAGTTCCAGGACATTCACTTTTCACACCAATAAGTTCATGAAATAGGAATGCTTCTTTTAAACATTTTGCTGTCAATAGCTGATAACACCAACTAGAGATTAAACGTACAGGACTAGATCAGGGGTCAGCAACCTTTCAGAAGGGGTGTGCTGAGTCTTCATTTATTCACTCTAATTTAAGGGTTCGCGTACCAGCAATACATTTTAATGTTTGTAGAAGGTCTCTTTCTATAAGTCTATAATATATAACTAAACTATTGTATGTAAAGTAAATAAGGTTTTTTAAATGTTTAAGAAGCTTCATTTAAAATTAAAGTAAAATGCAGAGCCCCCCAGACCAGTGGCCAGGACCCAGGCAGTGTGAGTGCCACTGAAAATCAGCTTGCGTGCCGCCTTTGGCACACGTGCCATAGGTTGCCTATCCCTGGACTAGATTATCACATGGTGGAAACTGGCCTCACTCAGCCAACATACACCAGCTGACCTGTAATCTTTAATTGTCTTTATGATGATACTGTAACAGATAGCGGCCTCCTACATATAGGCCCTAAGGCCATCAGTGGGGATTTAACCTGAGAATTTCAGCACAAAAGTCCCAACCTTTCATCATCGGTACTAAAGGTGGCATTGGCCAAGGGACGTGCTGGCCGCCACTTCCAGCAGCTCCCATTGGCCTGCAGTGGCGAACCGTGGCCAGTGGGAGCCGCGATTGGCCGGACCTGCAGACGGGGCAGGTAAACAAACCGGCCTGACCTGCCAGGGGCTTTCCCTACACAAGCAGCGACCCCAGTTTGAGAAACACTGTACTAAGTGAAGGTATTACAGTATATTAACCTACTTTTTCCTTCTGGTGGTTTGGATCATGTAGACTGTTTTGTAGCCATGTTTAAATAAACAACTTCCTATTACTTATTTTATTTTTCCCAACTTGCATGTTTCTGAATGTACTGAGATCAACTGGAGGAGTTAAATTTAAAAAGGTGAAGTGTTCGGAACAGTGGACAATTTTGTTTGTATAATTGTGTCTCTCTTTCAGGTTTTCAGATAACATGGGTTTGGTGGGGACTGTCTTTCTAAAATATAGAATCTCTCAATTTTATATGAGCTTTTTCACTGTATTTCAGAAATCTTCCTCCTTCTCCCTCTTCATCCCACAGAAACCTTATTTGGAAAAGCTATAGGCATTGATGTAAAGATGTCTACGCAAATTGCATTTTTGTTTTCAGTATAATATATCTTCATAAAGAGTTGTCAATCTTTTTACAGGCTCTCAGGAAATTTTCCCTCCTTAGCCTGTCATAAATTTGAGGTTAATTTAGCAGAATCCAGAGAGGAGTTGAACTCTATCAGAAGCAGAGAAATCACCTCAACCCGCTCCTTCATTTTGGAGGAAAACTTTTAACAAGGGGTTTCCCAGGAGGTCAGCTGCAAGGTTAAACCCCCCAATTATGAAGCATGATCTTTCCATATCAGAAAAAGCAATTTCACCAATTTTGCCCTAGAAAACAATCAAAAGTGAACCATGAAAACTTATTTGTCCCTTACTGGCACTAATGTGCACGTCAATTGGCTGACAGAACTGAACTTTCCTGGATTATGGCT
Organism: Mauremys mutica; assembly: GCF_020497125.1. NCBI lineage: Eukaryota > Metazoa > Chordata > Testudines > Geoemydidae > Mauremys > Mauremys mutica. The sequence goes on along the minus strand of NC_059072.1, from coordinate 374,243,352 downwards.
CTTCAGGCCCATGTTGTCCCAGCAATTGTTCCCTAGTTTGGAGAGGATCACTCACTTAAGATCTGTCTGGCCTCAATAATGTTCACACATTGAGGAAAAAAGGGTAAAAATTTCAAAAGCACCTCAGTGACTTAGGAGCCTAAATGTTTCAATGGCAGTTAGGAGCCTAAATACCTTTGGGAATCCCATCCTTAGGCACCTACCTCTCATCAAAAGTTAATGGCTCTGAAGTGCCTGAAATCTGGATTCCTCGCTCCTGTCTCTTCCCCTTCCCTGGCTCAGACAGCCTACAAGCACTCACCCTTCCCTCTGGTGGTTAGATGCTATTATGCACTAAGTTTCAAATCTATTGCTGTTATGACAAATATCAGTAAGTGAAAAGCAGGTTTTCTCTGGTCATTAAAATCTTATTTACACTGGGAAAGCTATTACCCTGCAGGGATTACATACAAATTTACCACAGGAAAAACTGCTTCTCTCCTTGTTTCCACTACAGTATCAGACAGAGGATAACACGAAAGCCAAGCTTTTCAGAAATGGTCGTCTAAAGGTAGGCCCCATAATCTATATTTAGGCACCTAAATAAGTGACCTGATTTTCAGAAGTGCTGGTTTCAATGGGAGCTGCTGGGTACGCAGTCATATATTAGAGAACTAGGTCCATGTCATGGGTGGACAGCAGGACTGGTGCAAGGATATTTTGCGCCCTAGGCGAAACTTCCACCTTGCGCCCACCCTCCCCTCCGCGCACATCGGTTCATTGAGGGGCAAATCCCAACGATCCTTTATAGACCCCAGGGGCCAGCCATGCCCAGGGGCCAGCCATGCCCAGGGGCTGCTCCCCAGACTAGGTTTCCCCCCTCCCTACCCCCTGAACTCGCCTGGAGGGTGCACAGCCCCCCCCCCCACGAGCCCTCCCCACCCCGGCAGCCCCCGCCCTGAGTCCGCTCACTGGCTTTGCCGGGCTTGGGCCGCTGCAGCACCTTGGCAGGGAGGAGCCATCTTCTGGAGGCACCGGAGAGCCAGAGTGACCTGCTTGCAGGGTGGCGAACCCCAGCCATGGAGGAGCTGGTGTGGCACAGGGGGGCAGCAGCCCTGCAAAGGTGGCGGCGGTGCCGCTAGTGGGGAGCAGCCCCGCCCCCGCCCCTCCTGCTCAGGCTGCAGCCGCCCTCCTGGGGGCTCCTGCAGCAGATGCATGTGGGCAGAGGCCCCCATGTGCCCCCCCAGCGCAGGCTCAGGGGCCCCACGTCCCGGCGGCAGCTCACATTCCTGGGAGGCACAGAGCCCGAGCCACAGAGCACAGAGGCTGCTCCCCGCTAGCGGCGGCACTGCCTTTGCAGGGCTGCTGCCCCCTTGCGCCGCGCCGGCTCCTCCATGGCTGGGGCTTGCTGCCCCGCAAGCCGACGCTCTGGTTCTCCAGTGCCTCTGGAAGGCAGCTCCTCCCTGCTGAGCCAGGGCACTGCTTTTTGGCTCCCCCAGGGCCGTCCTTAAGATTTATGGGGTCCCATGCAGTATTATTAAACTGGTGCCCCTATGCCCCACGGCAGGCTGAGATTGCAGCCCGGTGGAAGGATGGGGGGTGGAGGGACAAGGCAGAAAGAATAACAAGACGCCCAGCCTGCCTCACGGTGGCAGAGAGTCACAGTTCCCCACAGAGACCCCTGTACCCTCTCCCTCACGCAGAATGGATGTGCAGGAGGTACCTAATTAAAAGCACTAAAATTGAGAATAAAAATGTCAGTCACAGGTTTTTTGCTATGCCCTGAAGTTTGTCAGACATTTATTTTTTTATTATTGTAGTAAGGGTGAGTCAGCTGTCTTGCTAAATACAACATTAAATATTATGGACTACATGATGCAGCTCTTCTCTGTTTTACAGTTTCTTAATCAGTATTTCTAAGCTTATTTTATATTTTAAATGTACTCTTAAGCCTTCATAAAGAAATTATTCCAGATTACTACATATTTAACTCACTGAAACAGACATTGATTAATTTAAAATAGTCACAGTGGTTTAATGTGTTCATAACAATGTTCATTGCTTTTAGAAAAAGGGAACACTAATTTACTGCGTGTGATCTCCATAACAATACACGTTTATGAAATTCCACCAACTTTAAAAAATATGTTTCCAAAGATTTTAGGCATAACAAATGATTTTTACATCTTACTAAGGTACTGATTTTGCTGGAGGGTTCTCTTAAAACTAGTTTATCAGATAGTCAGAAGTAAAGAAAGGGAAACTCTTTGTCCAGCTATCCGGAAGCAAAGGGCTGTTGTCCCTTTAAGGGCTCTCTTCAATTTGGGGGGTAGGGGTTTGATGGGAGAAATGGATGAACAGAAAGGACAGGAAGACTTTGGAAGTAAGTTTTTTTTACTATAGTAATTAATATATGTATTTTAGATAAGGGTGGTCTTTTGAAGAATTTATTTAAAGAACCATATGTCTGAAGATCCAAGCATTTAAGGCTAAAGATGATTGTGCATCTAAAAATCTGTGCAAGGATTTTTTAGAGATATGATTTTATAATCTTCACCAACTCACTAATGAAATATTTTTAAAGCAAATTTTAAACTAAGGTCCTGTAGAGTAACATGTTCTGAATAAATATTACAGTCATTCACAACTGTTTTTGTCGGTACATTCAGAAACTGACAGTATATACCTGGGGGTTGGCAAATGCCTGTTAAATGGCTTCATTACCCATTGAATGGCTCTTTAACAGTTTCAGTGTTGTGCTAATATGTCTGGCAGGCTGGAGGCTTTTTCTCTTTTAACTGCTAGATCCCCTTCCCAGGAAGACTCGGAGCCTGCAAGAAGGGTCAGAACAGGAATAGGAAAAGCAGGAGGGTGGACCAGTGGTGCCCCAAATTTTCAGGTGTCCTACCCAGCTGCCTACACCTAAGAACGGTCCTGGGCGCCCCCAACCACTTGGCGCCCTAGGCAACCACCTAGTTTGCCTAGTGGTTGCACCGGCCCTGGTGGACAGGCAGCAGAGCTGGATTGTAAACTCCTCAGTGCAAGAACTGTGTTTTTATAGGTGTTTGTACAAAAACTAACAACAGTGCCCCATTCCTGACTGAGGCCTTTTGAGTGCTACTGTATTATAAATGCTAAATAATAATGATAATAATAAACAGTCTGATTAAGTCCTAAATTAGTAAGAGCAACTATGATGTAATTAAATTTAACATCCTTGTAAGGGGGAAAATACTAAAGAAACCCACCACAGTAGCATTTAATTGCCAAAAGGGGAACTACACAAAAATGATGAAGCTAGTTAAATGGAAATTAAAAGGAACAGTCAGAAGAGTGAAATGCCTGCAAGGCGCATTGAAGCTTTATTAAAAACACCACAACAGAGGCACAAACTATATGAATACCCCCAAATTAAAAATAAAAATAAAAAAGAGGAAGAGGACCAGAAAAAATGCCACCGGAGCTAAACAACAGAGTAAAAGAGGTGGAGAGAGACAAAAAGTTATCCTTTAAAAATTGGGAGTTAAATCCTACAGAGGAAAATAGAAAGGAGCATAACTCTGGCAAATCAAGTGTAAAAGTATAATTAGGCAGGCCAAAAAAGAATTAAAAAAGCAAATGCCAAAACACAGAAAAATGTGCTGCTAATTTAATTTAATTTCTGCAGAAAAGGACCTAGGAGTTACAGTGGACGAGAAGCTGGATATGAGTCAACAGCGTGCCCTTGTTGCCAAGAAGGCTAATGGCATTTTGGGCTGTATAAGTAGGGGTACTGCCAGGAGATCGAGGGACATGATCATTCCCCTCCATTCGACATTGGTGAGGCATCATCTGGAGTACTTTTAGGCCCCACACTACAAGAAGGATGTGGAAAAATTGGAAAGAGTCCAGCGGAGGGCAACAAAAATGCTTAGGGGGCTGGAGCACATGACTTATGAGGAGAGGCTGAGGGAACTGGGATTGTTTAGTCTGCAGAAGAGAAGAATGAGGGGGGATTTGATAGCTGCTTTCAACTACCTGAAAGCGGGTTCCAAAGAGGATGAATCTAGACTGTTCTCAGCGGTAGCAGATGACATAACAAGGAGTAATAGTCTCAAATTGCAGTAGGGGAGGTTTAGGTTGGATATTAGGAAAAACTTTTTCACTAGGAGGGTGGTGAAGCACTGGAATGGGTTACCTAGGGAGGTGGTGGAATCTCCTTCCTTAGAGGTTTTTAAGGTCAGGCTTGACAAAGCCCTGGCTGTGATGATTTAGTTGGGGATTGGTCCTGCTTTGAGCAGGCAGTTGGATTAGATGACCTCCTGAAGTCCCTTCCAACCCTGATATTCTATGATTCTATTAATTTTTGTAAGTCCATCAGAAGCAGAGAGCATGCCAAACAATCACTGGGGCCACTGGATGATCGAGGTGCCAAAGGAGTACTCAAGGAAGACAAGGCAGAGAATTCTTTGCACCAGTCTTCACTGCAGAAGTGAGGCAGATTCCCACACCTGAGCCATTCTTTTAGTTGACAAATCTGAGGAACTGTCTCAGATTGAGTTGCCAGCAGAGGAGGTTTTAGAACAAATTGATAAATTTAACAGTAATAAGTCACCAGTATCAGATGTGACTCACTCAAGAGTTCAGAAGGAACTCATATGAAATTGCAGAACTACTAACTGTGGTGTGTAACCTAGTGTTTAAAACAGCCTCTGTACCAAATGACTGGGGGATAGCTGGAGGATTTTTTTTAAAAAGGCTCCAGAGGCAATCTTGGCAATTACAGGCTGGTGAACCTAACTTCAATACCAGGCAAATTGGTTGAAACTATAGTAAACAGAATTACCAGACACGTGGATGATCACATGTTGAGGAAGAGTTAACATGGCTTTGGGAAATCACGCCTCACCAATCTATTTGAATTCTTTGAGGGAGTCAAGAAACATGTGGACAAGTGTGATCCAGTAGATATAGTGTACTTGGACTTTCAGAAAGCCTTTGACAAGGTTCCTCAGCAAAGGCTCTTAAGCAAAGTAAGGAGCCACGGGATGAGATAAAAGGTCCTCTCATGGATCAATAATTGGTTAATTGCAAAGAGTTACAAAGGCATCTCACAGAACTGTGTGACTGGGCAACAAAATGGCAGATGAAATTCAATGCTGATAAATGCAATGTAATGCACATTGAAAAATATAATCCCAACTATCCATACAAAATGATAGGGTCTAAGTTAGCTGCCATCACTCAAGAAAGATCTTGGAGTCACTGTGGATAGTTCTCTGAAAACATTTACTCAAAGTGCAGTGCCAGTCAAAAAAGCTAACAGAATATTAGGAACCATTAAGAAAGGGATAGATAACAATACAGAAAATATCATGTCACTATATAAATCTGTGGTATGTTCACACCTTGAATAGCGTGCGCAGTTCTGGTCATTCCATCTCAAAAGAGATATATTAGAACTGGAAAAAGTACAGAGAAGGGCAACAAAAATGATTAGGGGTATAGACAACATCCATGAAAAGAAATTGAAAACAATGGGCCTGTTCAGCTGGGAAAAGAGACAACTAGGGAGGATATGAGAAAGGTCTATAAAATCATGAATGGCATGGAGAAAGTGAATTGGGAAGTGTTATTTACCCCTTGACAAAACAGATGAAATTAAAAGGCAGCTGTTTAAAAACTATGAACAGTCAACCTGTAGATCTCGTTGTCAGGGGATGCTGTAAAGGCCAAAAGTATAAATGGTTCACAAAAGAACTAGGTAAGTTCATGGAGGATAGGTCCATCAGTGGCTATTAGCCAAGATAATCAGGGATGCAATCTCATGCTCTGTGTGTCCCTAATCATCTGGTACTGGATGAAGGGGATGGATCATGTGACCAATTGCCCTGTTCTGTTTGTTCACTCATTCTGAAGCATCTGGCACCAGCCACTGTCAGAAGACAGCATACTGGGCTAGATGGATCGTTGGTCTAACTCAGTATGATCATTTGAGTATTCTTAGCTGCAGCATTAATTGTAATCAGCAATGGCCAATGGCATAATTTACTTCTCTCTCCCAGCTTGAATTATTTCCCTCCAATGTCACGTTCTCATTCAGCTGCTTAAAGTAGCGGTTCTCAACCCGGGGTCCGCGGGCCGCCCAATTAGCACACAGCTGTGGCCCGGCTGTGCTTAAAAAAAAATTCAAAATTTGCTGCTCTGGTCTGAAAGGGGAGACAGTGTCTGGCAGCCTGCTGGAGTGCTCTTGCCAGCAGGGTGTGGGAGAATGGGTCTCTGGGCAGGTTTGTGGGGGAGGAGGTGCTCTGGGAAGTGAGCGGGTGGGGGGCACTGGGAACTAGGGGTTTGTGGGGGTGCTGCAGCACATCCCAGGTTTTAGGCTGCCCTGCCCCACATGGCCCCATGCAGCGGGGTCCAGTGTCTGGCCCCGTACCCAGGGATCCATTCCTGGCTCCAGTCTGTGGAGGGGTCTCTGGGTGGGGGCCGCTGGGCAGAGGGGACTGTGGGGAGTTTTGGAGGGGCATGCTGTGGTTCTCAACCTGCGGCCCACAATGACAAATAGCTTGAGAACCACTGACTTAAAGCATAGCTCAGCAGTGATGCTAGCCTCTCAAAATTCAACAGAACAAAATCAATGGAAGCCAACAGTATGTTATTTTCCCATACTACTCGTCAGCTATGATTAGGGATTTCTATCCAACACCATTTCTTTTTTCCAAAAGGGTTAACAGTAAATTTAAGACTCCATGGGCCCAATTCTAATCTCATTTACACCAGTATAACCCAGCAGGACTCCAGTGAAGTCACTAGATACACTGATGCAAACGAGACCAGCATTTGGCCCTATGATTTATGAGCACATCATTACAGAAAATGAAGATTACAGTAAATAGGAACAAATTTTTATACATAGAAGTCATAAATCCCCACCTTCATTTATTAAAAGTCTTTAGTTTCACAAACAAAACTAATACTGTTCATTATATATAAAAGACAAAATAGAGAACAGAAGCATACATATAATGCATTAAAAAGGAAGGGAAAAAACACACATTGAAATCCATTAGAGTTCAGAATTCATATAATATAAGCTTGATGTTTAGGTATAGTCAAAAAAGGGTCTACATAAAAGCAGCATTTTCTTATTCAACAGACGTGTTCTCTATATGTACCCCAAATCCAATATTCTTATTTCTCCGACAACAAGGCATGCTGTGTTTTCAATGGGGAGCTCTGTTTAAAAACTGATGGCATTATATGGTCCCAAAATAAGTTAACACTCCATTTTACTGTTGGTAGTACTGCAGAGCAATACAGTTCTAGGCGTGGGATTCTGTTCTGGCTCTCACATCACCAGAGTTCTTAATTGGGCAATAATTATAGAATCTTTACTTTTTGGTGACTAGAGTTGTACTAAATAATAATGCTTATGTCATGCAGATAAGGAAATTGAGGCACAAGGTACTTAAGTCCCTCGACCACACTGAGTCTATGGCAGAGCAGGGAACAGAAGCCAAAGGTGAAATCCTAGATCAATTAAGACAATAGCACACAACACATTTTAACTTCAGTGGAGCCAGGATTTTACTCCAAGCTTCTTGAGTCCTAGCTCTATGCTCAACCTAATGATCACAACTTTACCTGTAACATAACTCACTTGAGTTAGGTGATAATGTGGGAACGAGAAAGAAACCAGCCTGATTGCCAGATCCCAGGTTGAGCTTGCAGTCCATGTGGGTTTGGGAGTCCAGCTTTTGCCTTATAAACTGAGTACATTTGATATGGACCAAATTTGAGATGGACCTCACAATGCCATTCTGACAGTTATTTTTGCAGGTAGACTCCAGAGGATTGTATCAAAAGGATTAACAGAAGATAAGGAGCTACAGTAAATAGTACTAAAGATTGGAGTGTTATTTAATTTACATCAATTAATGTAACCCACATGTGCCAGAGTTTAATAGCTTTCATTGCACAGATACCAAACCAAGCAAAACAGCTGCAAAAGAACAAAATGGACAACTATAGACCACTGCAGTTACAATTCTGAGGTCTGAGCACCTCACCAGCAAGTTGAGCAACACTGGAATCTGTAGTTTCAATCATTTATGTGATCTTCCAAAGGATACAGCATTGTCAAAAATGTGATTTTTTTTTTAAATCCCCTACTACATTGCCCTTAAGTTTTCAGGGCAAAGGATAGACACTTCTTTTCCTCTACTTCTAATACCCCACCACAGAGACGCAAATCTCTCTCTTCTATTCAAAACTGTGGTGTTTAGGTCTGGAAAAATATTAATCCATTTACTCTTTAGCTGCTACCAATATAATCCCATCTCTTTCTATCACTAAAACCAGAATTATAATTGATGTACTTCCAGAAAGATATTAGATTTCACTTGACACCTTGCTGCCCAATATTCCCTTCATCCCACCAAGTGTTTAACTCCTCATAATCCTCTTTAGTTTTTGCTGTCCAACATCCTGTATCATTGGCTAATTTTACCAATTCACTAAATACTTTGTCCTTTAAATCATTAATACTTATATAAAAAAAAACCCCACAGAGCCGTGGGATACTTCACTATTTACTCCCCTTTGCTAAGAGAGAAAGATATTTATTATGACCGTTTCCCATCACTTAACTAGTTTTTAATCAATAGCATGGTTTTGGCCCCTACTCCCAGGTCATTCGATTTCCTTTAACAAATAGTAATCCTGGGTCTGACATCGACTCCCTCATGATACTGTGGATGTCACTTAACGGTTTGCCTCCTTTTTCCCATCTGTAAACTGATGATAACAACAACATTTACCTATCTCCCAAGATTGTGGTTAGAATTAGTTAGCTACTGTCAGTAAAGTACATTAAAGATGTAATGCACTAAATAATAATTAGCACTTTGGACCTCAACCTCATCAAAAGCTCTGTGAAAATCTAGTGCTGAACATACATTATTACTCCTCCCTCAAAAAATGTTCAGCTCTATTTAAAACTAGGACAAATTAGTTCAGAAACCTTGTTTAATTCCTTACATTTTATAAACATCAAATAGATTAAAGCAACATACTTACAACAAACAAAAACAAAACAGTGTAGTTAGGATTAACAAAATTAATACACATAAACTTTCACTTTATGGACTTCTTTGTCTTCACATTCTCTTTGCTTGTTGTAATAATAGAAAGTATTGTCCCTTCTCTGAAGTTTCTTCACAAATCCTGTTTCTGGCCAACGATCCACCTGCAAACAGAATGAAAAGAATATACACATCTTCTGAACAGGCTGCCACTGAGAAGGAGATGAGATATCTTTATATGGATTGTATTTTGGTGAATAAATTGGTTTGTAGCTGATTGGTTCTTTATGATTAAATCGCTTAACTCTAATAAAGATTAAAAAACATAAAACATCAGAAACTAGTTTCTAGTCAAAGTTCTGTATGGTATAAAAACACACAAACAAACCAGCAACACTTCACTTATGTCAGAAGAAGCAAGAATGATCCAAAGGGGATATGATGGAAGCCGTAGCACTGGAGTCATCTAAAACTGGACTGGACAAAGCTGTTAGAAAATATGGTGTAGAGAACAGGAAAAACCATTGTCTGGTGCAATGGAGGGTATTAGAGTTAACAGGTCTTTTCCTCTCTAATGTCTATGACTCCCTTTGATTAGCCAATGGATGCCTTCCTTTTACTGTATAAATAAGAGTCAGTCATTCAAAAATCCGAATGACTGAAAGATTCTACTTTTTATGGAAGAATTATGTGCAAGTAAAAGGTTCTTCAGCACCTTTCTAACCATAAAAAATAGATACATCATTAGTTTTGTCATTATTTACAAAGAAACAAATGAGCCATATGTAAAATCAGGAAAGTTAGTGTCAATGGACCCAATCCTACAAGGTGCTGAGCACCATCACCCATAGCCTTCAATTCAGTACTTCATAATATATTTATTACATTGTAAAAAAATGCAGACATTCAATCCTTTTACTTAAAAAGCTTCTGGAAACTTCCATGGTATTAGGTAAGCACCTGCAGTATTTCCCATTGTCTTGAATCCTAAATATTAATTTCTCACTTCTGATCAGCAAGTAGATGCCAGTAGGGATATCAAACCAGATTGCATTTGAATTCTATCTCATAAATAGCGGTTTTATTACTCAGCCTAATACTTAAATGTACAGATCTGCTAGCTCTTTGGATTATTTCTCTAAAGGGAAGTACCATATAATATTCCTTGTATCTCCACTCATATCTTGTAGCCTCCATGATACAGCAAAAATGAGCCATATTTTAAAATGTGATCAGTTATATTGTAACTGATGCTAATTCCACTGAAGTTTGACATAAACAGAGCTCCACATAGTTTTTAAACTGGAAATTATTTTGTTGGGAGTGTCTCTCTGCCAATGGGATCACAGTTTGTTTTGTGGCTTGTACCCTGTAACAGACTTGACTTTTATCTTCTACAATTTATTAACTAGAGGGATCCTACCATTCTCATTAAAAAGATCTACCTAGACTTCTGTGTAAGCACTTATACTACACTCTTCACCACAGTATCTGAGCCCAATACAAAAGAACGAACTGCATCTTCCTTTACACCTCTGTTTTCAGTAGGTTATAATTCAGCCATGCATTTTTTTTAGATTTAGTTCAGTAGTAATTTTTCAAAGACCACTTTGCATGGTTACAATAATTTATGTACGTAAAAAGCAGTAGCTCACCAATTTCAAAGGCTTGAGTGCGCATATTATCCTGATTTAAAACATGAAATTTGGTGAGAGATTGGACACCAATATAGTTTAATCTGTTACTAGTATTTAGAAAATACTTCAAGCAGTTGATTTTTAAATAATGGAAGGTAGCAACAAGACATCAGTAGTACCAAAAGTTCTCTTTGATGCAAACTGTATATTTCAGAATAATGACATAGTAGATCTGAACAGATTTTTAAAAGGGATTTTGAGGAATTGCATGATTTAGGATATTAATAATGAAATATAGAGCCTATCATCTATAGGTTTGTTAGTTTGAATCCAGAGCAGATTCGTAGCTGTCTGACATCTGGTGACTAACCAGTAGCTTAGGTCATACACAATGACATTTTCAATGGGTACAAGAGAGAGTTCTTGAGGTTCTCAGTGGAGAAGTATCTGCATTAAACCACCTCCACCACACCTGGCATCAACTTTCTCAACTGTTGACGTTTTCAGCAGAGAGGCCAAGTACTGCATGTACAAGGAGTTTGATCCAACTCCCACATAAATCAATGGCAAACCTGCCACTAATTTCAGGGATGCTGGATTGAGCCCATGGATATTGAACACCTTCTCATCCTTAAAAAGGGGGTGTAGCATGTCAGGGGGTGTGCCCATTGGCAGAGTAGTGTGTGGAAGCTGCCCATGAGCTGCCCATGCCATATCTTTCAGCAACATTATTTTTTAATGAAAAAAAAATCTCCATTATGTAATAAAAGCTCTGAAATGTTTAAATATGTAACTGATGAAGAGGTAGCACACGGCAGGCTTGCTAGAGTTTCACTGTCAAGTAAAATAAATGTATTTGAAAATCAGTTATTCTGCACTTCTAAAACTACCTAAAGAACTAAAATTGAATTTGATTAAAAACAAAAGCAAATGAAAGGCAATATACTGTGTGCCTCCATTTTTATTTCACTAATTAATAGGGAATAGAGAATTAAAATACATAGCCCCTGCACAGTTATCTTACCATATCAACTTGCTTCACTTGTTTATATTCAATTTCATCCCTGTATCCAGCTTGCTGAAATCTGTATAGATTCTCTATCTCATCTGACCATTTTTTGGCACGACTTATAGATTTTGGTTTGATGTCAGCGCTAGCCATGGCTCCAGGAACTCCACCAGATATTTTGCTGAAACTAGGTTTTAAAAATGATACATATAAAAACTGGCACAAGCCATATTGTTGAAGTTCTACATAAAAACGGGTAGAACAAAATTGGTAAACATAGTAAACTAGTTATAGTTAGTCAAAAACAAAAACAAAAAAACAAACAAAAAAAACCCACCACCTCAAAACCCCAAAGTAAAAACTAGCATGTTAAAAATGTCCATAATCACATTGAATACATGATGTTCTTTGGAGTAAATCCATATCACCTGTATTTCAGTTTCCAGATGTGTAAACTATTATAATGCCATTTTCCAGGGTATGCTCAAATTACTGATGACAGTGCTCTTTGGAATTCACATGGCTGAACTGATCCCAGAGCTAATGCCACTGAAGTCAACAGAGCTGCTCAAGTGATGAATTTGACCTAAGTTTCCAAATCTAGACCAATTTCAATATGTAACAGGAACCAGTTTTCTCTTCTAGTTCACCTCTTAATTTCATTGTATTAATTTTTTGAGTATTTCTTTGTGACATTGAGCCAGAAAGGGTTAAGCGACTAGCAAGCTAAATGACCCAAATTCAACCTTTAAAGACATATTAGAAAAGTATATAAATGGTAATTAAGGCCATTCCTTATAAATAGCTAACAAAGCCATGTTAGATAGAGCTTTGAAATGTAGACTTGTATTGTTAGAGAATTAGAAGAAGATACTGTTCTTATTTGTCTGTTTTCCTACAGCTAGATGTTAACAATGTAACCAGAAGATTCCTGTCTGTTACTATATTTTACCGATTCAAAGATCAATGATTCAGAGGGAATATTAACATTTAGATGAAACTTGGATGTAATAATATCATTGCCAATATTTTTCTTTGAAGTCTGTAGTAAACTGTATGTCTTAATGGATAATTACCTTATGCTGATTAATGTAACTAATTACCTGTGTATACATAGGAAACAGGAGTTTTTACTTCAGAACCACAATGCTTCACCCAAGGAATACCTGCTGTCAAGAGGCTATCAATAACCTGCCAGAGATCTATAAAAGAACTCTAGGGCCCTGATCCTTTTATTTCAGATCTGCTAAAGCTTGGTCTGGGGAAGTTTGAGTCGCAAGACTGAGGTCTTCAGCTCTAGTCTGGATTACCCTGCTAATTCTCATGGAAGAATTTGAACAAACTCTATACATGAAGTGCTATTTGGACTATAACCTGATGAACTGATTCTGAAAATAACTTTTTGCAACTCAGCAGCTCACCATCTCTACTGTGAAACTGACCTAAGAACTTTATTCATATCTGTATGTATAAAAAAATCTTTTAATCACAATACTCTCTTTCTTTTTTAAATAAATTGTTTAGTTAATAATAATTGGCTGTAAGCATGTATTTGGGTAAGATCTGAAATATTCATTGACCTGATGGGTAATGTGTCCGATCCCTTGGGATTAGTAGAACTTTATATATATTGAACAAGATTTTCCTCATATTTGCTTGGCTGTCTGTGTGGGAGCCCAAGTCTGGATTGCTTTAAGGGAACTGTATTTTTGGCTTCTGGGTAACCAGTAAGGTATTGTAGCAGATGTTTTGTTGCTGGCTTGGTGAATCTAATTATTAGAATAACCACCAGTTTTGGTTATCATCTGTCCTATTCTTTGCAGTTTACCCTGATGAGTAATCTCATTGTGGCTCCTCCAGGCACCAATGGTCGCAATCTTATTTTGCTAACAGAGAGCACTTTTCATTTACGCAGGAAGAAAAATACATCAGATGCTACAATATCTGCTGGATTTCATTGGTCAATGGGCCAAATTCTTCTCACAGTAACTTAGTGTCACCAAGCTGCATCTGCATAATTAGGAAGAGTTTGCTGTATTTCCAAGAACCTGTCTTCATTTAAGAAAGTTTCTAGACTTGATGCTGATGAGGATAAAAATCCTGTTGGGTCATGTGCTCCCATGGCTTATAGGCTGAAAAGAGTAGCAATTGACTACAAAACCTGCCTCAAAATCCTACACACAACTGAAACCCCTTATTCAGTATGTGGTTCAATTCAGAAGTCAGTCCCCTCAAACAACTACAGAAGAGACAACAGGAGTTATTGCTTGCATGGCAGCAGTTATTTGGGAGTGGCTGAAAACTGCATTTGTATCTGACATAATAATTTACAGTGGATTCGTTGCACAGAAAGGCCATCAGCAAACACGGAAAAGGGGCATAATCTCAGTTTGCATGGGGTTTAGTGAAGATCTGTACATAAGTACAGTAACTCTTCACTTAACGTCCTCCTGCTTAACATTGTTTCAAAGTTACGTCACTGCTCCATTAGGGAACATACTCGTTTAAAGTTGTGCAATGCTCCCTTATAATGTCGTTTGGATGACTTTACAAGGGAGCATTGCACAAGCTCCTCTTCTCCACCTCCTTCCTCCCAGTGCTTCCTCCACCACCAAACAGCTGTTTGGTGGCGCTTGGGACTTTCTGGGAGGGAGGGAGCGAGTCAGTGGGGAAGCTGCCTCCCCTTCCCCCCCGGCAGGCAGGGCCACCTGGAACGCAGGAGCTTTAGGGCCTGCAGCTCTAAAGCCCCTTTCGGAATGTGGCCCTGTGAGCATGGGCCGGAGGACTCAGGAGGAGCATGGGCAGCCACTCAGCCAGCGGCCGTAGAGAAGCGGTGCTTTGAAGGGGAAAGCGCCGCTTCTCTCCAACCACTGGCTGTGCAGCTGCCCCTGCTCCTCCTGAGTCCTCAGGCCCATGCTCGCAGGGCTGCATTCTGAAAGGGGCTTTAGAGCTGCAGGCCAGGGCCCCGGGGCTCCCTTAGCCCAGGGCCCTGCAGCCCCTAAAGCCCCTGCGTTCTGGGTGGCCCTGCCTTCCGGGGAGGGGGCACCTCCCAGAATCGTGGCCATAGGGGCGGTGCCGTGTTGTGCAGAGCCATCTGCACACCCCCTGCACCAAACAGGAGCTGCCCCAGGTAAGTGCTCTGCACCTCCTGCCTGCCCCAGCCCTGAGACTCTGCCCACCCCCCCACCCTGAGTGCCCTCCCGCACCCTAACTCAATCCCAGACACCACACCCCACCCTGAGTGCCCTCCCGCACCCTAACTCCCTCCCAGACCCTGAACCCCCAGCCCTGGGCACCTCCCCATCACAGTACAGTACTGTACAGTATATAATGCCTTTTGTCTGCCCCCAAAAAATCTCCTTCGGACCTAATCCCCTGCATTTACAGGCCAATGGGAGCTGCCGGAAGTGGTGTGGGCCAAGGGACTTACTGGCCACTGCTTCCAGCAGCCCCCATTGGCCTGCAGCAGTGAACCGCGGCCAGTGGGAGCCGCGATCGGCCAGACCTGCGGACAGGGCAGGTAAACAAAGTGGCCTGGCCCACCCAGGGCTTTCCCTACACAAGTGGTGACCCCAGTTTGAGACACACCGTCTTATGGGAAAATTGGATCCGTTTAACATCGTTTCACTTAAAGTTGCATTTTTCAGGAACATAACTACAACATTAAGTGAGGGGTTACTATATACAGATACCATGGCCCTTTTCTAAAGATGCTGCCATACATGTGGTAGTTCAGCACTCCACAATTATTAGCTCTCTTTAAATGCCAATTGTCAATGATTACAAAGAGTTTTTTCTCCTCACACTATGGGATACCACAATACAAATTAACCTGCTCAGCTGAGTCTTGGAGCTATTTCTCCTTATTGCACTTTTTTATTACAAAGGGAAACATGACCCAGTGTGAATTAATAAGCACTTTGGAATCCTTCTGGAAGAAAGATGTATAAATTGTAAGGTATAATATAGAACTGTTACACTGCTGACCAACTGAGCTTGCAGACAAACATACTGAAGCAATGCTAGCAAATGAAGTACAGTCTAGGATTGGATCTTAATGAGGTATTAACACTAAAGATCTATTATGACCACTTACATGTCACTAGGATTAACCATTTCTCTGCTGAATTATATACCAGGCTCATCTAGCAAATGCACTTGTCCAATGCAACGGACATACATGACACATTCTGACTATCTATTAATTCGAGCAGACTTTCCAAAAAAGCTCCTGTGAAAACACAGGCAAAACATACACATAAAGGCCCAGACAATGGAAGTTTGGAGCCTAAATACCTTTGAGGCTCTGGGCCAAAGTGCCAAGTAGGTGCATGCAAGTAAAAAACAAATATTACCATTTTCAAGCTGGTACGTCAAACCTTTTATCTAAGTTTAATAGGTAAATCACTTACACTGATGTGCAGTTGAGACAGCGCAGTGATCAGTCAAAAAGCTCAATTTGCCAACAGACACCACAGGGTTACCATTCGCATTACTCTTCTAATTTAGGGGGAAATCGTGCAATTTCACATCCCACTATGTGGTACTGGGAAATACTCTACGGTGATTGCCATTACAGAGACATCAATGAATAAATTCTGTAAGTGGTGGAATCCTGTATCTTCTTGGGTTATGTATAGTAGTCGAACACCACCATCCTAGAATAGATGCATGCACAACTTGAAGCAGATTACTACTCCTGATTTCCTGTGTTTTAAAAATGTTCTGCCGGTTCCCACTTTCACCAAGTTTGTTACGTAACCACACCTCTCCCCCTATTTCCCCCCCTGCTGTCTCATATATTTCCTTAAAATTCAGAAAGGAAAAGAAAAGAGCAAGTCTACTGTGGCACAAATCTGTGCCTAAAGGTCAGCACAGTTTGGAAACCAGCCTACCTATCTTCTGAACCTTGTAAGTTTGTCTTATGTTTGAACTTATTTATGGTAGTAATACCCAAAGTAGGAGTCAGGCAGTGAGAAGTAGAAGTACCAGCAGACAGGTCAGACCATTTCAATTCAGTGGGGCTCTACTGGCAAAGGAGTTGCCAAGGGGTGAGAGAGAGACAAGATATAATCTACCCAGGATAGGACCCCACATCGTGTTTGACTCCATTATTAATTATATCAGGGGTCCCACACGTGGTGCCTGCAGGTGCCATGGCACCCGCCGGGGCGTCTAAGTGCGCCCACGTACTGGCCGGCGGATGAGCATCTGCCAAAATGCAGCTGACAAGCTGCATCATCCAGAGGTGTCGCTGCCAAAATGCCACCGATTTTCAGCGGCATTTCAACGGCGACACCTCTGGATGACACTGCTTGTTGGCGGCATTTCGGTGGCGATGCCTATTGACGTTGCCGCTTGGCAGAATTTCGGCAGATGCTCGTCCACCGCCACGGTCCTCCGGGGCTCGTCATCTGGTGCCCGCCAGATGAAAAAGGATGGGGACCACTGAATTATATGAATTCTGGTAGTGCCTAAAGGTCCCAAATAGGGTTGAAGCCCTATTGTACTGGTCACTGTACACACACAGAAGATGATGGCTATTAGCCAAGATGTTCAGATACACAGCCTCATACTCATGGTGACCTTACACCTATGACTGCCAGAAGTCATGAGGGGAAGGCAAGGGTGGATCTCTCCAAAATTGCCCTGTTCGATACACTTCCCCTGAAGCTCTGGTACTGGCCACTGTCGGTGACAGGACAATGGGCTAGATGGGCCTTATCGGTCTGATCCACTAAGGCGGTTCTTATGAGTCCTGCCCTGAAGAGCTTACAGTCTAAAAGACAAGATGGACAAAGAGGGGTGAGAGATATCTCAGTGGTTTGAGCATTGGCCTGCTAAACCCAGAATTGTGAGTTCAATCCTTGAGGAGGCCACTTAGGGATCTGGGGCAAAAATTGGTCCTGCTAGTGAAGGCAGGGGGCTGGACTCAATGACCTTTCAAGGTCCCTTCCAGTTCTAGGAGATTGGTATATCTCCAATTATTACCTTTTTTTTTTTTAGATATAGACAAACAACAACAAAAATACAAGGCAACAAAAATACAGCACAATTCCTTCTCTTCCCCCCCCCCTCTGCATAACAACCCCTGTCCCTGCCAACCCTTGCAGCCCTGCCAACCCCAAACATGCAAAATCCACCAGTCAGGCCCCACCAAAATCATGAGAGTTGCTTAAAAATCCTAAGATTTTAAAGAATTCTAATTGTTTTCTTATCATTTGCCTTCTGCAGCCCGAGCTGCTCGGGGGGACACGTGGATCATGTTTTAAAGCTTTTCTTAGAAACCACCAGCCCCCAAAATTATATTTTTAAATGAAAAAGGAGACTCCCCCCTAAACCCATAACCACAGGAGCTGAAGCTTTAGGGGAAAATCTCCCCTTAATCCCAGGCCTCCAGGCGCTGTGGCTTTAAGAAAAATCCCCCCACCCCCCCGTCCCAGGCCTCCAGGAGCTGTGGCTTTAAGGAAAATCAAACCCTCCCCATCCCAGGACTCCAGGAGCCGGGGCTTTTTAAAGGAACCCCAAGGCCACGCTGCTCCCCTGAGCGCGTTCAGCAGCACCCTGCTCCCCTCAGGGCTCCCGGGGCTGGGCGGGCGCCACCTGCGGTGAGGGTCGGGACGGGGGCGCCGCGCGGCCACTCACCAACGGTCTCGCCGGGCCGCTCCCTCCCTCGGGACGGGCGCCGCCTCTTCGGGTCTTACGGCGGCGCTTGTGCGGGTGCCTAGCAACCGCCGGCGCTCGAGCCAGGCCGAGAGACGCCTTCCCGGGGACCCTGGCGGAGCCGGGGCCAACCGGCAGCGAACCCCGGGAGCGGGGCCAGTGCCACGAGCTGCGCACTCGCGGCCGGGCAGCGTAGTCGTTGGGAAGCGGAATAAGGCCCCTCTGTAACGCGGTGCAGCTGAGCACGTGCTGTCAGACCAGCGTGTTGTATCTTACACAGCTCAGGCGGCTGGGGACCATCCCCAGCGGGCTCCCACCGCAAGCAGCCGGAGCTTTGCTAGGAGCTGAAGATCAGGCTTCTGCATAGAGCTTGCACGTGTGCGTCGCAAAGCAGTGGAGTAAATACACCCCTGTTACCTGCCTTTTCAGCGGCGGAGCCGGGGGGAGAGAGATTATAACCAACATTTCCAAAGGGGGCAGCTCCGTTTTGAAGTGTTGCGTTGCTGAGATTTAGGTCTTGAATTGGGCAGGCGAAAGTTGTGCCGGTCACTTTTGAAAATGGGAGTAAGTGACTTGACCAAAGTTACACAAAGAGCCAAAGGCAGAGTTGGGGAAAGAATGCAGTTTGTCTGATTTCCTGTCCCCTGCATTAATCCCCCCCCCCCAACGGACATAAAATTAGATATACCACCCTGATGGTGACATCAGCATAAATAGCTAAAAGATTACTGCTGGGCAATACATTACATTTCCCCCCTCACTTTGAACAGGGCACTCAACATGCTGTGAACAGAGACAAAAGCCCAGATCCTCAAAGGTATTTAGGAGCCTAACTCATAGGAGTTGGTCTGGGCCAAAGTATTAAAAACAAAGCACAGCACTTTTGAGAATTCAATAGTTTGCCCCCACCTACAAAATAAACAAATGTCATAACAACAAATACTAATGGACATTGTTTGGAGCAAAACAATTACTAATATAATTTATAATTAATTCAGTAATTGTGAATTATAAGTAACTACTCACAACCAATTACTAATGGACTAATTATAATTATTCATGATAGGCATTTACAAACCAACAAACACTGTACTAAGGCAGGGAATGAATTCCTAATGCAGTAATTATCCATACTCAATATTATTCAGTTACCAAGAGTCATTATTAATGATGTAAAGTATCAGGCAGTAGCCGTGTTAGTCTGTATCCACAAAAACAACAAGGAGTCTGGTGGCACCTTAAGGATTAACAGATTTATTTGGGCATAAGCTTTCATAGGTAAAAAAAAATTGTTTTTTTATTTATGATGTAGATGCTAATAGTATCAGTTATTAATTACCTAACTTCCTTATTGATAAATCATTGGGCTCAGGAGTGAGCAGGCCTGGAGTACACGGGCATTCCCTTCTCCCCATGCTGCAGGGCAGCGGGGCCCTTCAGTCCTCGGGTTCACACAAACGGAGCAGTAGCGCCAAACCTCACAGCAAAAGCCGGAGTAGAAAAACTTGAGTCGTTTCTGTTACTGGCCCTTTAAGAAAAGGCCCCGCCCCGGCCCTTTCTCGTAGGCGGACGGGTTGCAAAGGCGGCTCTGTGATTGGTTCGGGCCGCAGCCAATGGGGGAGGTGGGGATGGTGGACGGACGGAGTCCGAGGAGGAGAACAGGGCTGCGCCATGAGCAGCTTCGGAGGCCGGATGCGGGAGTATCCCTGGCTGTCCATAGACCGCTTCGACCGGGAGAACCTGCGGGCCCGGGCCTACTTCCTGTCCCACTGCCACAAGGGTGAGGGCGCGAGAGGAGCCGCCGGCCCCGCGCGCCAGCCGCTTCGCTGGTGCTGCGCGTCCCCGCTTCCCTCCAGCGCGCGCCTGGCGCCGCCGCCGCCGCCCCGGGGAGACCCTCCCGCGCGCCGCGCGCCTGGCGCCGCCGCCGCCGCCCCGGGGAGACCCTCCAGCGCGCGCCTGGCGCCGCCGCCGCCGCCCCGGGGAGACCCTCCCGCGCGCCGCGCGCCTGGCGCCGCCGCTGCCCTCCCGGAGAGCCTGTCATCCTCCCCTCCCCCTCCCCTCCCGGAATCATTCCTCAGCCCCCTCCGCGTCCCCCTCCTCAGTGCGGAGCTGTTGATCCTCGCACCCCAAATCCCTCCTCCGCGCCCCCGCCTTTCACTTCCCCCCGGCCTCCCTGCGTGGGGCTGCTTGCCCCCCCGCCGCCTTTCACTTCCCCCCGGCCTCCCTGCGTGGGGCTGCTTGCCCCCCCGCCGCCTTTCACTTCCCCCCGGCCTCCCTGCGTGGGGCTGTTGGGCCCCGCCAGGGCCGTCCTTAGGAGTTATGGGGCCCTGCGCAGTATTATTAAATTGGTGCCCCAATGCGCCCCTGAAGGCTGTCCCCAGCCAGCCCCGCTGACCCCAGTGTGTCGCAGGGGCACAGCCCCGCCCGTGGACCCCCAGAACCCTCCGCCCCATTGCTGACTCGCACCGAGCTTCCGAGGCAGGCAGTGGCTCAAGGCGGGCTTCCTGCTGTCACACGGGGGCTGCCCCACAGCCCTCCTGCAGCCCCTTGCCGCTCCTGGCTCACCGCGAGCATTCTGACAGGAAGCACCAAGCAGTAATAACAACAATACACGTGTGTGTGTGTGCACGTGACAGAGTGTGTGTGTGTGTGTGTGACTGTGCTGAGGAGTGTGAGACAATCTGTACGGGGGGACTGACTCGTGAGGGGCAGAGTGTATGTGGGTGTGAGAGACTGTGTGTGTGTGTGTGTGTGTTAGGGAATTGTGAGAGACAGTGCACTGTCACTTTAAGTCCCCCCCCCCAGCTCTTTGCGCGCCCCCCAGCTCACCTGGAAGTTTTGGTCCTCGTGTCCTGCACTGGCCCCGGCCTGGCCCCCACCAGAGACCGAGCACGCAGGCATGCAGGGTTCCAGGCAGCAGTGGGCCCGGCTGCTCTGGTCTCCTGGGGGCTGGAGCCCTTGGCCATCTGGCTGAGGAGCAAGTGAGGGAGGGGTTGGGGAGAAGCCCACCTGCCCAGCACGGGGAAGGGGCTGGAGATTAGAGGAGTCCAGCTGCAGCCAGGGAAGGGAATGGTGCCCCAAATTTTTGGGTGCCCTGCGCAGCTGCATATGCTGTGTGTGTCTAAGGACGGCCCTGGTTGCTGCCCCATTCGTCCACTTCCCCGAGGCCTCTGTGTGTGGGGCTTTTGGTCACCGTCCCACTCTTCCACTTTCCTGTGGCCTCTCTGTGTAGAGCTGTACCACTTTGCTCCAAAGTTTGCCCCAAGTTCCTCCTACCCCAGGGCTGTGCTGCAGCCCCTCTTTCCTATCATGTCCTCTCTGGGCGTTACGCTGCCCACCGCCCTAGCTAGACTAATTTGAAGGGTGTGTTATTGATAACCAAGTAAATACAGCTAATGCGAAAATAGAGGTAAAATGTAACCATGTGTATCAGGAATGGAAAATTGAAAATCAATTTCCCTTTAGAATGCTGCAGGGTATAGTGCTAAGGTTTTATTTTTTTAAAGAAACAATCATACTTTTTTTTTTTCATGCCATGCACGAGAGTAACATGTCATTGTATCTAAGAGGACATTCACACTGAATGCTGTATCGTAACCATAGATTTTCTGTACCTGATTGGGGAGTCACTCTTTTTTTTATTTTTATCTTCAAGGGGGTGGAAATTTCTCTCCTTCCTTCTGTAATGATGTACACTACATCAGTGGTTCTCAAAGCCGGTCTGCCACTTGTTCAGGGAAAGTCCCTGGCGGGCCGGGCCAGCTTGTTTACCTGCTGCGTCTGCAGGCTTGGCCAATTGTGGCTCCTACTGGCCGCGGTTCGCTGCTCCAGGCCAATGAGGGCTGCGGGAAGCTGTGTGGGCCGAGAGGTGTACTGGCTGCCCTTCCCACAGCCCCCATTGGCCTGGAGCAGCGAACCGCCACAATCAGCTAAACCTGCAGACACGGCAGGTAAACAAACTGAGCTGGCCCGCCAGGGGCTTTCCCTGAACAAGTGGCTGATCGACTTTGAGAACCACTACACTACATACTCCTGAGGGCATTCTGTGCCAACAAACAAACAAACATTCTGCACACAATATTTTAAAATTCTGCAAAATTCTTCACGTTTCATTTGTCAATAAATAAATGCAGAGGCTTCAGCATGGTAGTGGGGAGCACAGGCCACTGACTACACAAAGGTAGCCTCCCTGCCCCTGGGACACAGACTCAGTGGTGAGGCTGCACCCAACTGTGACACAGCACAAGGTCTGGGACTGCCCCAGAAACACCCTGGGGCCCTGCCTCTCTGCGCCAGGCACACCAGGTGTGGGGTAGGCACAGGGCCTTCCCTAGCTATTCTGGGGCCCTACGCAGCACCCGTGCGGGGGTGTGTGTGTGTGTGTGTGGTGGGGGGGGCAGGCCTCAGCAGGGAAGGAGCAGGGGGGCTGTTCCCAGGCCTCTGCGGGGTGGGCCTCAGGCCTCTGTGGGGGTGGAGGGTGGGGCTGGCTTGGGAGGCAGGGGGGAACCACCCCCCAGCACTCACTGGCGGCGTGTCTGGGACCGGGTCTGCACTTTCCACCGCTGGTGAGTGCAGGCCCGGCCATGCTGCAGAGCTCAGGGGAGTGGGGGCAGGGCTGGAGCAGCACGTAGCAGTGCAGAGCACCAGGAAATTTGGGGCACCAAATTTCCTGGTGCCCTACACAGCTGCATACTTTGCATATGGGTAAGGCCGGCCCTCGGTAGGCAGAGTCACCCAGGCAAGATCCAAGTGTGGAGGGGCTCAATGTGGGGTGATCCAGGTGTGAGGTGAGAGGATTCTGTTTGGGACAGTCTGGGTGCAGGCACCTCAGTGGGGGGTGTACTGGTGGGGATCTGGATGTACAGAGGCTTGTTGTGGGGGGGTTCCTGGTGCAGGGGCAATGGGATTCTGCAGGGGCTTCTAGGTGAAGGTGGTTGGGGCTCAGTAGAGGAGTCTGGGTGTATGGGTCTAAGCGGGGAAGGGCTGGGGGAGTGGAGCTTGGTGGAGTGCAGGTCTGGGTGCAGCTAGTTGGGGATCAGTGGCATGGGAGTCTGGATGTGGGGGCTCAGGGTGGTGTAGGGGGTGGGGCATCAGGGTGGGGATTTAAGTGCAGGGAGCTCAGTGGGTGGTGATCTGGGTGCAGAGGTGGAGGTCCGGAGGCATGGGGTCTGGGTGAAGGGGGTTTTCAGATGCAGGGGTTTAGGTTCAGTGGGGTGGGGTTTGGGTATGGAGGGGTAGGGGGGGTTCTGGATGTACTGGGTGAGGCTTGGCAGGGGTGTCTGGGTATGGGAGATCGAAATGCATGCTGGTTGGATGGATGGGGGAGTCGCTCCCTGTACAGAGATCCCTCGTCCCACAGCTGAGGAGTGATAGCAGCAGGAAGTAGGGGATGATTCTGAGCTTCCTGCAGCTGGGGGAGGTTTCTGGGAGTGTGTCTGACACAGCCTCAGCTGCGGGGGAAGAGAAGTCCCGTCCTCTCCTGCCTCCAGCCTAGCCGGGACTAGCAGCTGATCCTTGCTCAAGGTAGGAGCCACTGGCTGGGGTGTCTCCAGCCCCACGGTGACTTACCTCTCCGCTGGCTGCTCTGAGTGCCTGAAATGATGTACTTGCTTGACTGTTCTTACAGCTTCCCTTTGCTTCCCTGTCAGAAAGTCATTTTTCTGTGTGTAAGCAAAGAAATCTGCAGGGGCATGAATTCTGCGCATGTGCAGTGGTGCAGAATCCCCCCAGGAGTAACTACAAAACGAGACTACTTTTTATAAATCCATCCCCCTTATCATTGTTTCTGTCTGTCATGTTTATTTTGGGGCTTCAAACTTATGTGGGACTGTTTGAGAGAAGAAGCATTTGTAGAATCATGCAATGAGCTTGCAACTGGCACAGGGGTTTGCCTTCATGGAGCTCATTGTAGGATCAAGACATGAGATTGTTAGCTCTTCACAGGACAGGAATCATAGTCTCTTATTTTACTGTGTAGCATTATGCTATAAATAATAAACCTACCTGTGATTTTTTTCTATTACTCTTAAATATAAAAGTTGTGATGTATGGTAACTTTTAAAACAAAATAAAGTTGTTATAAACTTTATATCTTACTGTTAGATCACATGAAAGGGCTGAGAGCGCCTTCCTTGAAAAGAAGACTGGAGTGCAGGTAATGGTTTTCACTCAAGTAAAGTGGAACTTGTTCCGGAAGTGCTGGGGAAATTCAAGTCTACACACTTCATTTTTATCAATAAACTTTTCTTGAAAGATCACTGGGACCTGGAGACAAACCCACTGCTGTGATTTTTTTTTTCCCCCCTAGCACTTGCTCTTGCCATATGAGACTTTCCCTTTGTTTCTCTGCCAAAGCCTACCCCCACCCTGCGGTACCTAAAACAGCTGTGTTCCTACTTCTTTGATCAAAGTGTGCAAAATTTCAAATACTACACATACGATGTTAGAATTGGGTAGAAAAGTGTATTACATATTACAGTAGTGTCCAGAAGCTCTAGTCAGGATTGGAAGTCCCATTGTGTCACGTGCTGTGCAAACACGCAGAGTAGACAGTCTAATTTAAAACAAAACACCGTAGGTATAACAATCTGAAGGAGTATGATGATGGTAACAGGAATATAGGTAGTTACATAGACTACTTACGGGCTCAACTTGCTGTTTCTGAAGGGGTTTTTTTTGTTTGTTTTTTGTTTTTTTAAGATCTGTGAATTATATGCAAAATATCAACCTGAGTTCAGATTGGCATCCACACAAATCATCCCATCTGAGTGCTGATTAAAATCTTATCACATCATACGTTCTGCGTATGGCACATGGTACAATTTCTAGAATATTTTTATTTGAGCTCTAAAACAATGTATTGGTTTGTATTTTGTATCTCTTTCCATATAAAAGTAGGTGTGTTTGCTACCATAAGTCCCACAGTATCATATTCAGAGAGGGAAATAATTCTTAAAATGACCTAAATACTTTTTTTATACCTAAACAGGTAATCTCTTCTAGGGTTAGGTAAAAGTGAGTGCTGGATCCCATTTGGAATCTCCCTATTCCAGCGATATAAAGTTTCCAGCCCTGCAGGGTTGTTAGATAACAGACTTTAAAGTTGTGAATAGAAAAGCTCTCGCTGGACCAAGATGGAATCTAGCTAAACTAATTCTAGACATGACCCCACCTTTTCCACATGGACTCTCTACATGGCAAATCTGGTTCCTCATCATACTAGTTCAGAGTATGTCAGTGCAGAGTTCTGATGGGAGTCTAGATGACATTACGGACTGTGAAGGTGGTCTGATATGGGGAGGGGACTGGGATTCAGGTCCACCTTTTGGCTCCTGCTGGTGCTGCTGCTGCAGCAGAGGAAGTGTAGTAGTTAGGGAGGGTTGGGAGGAGGTCAGACTAGACAACAGTATACAAAGTTAGTAGGTATAGATGATGTGGTGATGTTACCAGGGTCCAAAGGCAGTGATATCCATTGCCTCTTCCTGCTGGGAGTTTCTGGGGATCTGGACCTACTCCCATGGGACATCACTATTTTGCCAGCCCGCATGGCCCAGGGGAAGGAGTACATGCAGCTTTGTACCAGTGGGATGTCTGAGCAGATACCACTATGTTCAAGAGTGGTGGCCTGGGCTGTACCTACCCCACTATTGCTGCTCTTTGGTGCTAGAAATCTCGAGCCTGCTTGGATTGGGTGTAGTTTTTCCCCGCTCCTGTGTGGAGCCACAGCAAATGTAACCACTTACTAAATTATATCTTCAAGACAATCATCTAAAAATTTCGCCTGATACTGACTGCTGCAGTGACCTGCTCATAACTTTTTTCACTATCAACTAGATGTGGTCCAGGATCCACGCTCCAGATACGACCTTTGTATTTCTAAAATGACAGAGCTAAATTTTGGATCCTAAATTCTCTCAAATTCAGCAGTTCAAAATCCAGATCTGAATCTGAAGGTTGGGTTGGTGTGTTTGGATTTGGCCCATTAAGGAGTGAGCTGTGATCTCTGATCTAACTCCAGACCATTTGGGTTCAGATTCATGCTTACTACTGTCTCCAATAATGTCCTCTGTCCCTGTTACCAAGGCAACAGGGCAAATTTTGGCCCTTCCCACTCTATCACTTTCTTCCTCCATACAAGACCTGGTCTAGACTACAGTGTTAGGTGGACGTAAGGCAGCTTACGTCTACCTAATTGTCAGTGTACACACTACAGCCTTATTTCCACCGATGTAACTACCCTACTACACTGACATAATTCCACCACCATGAGCGGCATAGGGCTTATGTTGGTGTAGTTCAGGCAATGCAGTGTCCTTGTAGACACTGCCTTACTTGCATCTGTTGGCTGTCATTCTTGTCACTTTCACGTCTCTTCTGAACCTGTGAACTTGACAAAAAAGTTGGCTGCTGGCTCCCCAGCTAGGCTGCTGCGTGGTCTCCACTCCAAGCTGGGCTGCTGCCTGGGCTCCCCATTGGGAGACCTGCTGCCCTCCTGGCTCCCCATTCTGATCTGGGCTGCTACCCTGGCTCCCTGCTCCAATGCAGGCTGCTACGTGGGCTCTTAGCTCCTTACTCCCTCACCGGGCTGAGAAGCCCGGTGAGGCTGCCCCGTTCCCAGTGGGGAGCTGCATGCAGAGCTGAGAGTGGGTGGAAGCACTCCTGGTGAGGATGTGCACCACCAACAGAAGAAGGGCAGTGTGGACTAGATTGACTTAGGGCATATCTACACTATAAACTTAAGTGTGAGTGGAATAGCAACAGACACTTTCCTGGAGTGCAAATAAATAATGTCTAGTGTTTTGCCATTGCCTACCCTTGCAGTGATGTATTTTAAATAGGTGAATGTCTCATAGCCATTTGGTAGTCCAGTGCTAAACTCTGTTGTTCCCTAGAACTCAAGTTGGGCTTACAATTTGGTAGCTTACTTGATCCCTTCTTAAAAGTGACCTGAGAAGCTCAAGAAAGGCGTTTGAGATCTTACAGTTTTCTCTAAAGTCTGGAATGGTGTAAGGAACTACATTCCAATGCTCGAATTAGGTGTTTGTCATAGTTATCAACTATTCCAGGAAAGTATGGGGACCTTTAAACTCAGATCTTGACAGGTAAGCAAAGGAGGAAAGGATTTTTTTTAAAGCAAGTATTTGTAAGTTTAGACATGGCTTAGAAAGACCCACACACCTGCTGGAGTGACTCTGTTTGACTCCAGGCTGTGGCAGGACAGCTTCGTGAACTCTACTGCTTCTACAGCTCTGTTACTCCCCCTCTAACTAGGGGAAAGATCCAGAGGATATGTGGAGTGCACATGCCACTTGATAGTTCCCTGTTCTTTATTTTGAAAGCCTTAGTGATCTACTTTCTTCTCTCTGTGCAGCTTGAAAGTTCACTTGTACTGTTCACCGGTAACCAAGGAGTTGCTGCTGACTAGCCCGAAATACAAGTTTTGGGAGAATCGCATTGTAAGTTAACTTTTTCACATTAAAGCAAGTGTCGTTAATTAGATCAGACTTTGTACTTTTCTGTATGGTGGATTTGGGGAGGAACAATCTACTCCAAATTATCCAAAGCAACAGTCTTTAAGTGGTGATGCTGGTGTCCAGTTCTACAATGTTCTGTGGGTTTAATTTCCACCCATCCCATCTTCTCTCAGGTTATGTCTGCACTACAAATTACTTTGGTATAACTTATATCACTCAGGGGTGTGAATAAGCCTCTTCCCTCCCCTCGAGCGATGTAAATTACACTGACCCTAAGCACCAGTGTAGACAACACTGTGTCAGCGGGAGAGCTTCTCCTGCTGACATACCTACCCTCCCGTCAGAGCTCTCCCTCAGCTTAGAATGTCTTCACCAGAAGTACTATAGTAGTGCAGCTGCACCGCTGTAGATGTTGTAGTGTAGACATAGTCTCAGTGTCTGTTGTATGCTCTTTGGAACAGCATGTTTGTCTATTCAGCAGTAGTCCTATCTTTCTCTCCACAAACTTAGCAATTCTCTTGATTTAGAATCATAGAATATCAGGGTTGGAAGGGACCTCAGGAGGTCATCTAGTCCAACCCCCTGCTCAAAGCAAGACCAATCCCCAGACAGATTTTTACCTCTGTTCCCTAAATGGCCCCCCCAAGGATTGACCTCACAACCCTGGGTTTAGCAGGCCAATGCTCAAACCACTGAGCTATCCCTCCCCGTCTCTTTTAGTTTCTCTTCCTCTCCTCTAAATGTGATGCTGTCCTACCTTCCTGTATTTCTGCAACTCTCTCTCCCTGCCCTGATTTATCTGTATCCCTTCTTTTACTTCTCTCCTTCTCTTGATTTAAGGTCTCCTTTTTTGTGTGTGGGGAGGGGGTGGGGAAAGAATCTTTGAGGGATTACTATTTCCCTCCTGCTTTTATAATGTCTTCCTTCCAGCCTCAAAAGCTTCATCTCATGATGCAAAATCACCCCAGAGCCTAATTGTCTCCATGAATTTAGCTGTAAACAGAATGAATATAACACTAGTCATTGAGCAAGTGTTGGATTATATAAATGTGACCTACTTGCAGTTAGTCTTTTCAACATGGCATTTAGCTACAATGAACACTCATCACACTGTCTAGATGGTACTAGTCTTACTTTGTACTTCTATGAACCTGTATTTTGTAAGCTCCTCAGACAGGGATCCTGTCCTTATTTGGCAAATGCTACCTTTTGTAAAGTGCTGTAAAACCTACTGTATTGTTCTTTATACCTAAAGCATTTATAAGTATTTAATATGGTATTTTACATATTTCACAGCGTTGCATGAACATCAGGTTCCATTTAGCTTTCTGTAACACTTGTATAGAAAGTTTTGTTTCTATTACTTTGATTTTGTGTATCTTCGGTAATCTACAAACAAAGGAACTTGGCGGCATACTAATATGAGGGTGAGGTCTAGGGTTTTTAATTCTACAATCTACCTAGCGTTGTGGGTTTTCAAAGTATACTGTACTAGGTTCTCATTTTTGAGGGAAGTAAGGTTACAGTAGGTCATTTGAAAGTTTTAGTTTTTTTGCAGATTGCTGTGTTTCTATGTAATATCTGAGATTATACTTGGAGGTTTCCTGTAGTGCTACATATTATCCTGATCTTCTGATTTTAAAACATACATGTAATGATAAGAGTTTTATAGTTGCACCTTCTAGATTTGCGTGCCTGAGTTCACAAATTTAAAAAGCAGAGGAGTTGTAGATGTTGCTGCCTGTAAAGACTTGCAGTGATATAGTGAACTGTACAGCTAGAGCCCTGCGCGGATACAAAATTTGTATCTGCATCTGATCCGTGATCTGCAAAAATGATCCGCGTATATCTGATATGAAGCAGATATCTGCAGATTTGCAAGGCTCTCTGTACAGCCACTAAATCAGAAAGTAGTTGAGTGGGTGTCCTGTTCATGAACTTTGTCTCATAACAAATGGTAAGCTTTCTGTTTGCATGACTGTGCTTTACAATGTAAAGCTGATTAAAACTGGGTTGGTATTCATTAGACTAGGAGAGGTGTTTAAAATGCTAGCTTCTGTGTAAATAATTTTTTATGATTTGCAGTCTGAGCTTGATGAGAAGTCTGAGTGTGAATAAGATATCTAGTGAGCATCTTTTGATCTATTGACAGCTTAAAATTAAAATCGTCAAGAATATGGCCAGAAATATGAAAGCAAACTTCCTTTTGCTGGTCGTAAAACCATTCTTCAGGAAATTTAGACGCAAAACTTAGATATCTGATAATTCCAGTGGGAAACAGGTTTATCTCTGGAATGAAATATTCCTAACCAATGTTTGAAACCCCAACTCTGCAGCATTGTACTAAGTCATGAGAGTAGCAAAGTGAAAACTGATCAGCCTGTTTTAATTGTCTAAGATGAGTGAAGTGCAAAAAGTGTATCAGTATTAATTATAGTTTTTAAATCTTTTGATAGTCCAAGGTGTTATGAATTTCACTTCTTGTGGTGTTAATACTACAAAAGTGACACATAGCTATTGTTCCTTACATATCAGCTCCTTGCATTTTTGGCATATGTAGCTATATTTTGTGGCTAGGTAATGTACAAGTTTGATACATTTCTATGTATTTTGTTTAAATCTTGGCTAGCTAGCTGGAAAATCCAACACCACAGCTCTGAGATTGTCTCATCACAGTCCATATTATTGATGTACACAAACCATTAAATATTAAACTGTAAGATATCCATACCTTATAGACTCAAAGAGTTCACTCACTATCTCTTTAGCTTAACAAAGAAAAAGCCGAGGGGTGACTTGATTACAGTCCGTAAGTACCTACATGGAGGAACAAATGTTTAATAATGGTCTCTTCAATCTAGCAGAGAAAGTATAACACAATCCAATGGCTGGTAATTAAAGCCAGACAAATTCAGATTGGAAATAAAGTGTACATTTTTAACGGTGAGAATAATTAACTACTGGAACTGTTTACCAAGGGTCATGGTAGATTCTTCTTCACTGACAATTTTTGAATCAAGATTGGATGTTTTTCTAAAAGTTATACTCCAGGAATTCTTTTGGGGAATAACTGTAATACAGGAAGTCAGACTGGTCCCTTCTGGTCCTGGAATCTTTGACTCTGTTTGTTATCATAACAAACCTAGAGTGCTGTGTAGACTGGTTGTTTAGCTAAGAAACTGGGATATCAAGTGTTGCAGCTCTTGCTTGGAGGGATGATGACCCCAACTCTCCCAGTCTTCCCCCAGTGTTGGGTTTTTAATCCAATAGAGACCAAATGATCCTCTCTGCTTTTTGGCAGGAGACGGTGAAATGCTTGGAAATATTGACCAGAACTGAATAGAAAATTTGAGAGTAGGAAAGAAGCCTAGTTAGCAGTATCTTTCTCCTCATCAGTAGTTCAGAGGGGCTTCTATATGGTACAGTGACTCCTCACTTAAAGTCGTCCTGGTTAACGTTGTTTCATTGTTACGTTGCTGATCAATTAGGGAACATGCTCATTTAAAGTTGTGCAATGGTCCCTTATAACGTTGTTTGGCAGCCACCTGCTTTGTCCACTGCTTGCAGGAAGAGCAGCCCGTTGGAGTTAGCTGGTGGGGGCTTGGAACCAAGGTGGACCAGCAACCCCCACATCAGCTCCCCGCTCCCCTAAGTTCCCTGTGCAGCAGCTGCCCAGCAGGCTATCAATTGCCGGGCAGTTCAGCTGTCCCTACCCCCACTGCCATGTGCTGCTCCTGCCCTCTCCCTTGGAGCTGCTCCAGGGAGCCTCCTGCTTGCTGTGCAAGGCGGGTGTGGGGAAGAGGGATGCTAATGTCAGGGTGCACCACTGCTTTTCTGCATCCAGTCATCTCCACAGAGCGGGGAGGACATGACAGGGCTCAGGACAGAGGGCGCTTGCTGCCAGCAGCTGCTGTCTCAATTTGCTAATCTACTTAAAAAGGCAGTGTACTTAGAGTGTGGTCAGCGTAGTTAAAGGGGCAATGCGCGTCTCTCTCTCTCTGCCATGCTGTCTCCCCTCCCTCCATTCGTGCTGCCTTGTAGAGTGTGAAGTTACATTAACAGTGTGTTAGCCCTTGAGAGCTCAGCCCAGTGCTAGTTCATCATTTACCATATCCCACCCTCTTCCACCTTCTGACTTCACCACCTCAACCAAGCATCACAATCATCATTGCTGTGTACAGTGTTAAATTGTTTATTTAAAACTTATACTGTGTGTGTGTGTATATACATATACATATATAGAGAGAGAGACACACACAGACAGACAGTCTTTTGTCTGGTGAAAAAAATTTCTCTGGAACTTAAGCCCCCTATTTACAATAATTTTTATGGGGAAATTGGATTCGTTTAACATTATTTCGCTTAAAGTAGCATTTGTCAGGAACATAACTACAGCGTTAAGCGAGAATTTACTGTACGTTAGTTTGAAGCTCCAAGGGTATTTGGAAGGAGGATTGGGCAAAACAGGGAGGATAACTCCTCTCCATGGCATCTCCGTGTTAATATGCAGAAATTCCAACAGCTTGCTGATGTCTGAAAAGCTGCTTTGTGGCTTCTTCCTTCAGGGGTGAGGGGATAGAGTCTAGGAATCAATGGGAAGCTAAAGGAAGCTGTGCTGATGTGGTGGTGGTCATGATACAGAGAGACATCTCCACGGGAAAGGCTCAGGATCTAGGGAATTTCGATATCGCTGGGCTGTGAGGGCTGCATTCCCTGTCTTCTCCACAGGAAGACATACCTGCCACACCCAATGACATGATGATGCTTTGGAAACCCCACAGAGTTTTCAGAGTAACTTGTTGGTGCCTCCTGGATTTTCCCTTTAGGGAATGATATGGTCCTTAAGGCAGAAAAACAATAAGCCACTCTCTGTTTCCAGCTCTTGTGAGACTTGTGATCAAATCGTGGTCGTTTATATTAAAGCCCCACCATCTGGAGTCATATTACTTTGTGAGATACTTAACTTTTATTGTCAAGCGTGCTTCCAATCTGCAGGATTGAAGCTTGAAAACATGTCCCCAATGTGCCGTACAAGTTCAAAGCCCACAAGAAATGAAGAACTGAGTCATTAAAAAGAACAAAAACCCAAGCTTATCTCATGACTTTTTGGGGGTGGGGGATAAGTGGGAGTCTGATTCATGTTTGCTTGTTTGTGCAGGTTATTTTTAAACACTTGCGGCTGGCGTCATTGCTTTCTCAACCAAAAATAAGCCATATAATAGTGAGAAAATCAACACAACTTCTTAAAAACATTGGGATCTCAGATGTAACATTGTCTTTTGATCCAGGTGTGCTCGGCTTAGTTAGCGTCTTTCCATTACATATTTACAGTTGTCAGAATGTATTTTTTTTTTAATTGAAATTATGTGAGTTTTTGGGGAAGTTTTGTTTTCCTTTTTCTGCAGACTTGGATTGCTTGCCCTGGGCACGTAGAAGTTTAAGATGTCTGTGGCATATCAGCCAAGACCTAGATATAATCATACCTCAGACACAATGTGAACTACATTTTATGATGCATTTTTTCTGTTTGTTGTAGGTTGCCCTTGAAGTTGAAACTCCAGCTCAGATTTCTTTACTCGATGAAGCATCGGGTGAGGTAACCATTTCAAAACAAGTATTTTTAACAACCAATTTCAAGTTTTAAAAAATGTTAAGGTGATATTTAAATCATAAATGTCGCTTTTTTTGCTCCCTTTAACTGGATAGAAATGAGATTCCAAAATGCTCGAACCCATGTTTAGCCACTCAGAGACCCTTTCCCCACTCTGCCCCATGTCTGGATCACTTATTCTCCCCCTCTGCTTAGTGTTGTTCTGTCTTTCTCTCTGCTGTATCTGAGGTCTCCAACCTATTCTTTCTTCTCTCATGATTTTTTCATTCATGAGTCTTCATTGCTTCTTAGCTCATTTCAAGGCTGGTTGAAACATATGCGCATGCACATAACACTTTGTCCTGCACATCCCGTCCAGGGCAAAACAATATGTTTTGAGATTGGTCCCTCAGTAAACAAGTTCTGAGGGGACAAGGGAGAAGGGGAGTATGATTTGTCCTAGAGCATCTGTGGGAACTTTAATCAGCTGCTTGGAGTTGACTGGAAAATCACTGCCATACAGGGTCTGAGACCAGTGTACGGGGGAAGACACCCTCACTTTTCCAAGAGCAGTTGAAGTGGCTATATAAATCCGTACACTTGGACCATTGTCACTTCCAGTGTCACCAGTATTGTCCCACAGACTGAAACTAACCCTAACCTGTTAAAATGTCTCTTGATTTCTAGAAAGAAGATATAGTGGTGACACTTCTACCAGCTGGTCACTGCCCAGGATCAGTCATGTATGTGCTTTCAATAGATTCTGCATATTTTTAAATGTCCAGAACAGTTCTTTGTAGAAATAGATTCTATTTTTCTAGCTAGAAGAAATTAGTGAAGATTAATTGCTTATACTTACCTTTATTATTAATAGTATTATGGTTGCACCCAAACACCCCCTTCAGGATTGGAGCAGCATTATGCTGTGTCAGATCTACAAACATAAAGAACCTTGCTTTTTCTATTGGTTATATGATATGTGTATTCCTAGGAGCACGTTACTTTGCAGTTGCTGTGTTCTGGAACCATTTTTTAGTAACAATTTTTTTTCTGTGTGCGTTTTTGTCTTTTAGCAGATGCACTTTAGCTTTGGTTTGGAAAATATGACCCTTAGGAAATCAATTGGGAACTTGGATCAGTTGGTTTCAATTACCTAGTTTTTATTTAAAATTTCATATTATTTAGATAAAACTGTGGAAGCGGTTTCTGCATCCTGCCCCTTCCCTTCCCTTCCCTCAGAAAGCCCTTTGTTAACTGCCTCTGTAAACATTATTAATAGGGCCCTACCCTCCCTGTGATTTCAATGAGAGTTGAGGAATTCAGCACATCTTCAATCAGGGCCAAGATCTTTCTAGATTTAAAGGCCAGAAGGAACAATTATGATAATCTAGTCTGACTCCTGCATAACACAGGCCACAGAATTCCACCCAGTAATTCTGCACCAGGCCAGGAACTAGTTTGGCTAGACCATGTCTTTAGAAAGGCATCCAATCTTGATTGTTCAAGAGGTCAAGTAATGCATACCTTTTTACTTGGTGAATTGTTCCAGTAGTTAATTACCTTCATTGATAAAAATCTGTCTTATTTTCAATTTGAATTTCTATAGCTTCAGTTTACATAACTAGGTTCAGCGGCTGGGTCTGCGAGATGAAATAGCCCTCTAGCATCAGATTTATTCCCTAGTTAGGTACTTCTAGACTCTGATCCTATATTAAGCTTCTTAAATCTTACTGCAAAGCACAGTTGACATCAGGGGTGTTTGCTTGGAAAAGGATGGGAAATTCTGGCTACTACTGAAAGAAAGAAATGATACTTTTAAACTCTTGTTTGGTTTGTGCATGGGTATGTTCTCTAGTTTTTTTCTTTGTTACAAGATTTTTCATTTGTGCCAGTGAGGTGGAACACACTTTTTCCCACTCTGACAAATAAGTACCTTTCAGGACTGCAGCGGTATTTAAAAAAGCAATGCAAGAACTTAGTAAAATAAAGCATCCTCTGATGCAGTGTGATATTAAAATTAAACAAGAAGTTCATTGTAAGTTTAGCTTCAATGGTAAATTTCTGGGACTGATGGCTACAATATGCACCTGGGCCCAAATTCTACCCTTACTAATACCCATGCAGACCCCATAGTTTGCAATGAGGTTGGACATGGGTGAAAGCAGATTTCAATTTTTCTGGGCCAAATTTGGTATTTCTGTAGTTCAGTTTCAGTGAAATTACTGCAAGGATAAATCTGGCCCATTACCTTTATTGCATCATGGGCTTTCTCTGAAACTCTGCATTTGCACAGATTTCTCCAAAGGAAATGATCATAGAGCCCAACAATTGCAGGACTTTGTGTTACTGTAATTAACTAGTGCTTTTATTTCTAGGTTTTTGTTTCAAGGCCAAAATGGCACTGTACTTTATACTGGAGATTTCAGACTAGCAAAAGGAGAAGCAGCCAGAATGGAGCTCTTGCATTCGGGGACCAGGTACAAAAATTCATAAAAATCTGAAATTATTTTTTTCTGGTGAGAGTTCATCTGGGTGTGAAATTTAGAAAGACTTAGAGACTCTCTAGTCATAGACGTTCAAGACTTACGACATCTTTTTCCTTCAGCTCCCACATAATTTTTGGTTTTAAAAACATAGTCCTTAGCAAGGTGTTTCCATGATAATTGATTCTCAGAAATCATTTCTAATGACTCCATATTCCTCTTGATCAGTGGTTCTCAAACTTTTGTACTGGTGACCCCTTTCAAATAGCAAGCCTCTGAGTGTGACCCCCCCTTATAAATTAAAAACAATTTTTAATATATTTAACACCATTATAAATGCTGGATGCAAAGCAGGGTTTGGGGAGGAGGCTGACAGCTCGCGACCCCCCCCCCATGTAATAACCTCACGACCCCCTGAGGGGTCCCGACCCCCAGTTTGAGAACCCCTGCTCTTGATAAGGAGGTGGCTTTCACGGACCTGAAAACTGCTGCCACAGAAGCTAGTTTAAAAAGATCACTGTTAGTACTGTAAGAGTCTACAGAAGAATCTGAAATAAGACAGAAATCTAACTTTACTGTGTTGTAAAATGTACTAATACAGTTACAAGTATTGCAGTTTGAATTATGGCTTATTTAAAATTTCTTCAGTTACCTTAATGTATCAAACTCTGCCTCTGTGATTTTGATAACAGCAATGTTAATGACAGGCTTGCATGTGTTAAAGAAAACATAGGAAATCCCTGTATTTCCCAAATCACTGTATCTTTAAAATCACTGATCACTGTTTCTGTATTTATAGTCTGTGTGTTCATATTGCACTTACGAGCTGAGATTAGCAGTTTCCCCAAGGACATAAATACCACCATAAGTAATAGTACAATACAAGATCTATGTGTTGCATTGCTATTCTAATATCTATTTTATATGGAGTTTGGACTACAATATTGAAGAATTGCTTGTACTCTTGCCCAATATGTGGGCAATTAACTTGTGTTACTATAATCAGAGTTTAGAATCTGGCCTCTTGACTCACCATTTTCCATAATGGAAATTTTTTTTTTCCATTTTCAAATAGACAGAAATTTCTGACTAGATCAGTCAATAGGGCACGCCTGGGTATCGCGATGCAGTATTTGATATGACAATCTCAATTCTCTCTTTCAGAGTGAAAGACATTCAGAGTGTATATTTAGACACCACGTTCTGTGATCCCAGATTTTATCAGATACCAAGCAGAGTAAGTCCAATCAAGCTTTAGCTGGAGGCACATAGAATCATAGACTTTAAGGTCAGAAGGGACCATTATGATCATCTAGTCTGACCTCCTGCACAATGCAGGCCACAGAATCTTACCCACCCACTCCTGTATCAAACCTGTGTCTGAGCCATTGAAGTCCTTAAATCATGGTTTAAAGACTTCAGGGTGCAGAGAATCTTCCAGCAAGTGACTTGTGCCCCACGCTGCAGAGAAAGGCGAAAAACCCCCAGGGCTTCTGCAATCTGTCCTGGAGGAAAATTCCTTCCTGACCCCAAATAGTGATGCCATACCTTAAACTCAGGGCTCTGGGCTGAAACATGTACATTTGCTTTGTGGAGCCTCCTGTGGCATGGGGCCCAAGGCTACTGGTCTGTTTGTGACCCCTGAACACGCCCTGGGACCCCTTTGGGGTCATGACCCCCGAAGTTGAGAAACACTGATCTAAAACATTTCTGAAGTCCAGTGACTTGGATACATCTACAAAGTTAAACACACAAACTTTTCTAACCTTTTTAGGAGGAATGTTTAAATGGGATATTAGAGTTAGTGCGGAGCTGGATCACTCTGAGTCGCTATCATGTTGTATGGCTAAATTGCAAAGCTGCCTATGGATATGAATATTTATTCACAAACCTCAGTGAAGAACTTGGAGTCAAGGTAACACTTTCATAATAACTGCTTTATAAACAGAACCTCAGTGCTGATTGTGAGCAGTATACTGACCTGGAAAATGACCATTCAGAGGACTTCTGCAGTGTCTGAAAGGTTTGCACACTTTCGTTCACTATACTAATGGTAACCTGGTAAATGAGCTTTTGTGGTGCATAGTAACCATACCAACTAAACCACTTCAGTGGCTGCTATCTACTCAGACTTCTGGGTTCTCCAGTCAGAAGTTCATTCT
Source organism: Mauremys mutica (assembly GCF_020497125.1). NCBI lineage: Eukaryota > Metazoa > Chordata > Testudines > Geoemydidae > Mauremys > Mauremys mutica. The sequence continues at coordinate 374,205,294 of NC_059072.1, read as the reverse complement.
GATTCTCCAAGAGACACATTCTACCCTTTACCCTATGGCAGCCATGGAATGCCCTGTAAGGAATTCTATGGTGGGGAGTTGCCTGGGCTACATATGAGAAGTAAGATCCTGATATTGATGGGCAGTGGATGTCACTGAGCATGTTCAGGGAGTCCCTATCCTTCCTAGAATATACAGAATCTACCTGTTGTAGACATTAGCCAACGATGTGCCAGATCCTTAGCTCTACTTCCCTTGTTGATAATGTCTGAGTAATTGACCATTCTCCTTTTCTTGGTCTCTGGTAGTATTTCTGGTAGCAGATTTACTCCTGATGAGCGGTTATCGATATAGTCCAACTCCAGATTGTTAAATGCATGAAGCTACTTACAAGACTAAATATATTTTCTTTAGGTCCATGTGAACAAACTGGACATGTTCAAAAACATGCCGGAAATCCTCTACCATGTTACCACAGATCGGCACACTCAGATTCATGCATGTCGACATCCACGGGTGCGTATCATTTTGTAAATCAACTGTGAACTTTCTTTTTAAAATGAGTGATTTACAATATTAACCTTCTCAAGCAGAGAGTTCCCCGAGGAAGCTCAGACAGAGTGGCAGTACGGTACTGAGGGGAGTAAGAAGTTGAGCCAGTAGTTAATGGACTAAAGTAAAGGAAAAGTTAAACAACAAAAAAACTTAGTTTCATACTTAAAACCTAGTTGTGATACACCTCTACCCTGATATAATGCAACCTGATATAACATGAATTCAGATATAAGGCGGTAAAACAGCACTCCAGGAGGGGGGCGGGGGTTGCGTGCTCCAGCAGATCAAAGCAAGTTTGATATAATGCAGTTTCACCTATAACGCGGTACGATTTTTTGGGTCCTGAGGACAGCATTATATCGGGGTAGAGGTGTACTTCCAGGGGGTATCCAGAGCTGTGAGGCACCTCAGAAACCACCTGCCTTTAGCGTGAGGGAGCCTTGTTGTGCCTGCTGGTGGTCAACTCCCCAGCTCCACCGGTCACAGGCAACACAAGCACTTCCCTCGTAGTCTACGTAGGCTGTGCTCTCGCTCTCTCTCCCCACATTAGCAATAGATACACTCCAGCCATCAAATCCTCTCCAAGCATCTTCCTGGAACATCCAGCCCCTGAACTTTCATAGTATTCCTGGATCCGTGGCTTCCAAAAACAGTCCACCTCAGCTAACCACTTCCATTCAGATCACCACACTGCTTACCACACAACACTTAGATGTGTTTATAGTGAAATCAAGTAGAAGATTATTTAACAAACCACAGAGATTCAAGCAATAGCAGGTAGACATAATTGGAAACAATGATTACACATAAAATAAAATAACGTTTTAGAACACAGACTTAATTAACTAGATGTTGTTATGTCTTGTGGCATAATGCTTGCGCAAAGTCCTTCCAGTGTTTATACAGCCAGGCTGGCTTTGACCCTCCTTTCATAAGACAAACAGGCAGTTAGCTTGTCTCCTTGGTGAAGGATTCAGGGTGTCTCTTGATACTGGTAGACTTATCAGAACAATCCTTTGTCCTTATTCCTAAACAGGACACCCCTTGCTGATCGTTTCTTCCTGTGGCTTTCCTTTCTTGTTGATTTTGCAATCTCTTGATTAGCCTCAGGCTCAGTATACAGATAGACATATGTGGTGAGGCGGTACAATACATATATGACCTGACAGGGAGATAAGCGTCTGTTACCACCTGCCTGAAAGGCATGTTGCTGAGGTATGTCACCTGCCTTAATCCCAAGCCCTTAACATAATTTTCTGTATAGATGCATAACTTCTTCAATATTATCTGTATATAAAATTTTGCAATGATTATGACCAGTAGGCTACTGGCTCTCAACTGAGACCTTACATGATCCTTGTAAAACCTTTTGCACCCCCTATACCCTCTGCCAGTTGGAACCAACAAGTTCCTGGTGTCACTAGTATCTAGAATAAAAATCCCAGTTTCTGGAGGAGAAAGACCAAATTCAGATTAAATGGGGTGTGTGTGGTGGTGGTGGGGAGGTTAAACTATTTATAGTTGAAGGCCAGAAGAGATCACCAGATCATCTAGTCTGACCCCCTGTATATTAGGCCACCAACACCACCTAGTACCCACACGCTAAACCCAATGATGGAAATTGGACCAAAGTGTACCACAGGAGACTAAACTACTATAAGCCAATGCACATAAAACAGAATATATGATTACCTGCTCTGTGGCCAAGTGGTGTATGAGTGCAGTTGCTCAAAAAGCTCATGACCCTCAGAGCCAAGTACAGCATCTTGAAGCTGAAGTTCTTAACTGGAGGAGGATAGATGGGATTAGACAGCCTACAGGGTCATTGCAGGCAGGGCCCAATACCACATCTGAGGAAGCCAGTCTGGTAATGGGAAGGAACCAAGATGGAATGGAGAGGACATAGTCTTTCAAAACTCTCATTCCAGTAGAAGTGAAGGAGGTTATTTGGAAAGTTGGTCTGGTCAGGTATGGTATTGCTCATGTTCCCATACAAATTGTACGTTAAGACATAGGGATTGAAAGGGCATGATTGCATTGCCTCTGTTTTTCATTTGACACTCTTATCTGATAGGATGATGACTATCTTCGAGGGAATAGGTTGCCTTGTGGAATGACGTCCCGAAATGGAACCCCTTTACGTATAATTAGTGTCAAGCCTTCCACAATGTGGTTTGGAGAGAGGACAAGAAAAACCAATATAATAGTAAGGTGAGCAGAGTATTATCAAGGCATTTGGGCTACAAATAAAACCATTATTTGGGTGCTCACTAATGCTTTGCCTGAGTTGTGCACAGCTATTTAGTCCTCTCTGGAATTTGAAATAATTCCAAAAGTCCACTTAAACTGCAGCTGAAATAAGTTTGGCAATTTTGAGTTTGCTTATTGTAGTAGAATGTGCTTACACAGCAGTTAATTGGTGAATGCTCAGAGAAGTGCAGTTGAGGGTGCCTGTTTAGTATCCACTTTGCTGTGCCTTAACATGGATTTCCTCAGAGCACACTTGTTTCGCCTATAACTTGATAGTGTTCACTTATAAGAAACTTGCAACTACTAACTGGATAAGTAATATTTATTTTGCCATCTCTCTCTATAGGACTGGGGAGAGTTCATACAGAGCTTGCTTCTCTTTTCATTCCTCTTACAGTGAGGTACGTACAATGGTGTTTGCTTCAGGAATGAATGTTTGAAGTCATTTTTGTCACTTTAGAATAGAGGTTGTTGCGTTCTGACTTGTCAAGCTTTGGTACAAGTTGTCTGGTGATGAGAGGGGGAGAGTGTGTTGAAAAGGTAGAGATCGAGGCACTGTAAAAACAACCTTGCTCTATCATAGTTGTGGCAAGCCCATGTTGTAATCCTGCCCAATACCAGGGCTAACATCATTTCTCTAGCAGTTATCTATGATTAAGAACCATAAGGCCATACTGGGTCAGACCAAAGGTTCGTCTAGCCCAGTATCCTGTCTTCTGACTGTGGCCAATGCCAGGTGCCCCAGAGGGAATGAACAGAACAGGTAATCATCAGGTGATCCATGCCCAGTTGCCCATTCCCAGCTTCTGGCAAACAGAGGCTAGGGACACCATCCCTGCCCACCCTGGCTAATAGCCATTGCTGGACCTATCCTACATGAACGTATCTAGTTCTTTTTTGAACGCTGTTAGTCTTGGCTTTCACACCATCCTCTGGCAAAGAGTTACACAGGTTGACCGTGCGTTGTGTGAAAAAAATACTTTCTTTTGTTTGTTTTTAAACCTGCTGCCTATTAATTTCATTTGGTGACCCCTAGTTAGGAAAAGGAGTAAATAACACTTCCTTATTTACTTTCTCCACACCAGTCATGATTTTATAGACCTCTATCATATCCCCTCTTAGTCGTCTCTTTTCCAAGCTGAAAAGTCCCAGTCTTATTAATCTCTCCTCATATGGAAGCTGTTCCATAATCCTAATAATTTTTGTTGCCCTTTTCTGAACCTTTTATAGTTCCAGTCTTTTTTGATTGGGCTACTACTATAATTAAGTATGGCTGTTTTGGTTTTTTTTAAAATATTACAGAATACAAGACAAAACTGTTGCATTTCTAATGGGAAACATCTAGGTATTGCATTTGGCTTGTTTTATTCTTTTCTGTTGCTCTGGGGAGAGAACAGAGCGTACAACTTTTCCATGTCCTGGCTGTCACTGTTGATCCAAATTGTGCCATAGAGAATTCCTACCTCTGTGTTATCACAGCACTTTGTACAGGATCATGAGGCTTAATTTAAAAGGACAATACAAATGTTTCTTCCACCATTTAAAAAAAATCAAGTTAATGCTGAAAAATAACCATCCAATCATGAACCAATACATATGCAATGGAGGACAATTCACTTTCCTAGGGAAGTAGATTTCAGTTTTAAAATACCAGTGAGATGATTTTAATATTGCAAGGGAAGGGGCAGGGAAACTTTTTTAATTCAAAAAATAATAATAAAAAAACGCATAAGAAAAATATTTAGTGTGTCTTATTTAAATTATAGCCTAGTTGTCCACTTTGACACAGTTCCAGAATGTGAGCTGTGCTGACTAATCAGCTTTGAGGCTGTTGGCAAAACACATTCTTTGGTGTATGTGCAGGGGCGGCTCTAGGAATTGCGCCGCCCCAAGCAGGGCGGCACGCCGCCGGGGGGGGGGGGGGCGCTCTGGCGGTCGCCGGTCCCGCGGCTCCAGTGGACCTCCTGCAGCCGTGCCTGCGGAGGGTCCGCTGGTCCCGTGGCTCCGGTGGACCTCCCGCAGGCACGCCTGCGGATGCTCCACCGAAGCCGCGGCACCAGCGGACCCTCTGCAGGCACGGCTGCGGCAGGTCCCCCAGAGCCGTGGGACCAGCGGACCCTCCGCAGGCACGCCTGCGGGAGGTCCACTGGAGCCGCCTGCCGCCCTCACCGGAGCCGCCTGCCGCCCTCCCGCGGCATGCCGCCCCAAGCGCGTGCTTGGCGCACTGGGGTCTGGAGCCGGTCCTGTGTATGTGCTGTGATCTGCATTGCCATGGGGTAGTCTTATGAATATATATATATATATATATATTTCAGTGTAAGTAATAAGCTACTTTTCCTCTTATTTAGATTAAGGATTTCTTGGGTTATATCCGCCCTGTGAATGTGTATCCCAATGTAGTTCCGGTGGGCTCAACAGCAGATGAAGTTGTAAAAATGTAAGTGTGGTTTGGTTGGTTGGTGTGGGCTACTATATTGGTGGTGCTTCAGTTTGACTGCTGTAAAGCAGATGATGGCAACCCACACTGTGCTTCAAGAAGGAAATCTTCCAGATCTTCCATAGCCAGCATGGTTTTCCTTTTCCTCCCATCTGTTCATACTCTCCTTTAGTCTCCTGTACTCAACACCCTCATCATGTTTGGTTTTCAAGGAGCTGTCATGTCTACATTCTGCTCTGTTACTATTCTTAAACATGGTCTGTGTAATTCACCCACCCACTTCTTACATATTTGAATTGGATATATTCATTTTTAGGCATCTCCATTGATGCTCTTATGCTGGCTGAATTAGGGACATCCCTGTCTTCTGAACGTAACTCATTATGCCTTGTCTCACCCCTTTTAGTAATGCTACTGTAGAGAAACTCAGTAGGACACTTCCTTTTAAAAAGTAAAATAAAATCTCCACAGGGACTTGAACTCCTACCTTCTCTGTACAAAGTTCCAGTGTTCCCTGCTGTCACCAGTGTCTCTAATCCTGCCCTTCCAGGTGAGCTAATGCAGGGGTCAGAAGAGCTTTGCAATACTAGCACACAAAGTTAGTGTTAGAGGGGAAAGGGCCCAGTGAGCAGCTTGAGCTCTGTTACAGAGACCCTTTTACACAGAAAAATGTTCTTACTCAGCAGCATTGAGTTTCTCCAAAGTCTGTCTGAATTCCCATCTTCCTTTCCGCCTGCCCTACCTTTGTGGCTGGTGCATACTTAAATGCATTTAACTTGATAGCATCAGGAGTGCTGCCCTGTGATCCTGTTGAATTGCATGCAGCCTATCAAGAACGTTATACCTTTTTACCGCAGCTCTTAATGTCATCAGTAACTTTAGCACCTTTTTTTTTTTCCAGTAACTAGCATGAAAGGCATGAAGCAGTGGTGTTAAAAGAATTAACCAATTTAATTTTGCTCCTGATCTTCTCGCATAATATTTTTCCATGTCTGAAGAGTTCTAAAGATCTGTTTTCCTTGTTCTTATCAGCTTAAAGCCACTCTGCAAGTCATACAGTATAAATAGCGAGCCCAAATATAAACCACTTGGAACACTGAAGAGATCCAGAACAATGGACTTAACAGACACAGGTACGGAAAGAGGATCTTCCAGGGATGGATGATTATAGCAAAGGAGACCGGTTTGGGTCAGTGAAGCATGCATGGACCTGTTACTGTAATCCCAGTGTCAGCTGAAAGTGGTATTTCTGGCCACTTCCATCTGATCAAGCACAGGGTAGCAAACAAGCACTGACAAACAGATATGAAACGCTGTTTTGTGGACTCTTTAGCATGTAGCTACTCCTGATAGGTGCTGTATAAATGCCCAATGGAGAGGGAAGAATGTAGATTCAAATGAATTTGGGCTTCAGGTAATGCCAGGTCAACAGAGGACTGAAGCTTTATAAAATAGAAAACCTGTGATTGAGGTTAAACCTGACAGTGCACTCAACTACTGCTGCAGGTTCTAAAGTGTCTGGCCAGAGGAGGTAACTTTTATCTTGATGTATTAAAAATAATTCCAACATTATTTGAACGACAGTGACTTGCTGTGCTCCTGAGAGTGTGGTTTACAAAACCACACTCTCAGTTTAGCATGAATGCAGCTCTTTGACCCCTAATTATTATCCTGGTACTTGTGAAATGGGAGTTACAATCAGGAACAGCCGCAGCTTTTAAAGACGAATACTGTATCTGATCCACACCATAGTGTTTCAAGGGCTGTATTTAAGGGCTTCCCCTGCTTTCATAACTTGTACTCTGTACTGCAGCTTGTTAAAAGCTAGTTCACAGTTGAAATAGCTTTTCTTAATTAAAAGCTTTTTATTGATCAAACTCCCCAATTGTATGACTTTTCCAAATAGATTTCAATTCTAGCTGTGACTAAAGGACGCTGCACACAGATTTGACCAAATTTGTGTCCCTCATTACAAGACATGCAGTCCTTGTAGATACGTTAAGGGGCGGTGGGGGGAAGCAACTTTTTTTTTTCCCTCCTGTGCTCACTGAAACAAAATAAGCTTTTAGCTAGTGAATGGAACACCTGTTCTCTTGAAACTACTTTCTGAGACAGTGATTGCTTGTTCTGTGCCCACAACAGGGCTGATCCTACAAATACTTATGACAAATACCAATACCTGGGGTAATCCCACTAAAGTGAGGGTAGATCCATTAAAATGCTACAACTCAATACAAGGAACCAATTGTACCCATTGGCCAATGATGATTATTGTGATAAGTGTTTGTTTATTACATGTCAATATTAATACAGATCTGCACAGTCCTCCCCAGGCATAATAAATTGATTGATTTGGTGTCTGTCTACAGATAGAACTGTTTTAAGTAATCAAATTTGTGTATACGTATTTGACCGAGTTTGTGTAGTCCCTATAAATCCCTTTGCTAAATTCTCTGAGACTGCTCATTGTGATCTTTTTTGTTTTTGTCTTGACAGATGAGGGCAGTGATGATCTCTTCGATACAGAATTGACTCCTGTAAGGCATAAGATTCCAAAACATCACGTGGAGACAACGCTGCCTGAGACAAAGGCTTCATCTGAAAACTCTGAAGGAAGCCGTAGTGAGAACATGGGAAGTTACAAAGCAACCACTATGCCTATGACTTCGCAGGTAGACTTCATAGACTGTGAGGAATCAAATGGTGAAGATGATGATGAAGAATCTGAAAAAAATACAGTTTGGGCTCAAGTTGTAGCCCACAATCCAGACTCCACTTTGATACTGGGAAATCCAAATGAAGAAGTCCATTCGGACTTGACTTGTGCATTGACTAGTAGCCAGCAGGAATCTAATGCAGATATGCCACAGTGGGATGTTTTCTTTAAGCGAGATATTAAAACTACAGATGATAGTTCTGAAAACGAGGACCATCCCCCATCTTCCATAGATGTTGGTAGGTCCCAGTCACCAAATTTGTTCAGTGATTCAGATAGTTTAAGTGATTCTACCCACATCTCCTCACAAAATTCTTCTCAGTCAACCCACATATCAGAGCAGGGGAGCCAGGGTTTGGACAGCCAAGCAGACACAGTACTCATCACCTCCCAACAGACACATGGTGCAGATTTCAGCTTTTTGAACAAAGGTGGGAGCAGAGTAACAGTTTCTGTGTCACATTTCATGGCCATGGATAATCAAACTGAATCCCATAGGTGGAAGCCTTTAGAGCAAAATAAACCTTGCCCAGGTAATATTGACTCTGATTTGAAAGGGAAAAACCAAGAGATGAATGCAGAAGCTGGTGCTGCTCAAACACAAAACATGCTAATTGAAGTGAATAATGAGAAATCGAAGACTCCTAATCCAGAATTAGAAAGAGACTCTCAGAGCTCCTCTGACTTTGAAATCCCTTCAACCCCTGATGCTGAGTTACCTAGACCAGATAAGCTGCACTGTCTGTACAAGAAGCTAGCAGCAGGTGAAACGATATACTGACTGAAGGGAATCTCTTCTGAATTTAGGAGCTTCTCTTAAAATATGGACAGACACACATACGAGTCAACCTAAGCTGTATTCAGAGGTATATAAAAATTGTACTTATCCCCACTTCTCTGTTCAGGGCAGACTTACTACATTTCCTTGGAAATCTCTCACTACTGATTGTAGAGACACTAGGATATGCAATAAATTTTTCCTCCTCAATGAACTCCTGAAAAGGAAGATATTCCTGGAAGAGAAATTAAAAGACTATACTTGGTAGGAGGAAAACACTAAGCTGACAAACTGAAAAAGGTGTTTAACAACAAAAAAGTGGACAGTGCGTCTTAGGCCGGTGAGACATGCAGGTGTGCAGTAGAGAAGGGAAGGAGAAATAAACCAAAGAAAGTAAAGACAGGAGCGCTAAGTGAAATTTAGTTGAGTGATATCAAGCCTTCTTTAAGAGTCGGCAGGTAGCTAACCAGATCTTTGAATTTGTAAATATGTCTATATCCAAGGCAATCTTTATAAAGCTGTTTTAATAAACTTTTTATAAAACTCTTAACTCTGCATATATTTAACGCAGGCAAATAATTCTTTCAGAGAGCAAAGTACACTTGTTCTTCTTCGAGTGATTGCTCCAATGCATTCCAGTTAGGTGTGCGCGCCGCGCGTGCACGGCTTCTCCGGAACTTTTTCCCTAGCAACCCCGGCGGGCCGGCTGGCGCCCCCTGGAGTGGCGCCGCCATGGCGCTAAATATATACCCCAGCCGGCCCGTCCGCTCCTCAGTTCCTTCTTACCGCCCGTGACGGCAGTTGGAACTGTGGAGTGCTTGATAGCTCTTCACGTCCCTAGCTTTCTCTAGTTCATTGTTGTACATAGTTAGCATAGTTAGTTATAGTTGTTCAGTTAGCATAGTTAGTGTTAGTTAGTTAGGCTAAAAAAGGGGGGGTTCCCCCTTTTTTTGCCTTAGCCGGTGCGGGCTCATGCCCAAAGCACCGGGCTTTAAGCCCTGCACGGGGTGCCAGAAACCGATGCCCGTAGGAGACCCGCACGACGCGTGTCTCCGCTGCTTAGGCGAAGGGCACCGAACTGACAAGTGCCAGATCTGTTTAAAATTCAAGCCGCGGACCCGCAAGGATCGAGATAGCCGCTTAAAACAGATCCTCATGGAGGAGTCCCTCCAACCACCGGCACCGCCCGCGCCGCCTCCGCGGCCTCCTCCCGTGCAGGACACACCGCCGGCACCGACTGCGGCACCGCCGGCGAAGAAAGCGGCTGCGAAGACTCGGCACCGCTCCCTCTCGCCCGCCAGGAAGCAAAGACTGGCGAAGGCTTTGGCTCAGGCGCGCGTGCAGGACTCCGCCAAGGCGACTCCGCAGCCTGCAGCCCCTGTGGTGCCTCTGCACAAACAGTGCATTGCACCTGTGACTCCGGCGCCGCAAGGGCCGTCGAGTCCGGCGCCGCCTCGCTCCCCGGTGCCGTCCGTGGTCGAGCCTCGGCGGCCGTCGACGCCGGAGACGTTCGCCTCTGCGCGAGAGCTGATACAGCTCATAGAGGCTCCAGGCCTCCGGCCCCCGGCACCGCCGGCGCGGGCTGTCGTCTCCAGGGGAAAACCGGCGGCAATGGTCCGGCCACCCTCCATGGAATCGAGGCGTGGACGTCGGTCACGGTCCCGGTCTCGCTCCCGCACCGTCGACAGCTTGCCGTCCCGCCGATCGCGCTCCCGGCACCGCACCCCATCGCGGCACCGATCGCAGTCTCCTCGTCGGTCGAAGTCCCGGTACCGCTCCGTTTCGCGGTACCGGTCGCACTCCCGACGTCGCACCAGATCGAGGTCGCCACCAGCTAGGCACCGCCGGTCTCAGTCCCGGCACCGTTCCCGGCACCGAGACTCCCGCGGACGCTCCAGGCGTCGCAGTTCGCACTCTCGGTCGAGCTCCCGACACCGGTCGAGCTCCCGGCACCGCGGTGATCATGGTCGGTCTCGGCATCGGAGATCTTACTCCCGGTCGAGCTCCCGGCACCGGACCAGCCCCCGGCACCGGCGCAGCTCCCGGCACCGGCGCAGCTCCCGGCACCGGTCGAGCTCCCGGCACCGGTCGAGCTCCCGGCACCGTGAAGACCGTCGAGCGAGGTCGCCTTCCCAGCGCCGAGGGGAAGAGCATCCCCCGGCGGTGTGCCCTGGACCCTCTTTGGCACCTCCCTGGCCTTCCCGCCCTGAGTCGGTCGCCTCCGGCGCAGAAGCCTATGGGCTCCCGCCTCCAACGCCGCCAGCCCAGCCTAGCGGGGCCCAGCAGTGCGGTTTTTGGGTCCCATGGGCACAATATGAGTCGGACGCTATGCCTGCTCCGCCGAGGCCTCCAGCGGCCCACCGCAGAGTCCCAGAGGCATCGATATCCCGACCACCGCCATCCCCACCGCCAGCCGTTCCGGTGGTGCCAGAGTGCCCCTCCGAACCCCCAGCCCACCACGCAGTGGACCCCTCTTCGGCTGAGGTCGTTCAGGAGTTATCCTCCTCATCCTCTCCCGATGAGGCAGTGGCCGGCGCGGCATCAAGGGAGCCGCCCCCCGTTGATGCGAAGGCGCATCAAGACTTACTCCGCCGTGTGGCGACGGCTATGGACCTCCCTATAGAGGAAGTAAAAGAGGACGAGGACCCCATCACAAACGTGGTGGGGTCAGACGTGCCACTCCGGGTTGCGTTACCTTTTGTGCGCACGGTCCAACGAAACGCCACCACCATTTGGCAAACGCCCGCTTCCGTGCCTCCCACAGCCAGGGGAGTGGAAAGGAAGTACTCAGTCCCTCCATCGGGCTATGAGTACCTGTACGTGCATCCAACTCCGGACTCCCTGGTGGTACAGTCCGTTAACGATAGGGAGCGTAACGGCCAGCCGGCCGCTGCCCCAAAGGCGAAAGAGGCAAGGCGGATGGACCTTCTCGGCCGAAAGGTCTATTCTGCAGGGGGCCTGCAGATGAGGATCGGTAACCAACAGGTCCTCCTGGCCAGATACGTGTTCGACATACTCACGTCTCTGGCCAAGTTCACTGACCTCCTGCCGTCAACATCCCGCCAGGACTTCACCACAATGTTGGAGGAAGGGAGGCGGTCCTCTCGTTCCTCCATTACAGCCGGCCTCGACGCGGCGGACTCAGGGGCACGGACCTTAGCAACAGGGGTCACGATGCGGCGCATCGCCTGGCTCCAATCTTCCACCCTGCCTCCAGAAGTCCAGTTTACTCTCCAGGATTTGCCCTTTGACACCAAGGGATTGTTTTCGGAGAAGACGGATTCGCGGATCCAGTCGCTCAAGGACGGCCGGGTGGCGATCCGGACACTCGGGATGCATACGCCGGTTACGCAACGTAGACCTTTCCGCCCGCAGCCCTCCCGCTATCAGTCGCGGTACCGACCCTACCCGGCTCGGCGACCGGCCCAAAATCGCCGTCGCCCGTCGGGCAACCGCCGAAACCGGGGCCAGGCCGCTTCCAAAGCCCCACAGGCAGCGAAGCAACCCTTTTGATGGGACGCACGAGGGCTGCACATCACTCTCCCCTACGGATCCTCATCGTTTATTTCACAACCGCCTCTCCCGTTTTTTCTTGGAGTGGTCCCGAGTAACGTCGGACGGCTGGGTGCTCAGCACGGTCCACTCGGGATACCGTCTTCAGTTTGTTTCTCCACCTCCTTCCCACCCGCCTTCCCTGTCCCTCTTCAGGGACCCCTCTCACGAGCAAGTCCTCCTACAAGAGGTCCAGACTCTGTTGAGCGTGGGTGCCATAGAGGAGGTGCCTCCCTCCAGGCGGGGCAGGGGATTTTACTCCAGGTATTTCCTCATCCCCAAGGCAAAAGGCGGGCTACGTCCTATCCTGGACCTTCGCGGGCTGAACAGATTCCTACTCAAGCCCAAGTTCCGCATGGTCACCTTGGGGACCATCATTCCCTCCCTGGATCCGGGAGACTGGTTTGCGGCCCTCGACATGAAGGATGCCTACTTCCATGTCGCTATCTACCCCCCTCATCGGCGCTACCTTCGGTTTGTGGCCAACGACGCCCACTACCAATTCGCCGTGTTGCCATTCGGCCTTTCGACCGCCCCCAGAGTATTCACCAAATGCATGGCGGTCGTCGCCGCAGCACTGCGACGGAACCAGATACACGTATACCCGTACCTGGACGACTGGCTGATTCGCGGTCTGTCCAGACAGCTCGTGGAGAGTCAGATAATAGAGGTCCTGGCCCTCTTTCGGCGCCTCGGTCTTCTTGTCAACACCGAGAAGTCAACTTTGATTCCGACGCAGCGAGTCGAATTCATTGGGGCGGTCCTCGACTCCACGATGGCCAGAGCCTGTCTCCCTCGCGCTCGACACCAGACGATGGTCTCCATCATCCGAGACCTCGTCAGTTTCCCGACCACGACGGTGCGGTCATGCCTCCGCCTCCTGGGCCACATGGCATCGTGTACATACGTCACCGCGTACGCACGACTTCACCTTCGTCCGTTTCAGTCCTGGCTCGCGACGGTGTACCGCCCGCATCGCGACGCCATCGACATGGTGGTCACAGTCAACAGGACGGCTCTCGACTCCCTCCGCTGGTGGCTCGACCCGGAGGTCGTGTGCGCCGGAGTTCCGTTCCACCCTCCCCGGCCATCGGCAACGTTGACCACGGACGCCTCTGCGCTCGGATGGGGGGCTCACCTGGGAGACCTCCACACTCAAGGCCTCTGGTCAGCAAGCGAGCTCACACTCCACATCAATGTCCACGAGCTCCGAGCAATCCGTTTTGCATGTCACACCTTTCGGACCAAGCTGCAAGGCCGCTGTGTGACAGTATTCACGGACAACACAACAGCAATGTTCTACGTGAACAAGCAGGGCGGAGCCCGCTCGTCACCTCTCTGCAGGGAAGCGATCCTCCTGTGGGAATTCTGTGTGGCCCACTCCATTCACCTGGAAGCGTCCTTTCTTCCGGGAGTGCAGAACACGCTGGCCGACCATCTCAGCAGGTCGTTTCTCTCCCACGAGTGGTCCCTCCGTCCCGACGTTGCTCTCACGATCTTCCAGAGTGGGGGTTTCCCCGGGTCGACCTCTTCGCCTCCAAGGCGAACAGGAAGTGTCTCCAGTTCTGTTCGTTCCGGGGGCACTCGCCGGGCTCTCTGTCGGACGCTTTCCTGTATCCGTGGCAGACTCACCTCCTCTATGCCTTCCCTCCGTTTCCACTCGTGCACAGAGTGCTCCAGAAGCTTCGGAGGGATCGAGCCACCATGATACTCGTGGCTCCAGCCTGGCCGAGGCAGCATTGGTACACCCTGCTGCTCGAGCTCTCCGTTCGGGAGCCCATCACCCTCCCATTGTGGCCGGACCTCATCACGCAGGACTTCGGCAAACTCCACCATCCGAATCTGCAGTCCCTCCATCTTACAGCCTGGTACCTGCGTGGTTGACCCACGCAGAGAGGGGCTGTTCGGCAGCGGTGCAGCAAGTCCTGCTTGAAAGCAGAAAGCCTTCCACTCGTACCACCTACATGGCAAAATGGAAGAGGTTCGCGCTCTGGTGTGACCAGCAAGGGCTCAACCCATTCGTGGTACCTGTCCCTACCATCCTAGATTACCTATGGTACCTTAAGGAACAGGGTCTGGCGGTTTCCTCCTTGCGGGTCCACCTCGCATCACTGTCCGCCTTTCGTCCGTCGGTGGAGGGTCGAACCATCTTTTCCAATCCGATGGTCTCCCGCTTCCTGAAGGGCCTCGACCGCTTGTACCCGCCAGTACGTCGCCCTGCCCCGACCTGGGACTTGAACCTCGTCCTGGCCAGGCTCATGTGTCCGCCATTCGAGCCTATGGCCACGTGTTCTCTCCTCTACCTCTCCTATAAAACGGCATTCCTGGTTGCCATAACGTCTGCAAGGAGAGTCTCGGAGCTCCGAGCGTTGACGGTGGGCCCCCCCTACACCGTCTTTCACGCTGATAAGGTGCAGCTTCGTCCTCACCCGGCCTTCCTACCAAAGGTGGTCTCGGCCTTCCACCTTAATCAGGACGTCTTTCTCCCGGTTTTCTTTCCGAAGCCCCATGCTTCGTCCCGGGAGCAACAGCTCCACACTCTCGACGTCCGTCGGGCGCTGGCGTTTTACATCGACCGGACAAGGTCCTTTCGGCGTTCCACCCAACTCTTCATCGCAGTTGCTGATCGCATGAAGGGCGAACCGGTCTCTACCCAGCGCATTTCCTCCTGGGTGACTCAATGCATCAGGTCATGCTACGAGCTTGCTCACGTGACACCATGCCGACTCACCGCTCACTCTACAAGGGCACACGCCTCGTCAGCCGCCTTCCTGAACCATGTCCCCATCCAGGACATCTGCAGAGCGGCCACCTGGTCTTCGGTCCACACCTTCGCCTCCCACTACGCGTTGGTGCAGCAGTCTAGAGACGATGCAGCCTTCGGCTCTGCGGTATTGCATTCCGCCACGTCTCACTCCGACCCCACCGCCTAGGTAAGGCTTGGGAATCACCTAACTGGAATGCATTGGAGCAATCACTCGAAGAAGAAAGAACGGTTACTCACCTGTAGTAACTGTTGTTCTTCGAGATGTGTTGCTCCAATCCATTCCAGACCCGCCCTCCTTCCCCACTGTCGGAGTAGCCGGCAAGAAGGAACTGAGGAGCGGACGGGCCGGCTGGGGTATATATTTAGCGCCATGGCGGCGCCACTCCAGGGGGCGCCAGCCGGCCCGCCGGGGTTGCTAGGGAAAAAGTTCCAGAGAAGCCGTGCACGCACGGCGCGCACACCTAACTGGAATGGATTGGAGCAACACATCTCGAAGAACAACAGTTACTACAGGTGAGTAACCGTTCTTTACTCTCTAGTCACCAGACTAAGAAAGAAGACTGTAGTCTTAGAAATGTACTGGATTTGCTTAATTTTCAAAAGACCTTTAAAATTAGTTGTATAGCAAATGGCTTGGGCCTACCCAGGAACTGTTGTTAAGGTCAAAAGGCAGATTTTTGGCTGTAAAGAACAATTTAAGTGAGATGTTGCAAACCAACTGTAAACATCACCCCCTCTTGTCATTAGTCCTACACAGCTCAGCTTTCGAGAAAAGAACGGTTCCAAACTATGTCTAGTGATTTAAACATTACTCGCCCAAAAATATTTCCTAATGTTGTCTGTTTAAACTTCTGTTTTCACACAATCTCAGTTTATCTTATTCTTCCATTTGGTTCCTGGTACATGTCTGCTTGCGTGTATGTTGTTTAGAAAAGGTAAACTTGAAGCTGTCCCTAAGTGAATTGCAATGTATAATCACCATAGTGCTGGGATCAAGTCTTGACATAACCAATTCCTGTGAATTGTCACACTCCCTAGAGTTAGACTAGAAGGGACAATTAATAGATCATCTATTTTAACCTCCTGTATGTCACAAGTCTGTAAACTTCACAGAGTTACCCCTGTATGGAGCCTAATAATTTGTGTATGGCTAAAGCACATCTTCCAGAAAGGCATCCAGTCCTGAGCTGAAGATTCCAAGAGACAGAGAATCCTCCATTTGGTTGTCTTCCAGTGGTTAATGACCCTTACGCTGTTTAAAAATTTTGTCTAATTTAAATCTGACTTTGGCTTCCAGCCATTGGTTCTTGTTATGCCTTTTTCTGGTAGATTTAAGAGCTCTTTAGTACCTGCTGTTTTCTCCCTGTGCAGTTACTTAAAATTTAAGTCTTCCTTTCTTTTTGATAAGCCAAACAAATTGGACTCTAATTCTCTCACTGTAACACATTCTCTCCAGCTCTCAACTAACATGTGCCTCTATTCCACACCGGCTCCAGTTTCTAGGTTTGTTTGGCAAAATCTGTTTTCCATAAAATGGTGGCAACTGTATTCCTGTCCTTTTAATTCTTTACCAAATGAATCCTGAATCAGCTTTTCTAATTTGTCCTGGATTCATGTCAAGCCTGTATACCTGTGTTATCCTACTCATCTTTGAATACTGGCACGCTAGCAGTCTTCCAAGGTGTTGGGGTGGTAGTGGTTTTGTTTTTCTTTTGTAATATGGAGCTCGCTCCAGTGAATGATCTAAATAACAAAGATCTGAGAGACCTTCACTGTGGACCTTAAGTGGGTATGTAAGTAACACTTGAAATGACCCCTATGTTTGTTATTTCTTTACTCTTAAAGCAGAATATGCTAGCATCTAGCCATGTACCCTCTGCTCTAAGCTAGGGAGCTGCTGTAGCACTTTTTTGATTCTACTACATACTGGTTTTAGACTTAAAAAAAAGCTTCCCTACTTGAATTTGTGTTAGCTCAAGCAACTGAGCTGTTCTTCTTAAATGGACAGGAGTCATTCAATTTATGAGGTGTTAATATTTTGAGGGAGGAGAGAAATAGAATCCCTAAGACTGTGTGCCACAGGCCTCAGCCATAGCATAGAGGAGTGTAATACTAAGCTCCTGCACCCTCCTGGAGTAACATAACTTTGAATATGAAGTAGGACTGACTAATCCACAGATGGGGAAACAGATCACTTATGCACAAGAACATGGATTTTAAGAAATAACTTACAACTCACTGAAAAAAAATTAAAGTTTCAGAAAAAGTTGACTAAGCCTAATTTAGGCACACCTGCAAACTTATCTATTCTAGGGTGTCCTATCCCTTCTGCTGTATATAGTAAGTTGTTGGAAAGGTTTGCTAAAATTCTAGCTCTCTAGCTCTCGGCTAAAACAAATAGAACTAAGTTTCAGGGAAGGTAGGCTTGTAAACATGGTTTCACTGGAAGAGTTCTATCAGAGGTAGTTCCTGTCTCTTTTCATCTCAAATCATACCTGTTGGCTATAGGAGTGTGATGAGCAGGGGACTCTGTGTGTGTGGGGGGGGGGGGAGAAGGTGTGTTCATTCTAAAGCTATTACAAAATGCTGTATTTTTGAATGCCTCAGTGGACACGTGTAAGGAAAGCAGTTTGAGCAAGTGATGCTGTAGGGTACTGCTGGAGCGAAAAAAGCACTCTTGGGATATGAAGTTTTGGGCAGGAGAAGATAAGCATATTTTTTAGGGGGGGCCTGGTTTAGCTATGGGATCAACTGAGCTCAAAGTTTGCAGCCCTGGAGAAAGAGACTGACCCATCTTGCTGTAGAAGAATTCTGGTTACCGAGCCCTAAAGCATGTTACAGGAGTAAGGAAGGGAAATAATTCCTTTATTTTTTCTTACCTGTTTCTCATGCTTTTAAGTAAAGAGCAAGGGTGTTTTAGAATCCTGTCCAGATTGCTGGGCTGTTACAGCTAGTGTGCCCCTGAAGAGAAATTGAAAACCCAGAGCCCTCACCTAGGTGGTGTTCTGGGAGTGGGTCTCAACTCTCCTGGGTGGTGCTAGACCAGAGGCAGGGCTGCCCAGAGGATTTAGGGGGCCTGGGGCAAAGAGGAGGAAGCTGCAGCACTTGTACGCACCCAGCGGTGGTCCGGGTCGGCGGCATTTTGGCAGCCGGGACCCTTCAGTCACTCCGCGTCTTCGGCAGCACTGAAGGGCCCCCCACTGCCAAAATGCTGCCGAAATCCGGACTGCCGCCAGGGCTCGCAGGGCCCTGGGCAAACTTCCCCACCTGGCCCACATGCCTCATCCAGCCCCTGGGACCCTCCTGCCTGGCCCCTGAGCAGCTAACCCTCTAGCCCCTCCCCTGCAGCCTCAGCATGCCATGCCACTGGCACAATGTTCTGGGTGGCCAGGCAGTGCAGCTGCAGAGCCTGGCCTGGCGTTCTGTGCTGCACAGTGGCTTGGCTGGCTCCAGCTGGGTGATGTGGCTGTAGCACTACCAGCCACTGGTGCTCCAGGTAGTGCAGTAAAGGGGGCAGGGAGCAGGTGGGGTTGGATAGAGGGCAGGGTAATCAGAGGGTAGGGAATCAGGGGGTTGAATGGGTACAGGGGCTATGGGGGGGGTAACTAGGAAGGGGGGGGTAGATGGGGCAGTTGGGGGTAGCCAGGAATGAGAGGAGGGGTTGGATGGGGCAGGGGTTCTGGGGGAGGGTAGGAGGCAGGGGCTGGGCCCCACCTGGCTGGGGGGGCAGGGGCTCCCCTAACAGGCCTTCCATACAATTTCTGAAACCTGATGCAGCCCTCAGGTCAAAAAGTTTACCCACCCTTGTGCTAGACTGATGATTGGCATGCTGAGAACATACATGGAGACTTCAAGTCAGGGCCAGGGCCTAGGCTCCATTCAAACTCTGGAGGCTTAAAGCATCTTTGGATTCAGTATTTAGATCCCCTTACACCAGCCTGGTGTCCCTTTCAAGAGAGGGAGCTCAAATAAATCTGACAAGTAGAGAATCTCTCCCCACACCCAGACTTTGTGTGCAGTTGTAGTTACTAGTGTACAGCATTAAAATCCTTGAGCTCACTAAGCCCACGTCATTCTCTAAACATGCAGAAGTGTTACCAATTATTTAATCAGAGGCAACTGCCAAGTTTCTGGAGAGGGAAGATAGAACAGTAAATTCACTATCAGACTGTATAGGGCTATGAATATATTCACAGAAACTGCTGCACATTTCTAATACAGACAATGCTGGTAAAATGATGCCACTCAGACTTGCAAAAGTAATTCAGCAGGACTTTCTGAGCTGCTGGCAAGTGCTGTGTGAGCGATTACATGAACAACATTTAAGACCTACAGCAGGAATGGTAGTTATACACTGCCAACAACAAAAGAAAAAACTAAATTTAATTTATTTTACCAAAAAACTATAGGAAACTAACTGCTATTACACATCTTATGAAAAAGTAATGTTCCTGAGGTTATAAACAAGTACACAGCCCCAATACACAAAGAGTTGGCATACTGACAACTTAAATAAATACACAATAGCTTTTGCTTGGTGAGGATGCTGCACCATTTTTAGTTTTGCTACCTCAAAACCAGCCAGAAGATAGTTAATAGGTTACCCGTACCCAAGTGCTATTCACACAGCTGTAGTGGTAACCATGGTAATGCCTACAAAAAAGCAGAAAAGGCTAAAGCAAGGTTGGCCTAGGCTTGCTAAGAAACTGAAAAACAGCTTTTTCAATGTCACATTTAAAAACAACTTGATGTCCCATTAACACAAGGCAAATTGAAATGCACTGTAAATAGGTAAACACAAAACATGGTTTGAGGTCCTAAATAAGTAACAGGATACAGCAGTAGACTTCAATACTTTCCTGTTACCTGCCAAGATTTGAATCCAGAGTCCTGTCTGTGGCCTGCAGGAGAGGTAACACAGCCCCTAGAGTAGAGCAGCTCGTGCTATACACACTGACTTGTAAAAATACAGGATCTAAATTCAGGTTTTGACAGCAGGCAGACCTTTATCTACTTAAAATGTAGATCTCTGTAATTGCCGATCCATGTATTTTGTTAAGGATACCCATGAGCAGGGCTAAAGAGGAAGGAGCAGAGCAGCCAACCAAGGTATCTGAGGCCTTTCATGTCTTGTAGAGAGAGCCTGGGGAACAGATTGGACAGGGGCAAGGAAACTTCAAAAAGATCTCACAAAACTAAGTGACCGGGCAACAAAATGGCAAATTAAATTTAATGTGGAGAAATGTAAAGTAATGCACATTGGAAAAAATAACCCCAATGTGATGAGGGCCAATTTAGCTACAACGAATCAGGAAAAAGATCTTGGAGTCATCGTGGATAGTTCTCTGAAGACATCCATGCAGTGTGCAGAGGCGGTCAAAAAAGCAAACAGGATGTTAGGAATCATAAAAAAGGGAAGAGAGAATAAGACGGAAAATATATTATTGCCCTTATATAAATCGATGGTACACCCACATCTTGAATACTGCATACAGATGTGGTCTCATCTCAAAAAAGATATACTGGCACTAGAAAAGGTTCAGAGAAGGACAACTAAAATGATTAGGGGTTTGGAGAGGGTCCCATATGAGGAAAGATTAAAGAGGCTAGGACTTTACAGCTTGGAAAAGAAGAGACTAAGGGGGGGGAATATGATAGAGGTATATAAAATCATGAGTGATGTGGAGAAAGTAGATAAGGAAAAGTTATTTACTTATTCCCATAATGCAAGAACTAGGGCTCACCAAATGAAATGGGCAGCAGGTTTAAAATAAATAAAAGGAAGTTCTTCACATAGCACAAAATCAACTTGTGGAACTCCTTACCTGAGGAGGTTGTGAAGGCTAGGACTATAACAGGGTTTAAAAGAGAACTGGATAAATTCATGGAGGTTAAGTTCATTAATGGCTATTAGCCAGAATAGGGTAAGGAATGGTGTCCCTCGGCTCTGTTTGTCAGAGGGTGGAGATGGATGGCAGGAGAGAGATCACTTGATCATTACCTGTTAGGTTCACTCCCTCTGGGGCACCTGGCATTGGCCACTGTTGGTAGACAGGATACTGGGCTAGATGGACCTTTGGTCTGACCCAGTACGGCCGTTCTTATGTTCTTAAATGAAATGAAGGATTACATGGGTGCACACAACCCCATTTGCTGGGGCAATATGTAAATGGAAGAGGAATTAATTTGGCTCAAACAATTATTTTTTTAAAAAAAGGGCATTTAAGATTCCCTTAAGATTTATAAAATACTTATGTGGGAGACACATGACTAATTCTATCCGATAACAAGAATACCTTTAAAAATGACTAGATACAGCAGTTTCATCCAAGAATGGATTCCAGGTAGCATCGCAATGTTAGATGTGTTTAAAACCTACGCAATTAGTGTGCCATTCATGAAACAATATAAATCATCTACTTTAAAATTAAAATCTCGTCAGTTTACAAGCAGATACATAGCTTTGTGCATTGCTAATAGCCCCCAGTGTGTATGCCCAATCACAAATTGGATAAGCCTTGGTGTACAAAATTTCACTATCCCTACACAGAGCCAGTTCTGCAGTTCAAGTACATTTGTGCTTTTAAATTAACAAAATGATCATATTGTCCTTCAACAAACATGAAATTTAAGGCATATTTTTAACAAACCAAGTAGATAATCACAGGCTGAACACTTGACCTCAACCACCTGAGCCAACAGCACTGTACCTTATAAAAGTAAGTAGCTGACTTCATGACATACAGCAAATGTCTATTTGATGAGCAACAGTTATGCCCGATCCCCTTAAAGATTCTGTACATCACTTCCAAGAAATATGCAATGTTTACAATCAATGAGAAAATAAGAATTTAACTTTTGTCCCTGGAGTACAATCAGTTACTTTGTGGTTCCACCCATAGTCTACAACTAACTTAATTGCTGTTGGGTGCTTCTCTGAAGTCAAGAGAAATTTAGCATACATCACCACATTTTCAATAAACATCTGAAATTTTTGAAGATTAACAGAAAAAACAAATATTCAAGAAGCTGAACAGTAAGTTTTTCAGCCTTTTACATTCAAGATTCAAAGAACGTCTTACTACTGACTACAGTAAATGGGCAAAATCACCCTTTCTGTAACTTCACTGAAGTTATGTTATTACAACAGGGAAAAAAATGGCATTAATGTGTTTAAAATCCACCACTAGGTAGAAAAAATTCACAACATGTAAAAGTTTGTAACATAATATAAGACAGCTGTTGATACAATTACATTGCTGGGATACTTTTATGTCTATGCCATATAACTGAGTATCAATGCACTAGGTTCATGAAAGAAATATTGGCTATTTTTTTTTAACTCAATTCCTGTCTATCGCTTTCCAAACCGTCACCAATGATTTGTTTCAGTGATGACTACCCAATCTTGTATCCAGCATCTGCTAACACTGATCAGTCTCCTTGTGTGAAGTTCCATGGATACTTCAAAAAACAAAACAAAACAAAAAACAAAAACTATTTCTTAAGTGTACTCTATGAAGTGTAGTTATGCAGAATTTAAATGGCGGTAGATCCCAATAGAGGATGGGGCCCCAAATTTTACTGCTACTTCTTGAAACCCTTTTAAGAAAAATGATAAGTCAGCTGTGATTTCTAGTACATCAATGGTATTGGATTTTCATTTCCTAGAGCACAAGATGTGGAACATCCTCATATTGAAATCAGCTCTTCACAGGATTGGAATCATAAATACACACTTGAATATTCAACTTTGATGTCACATTAACATGCACCTCCATCAGCTCCTAATCCACAGTGTGCAAATAATTCCAATAATCCACATAGCCAGTTTTCATACTTAAGAGCAGTTGGAATATCAGATCTTTCTCTTTGGCTAATGACATTTTCAAATACAAATGTAATGTTTTGTTTTCATTATACTGATTCACTCATATGTAAAAATACTCCAGTTCATAAGTATAAGTGAACTAGAATGGCAGTCTTAAAATATATTTTAAAAGACCCAAAATGAAATAATTTATGTGCAACTTTGGCTATTGAGAATTCAGTTGAGATACCCTCTGCAACACACAGCTCCACACTTGCACACAGTTCTGATCCTCTTTCTCGTTGGGCTGACAGCATCAGAGTCTGAAGTCACATCTAGAGAACCTAAACACATACGAATATACAGAAACAGAATTGATGGTTGTTGGAAATGGATATTATTTGTTAAACATTGCTATTGTGCTTGGAACTGTGCAAGAAAGAAGAAGGTAGTCTCTGCCCTCCAAAAAAAAAGTTTACAATTCAAGACCCCAATTCAATAAAGACCTATGCACATATTTAGCTTCACACGAGAGTAAGTCCCACTGAATTGAATGTGACTATTTGTGTGCGCGCAAAGTTAAGCATTAGTATAAGTCTGAAGAATTGTTACCCACAATTATTATTTACTAGTAGCTGAAAGCTCATGCTGTTGCATGGGTGAAATTCATGAAGTCTAAATGGCTGAGAATTTAAAAGTTGAACAGTAACAGACCATGAATTCCAGTGATGACTGAACCTGGTGACATTCTAAATAAAGAGTTCTCAGTCATGCTTGTTCCTGTTTTCATTGCTTCACACTGACTCCACAGACATTTTAGGTTTCAAAGTGACAATCCTGGAATCTTATTGTACAGATTATCGTGGATCAGCTCTGAGCTTGTCAAGGATGAGGACCCCATTATGCTAGGTGCTGTATAAACACAGACTAAGGTGGCGGTCCCTGCTCAAAGAGCTTGAAATCTAAAGTACAATAAGACAACGGGTGGATCTAGACAGACAGACAAGGAAGCAAGAGGAAGTCCTGACCAATATTCTCTCATTAAAATAGACAATGGTCTCAGTATATCAAATGCCTAACTAGGGTCCTACCAAATTCATGGCCATGAAAAACACATCACAGACTGAAATCTGGTCTCCCTCAATGAAATCTGTTTTTTTCTATACTTTTACCCTGTACTGTACAGATTTCACAGGGAAGAACAGCGTTTTTCAAACTGGGGGTCCTGACCCAAAAGGGTGTAGTGGGAGAGGGGGAGCTGCAAGTTTATTGTAGGGGACGAGTCACAGTATTGCCATCCTTACCCCTGCACTGCCTTCAAAGCTGGGTGGCCAGAGAGCAGCGGCTGCTGGCCAGGTGCCCAGCTCTGAAGACAGCAGCACAGGAGTAAGGGTGGCAATACCACACCACGCCATCCTTACTTCTGCGCTGCTGCTGGCGGCAGCTCTGCCTTCAGAGCTGGGCTCCCAGCCAGCAGCCACCACTTTCCAGCCACCCAGCTCTCCCTATATATAAACCAACCTTTTCTTTTTGGTTTGGATTAAAAAAATAGTCCCATGCAGGGCTCTAATCCACTTCACTTAATATATTGTTATATGCATAGGGGTGCTGTGCATCATTCTTTAAACCTGTCCTGCACAGATTATTGACTGGATTAAGTGGGAGCTCCATCCAGCCCTCTTAGCTGGAAGGAGGTGTTGGCATAACAAAATGGGAAAAACAGAGAAGAGAGTAACTTCCTCTCTTTGGAGAGACCAAACACTTTGATTTCAGCAAACCCATGCTGAAAATTGATCAGGCTGCAACAAAACCAGCTAGTACCATCTATCCTGCACACAAAGATTTACACTCTACATACCTTTCATCTGATAATCAAAGGTGAGCTCTTCTCCAGCCTTGATGGTTCTTGTAGAAAACAGTGCTATCCGAGGAAGCCGTAGATCAAGGTTATCAATGAAAACATTGAAGACCTGAAGATTTGGATCACACTGCAAAGCAAAGTTATAGTTTTGTAATTCAGGTGTACATTTGCTATCAAAATAGAACCATAGACAGTGTAGGGAATGGCAATTAAAACGTATTATGTGCTACTAGTGAGAAGAAAATGACACTATAACAATTTAGGGGCTGAGTCTCCTCTCCGTTTCAGTGGAGTTACTTGTAATTCTGTTGACTTACATTGGCAAAAATCACATCTGTTGAAACATCGCTATTAAATGAAAGCAGGGCCCTGTTAAGCAACAGTATTGACACCATGGCTATGTGGGTATAGTACACAGACATGGTGAGAGAGAATCTCTTTTATTGAGCCAACTTCTGTTTGTGGAAAAAGACAAACTTTTGAGCTATACAGAGCTCTTCAGATATAGCACATTAAAACTGTAACAACCTATTTAAAAAAAAAAGTTACAGCTTGAAAGTGATTGCAACTGAGTAGGGTGGAATGAATCAAAAGAACTGAGTGGGTGAATCAAAACAATTTCAAAAAAGGCAATTTAAAGTTAAACAAGAATTACTAAAAGATGAAAAGGTGGGAGAGTGACTTTTTCAAGCCACACCTACTAACTGTACTTAAATTAGACCTCAACTTTTCTCCCAAGGGCAGAAATATTATCCTGGTGAAGTGGGTGGGAGTTCTGTTTTCTAATTCATACCGGTTTGGCCTCTGTAGTTATCTAACAGCCCATGAAAAAAGCCAGAGCATTAATTAGGGAAGTGTGCTGCTAACTATAGATACAATTTTCAAAAGTAAATGGGACTCGCTCCTAAGTCAGCTAGGCGTTTCTGAAAATTCTACCCATGTCTTGCCTTTGGACAGAATACTTAGTCACGTATTTTCAAAAAAATGTGTGCCTGAAGTCAGCCTCCAAAATTCATATTTAGACATCTAAATACAGCAGCCCGATTTTCAAAAGTGCAGAGCATTCAGCAACATCTAGAAGCACATCCCTTCCTCCTCCCCAACTCACCTTCACAAAAGTAGGTGTAGGATCAACAATTCATTCACACAATAAAAAGGAAACAGATGAACTGCTGTAGTAAGTTACTTCAAATAAAAAAGTAATAGTAATTTCTTAAACTAAAAAATTGTGTAACTCCATGCACAGGAGGGCCTGGGTTCAAGTAAGTCTTCTGTGTTAGGTCCTTTCAGTTTTACTTAAACTATTTAAAAAAAACCAAAACACAATTTCAAGTTCCCCAATGAGTTTACAAATGGTGCTGAGGAAAGGAGGAAAACTGTAGGGGAGAGACATGCTATGGAAAAGGCAGGAAAATTCCTTCTCTCCATTACTTACAATTGAAACAAAAGTACATTCTGATGCTCTCCTCCTCTTCCTGTATTTCACAGAGGTTGATAGTTCATATAATATTAATCAGCAGACAAGGGTTAAATTATGCCATTATTTCCTATACTGTTGGTATTCAATTATCTGAAGAGAAAAATTTGTTTTGGGTGTCTGGAAACAAGTATTGAATACGCTGGAAATAGATTATGATCCCAACTCTGCTACCTGATCTACTTAGGCAAACCCTTATCCTTAGGCTGAGTTCCAATGAGGTCAGTGGATCTCTACTTGAGCTCAGAGGTCCATCCACATAAATCAGATTGCAGGATCAGGACCACAGATGTTATTTTACATTTTAACAAAAATTCAGAAACTGACACCTTCCTCTTAGGTAATTCTGAACATGAAAGAGTAAGGAACTGTGAAAACTCTTTTAGTTTTACTTCAACAGGTAAAATAAAATTGCTATTTAAAGTGATGTCTTGTGGAGTGATCCTGTTAATAAAAAACAACAACCTTGCACTCCCAATGTTTGTGAAAACTAAAGAATAATTATGTCTTTTCAAACATTATGTCTTAAATCTAAGCTACTTTATATTCTTTCACATTTAATTTTGCTCCAAATAAGGTATGTATCAGTATTTCTTCCATCCTATTTAACTGATCATTTGTTATGTTGGATGCTGCAAGAAAGGCATCTTTCTAGACATACAAGAAGAAATCATTAATAAAAATTACGATTGTGGGGCATGTGGGAATATTTGAGGCTCCTTTCACTTTCGTGCACTCTGTCCTTTTTAGGATCCCTCACATTTGCTGTTTCATAAAATTTATTATTTTAATTTAGACTTTTAAAACATCATGAGACAAAGTGACTTCAATTTTTCCTCAAAGATTTCAAGTTTATGTGACTGTGCTGCCATAAGAGCATTAATCCACTCTCAAGACAGTCTCTTTGGAGGGGAAGAAAGAGGTGGGTATGAAACAAGTAATTCCACTAAAGTTATGTGTTTGATATCAAGATATTTACAAAAGGAGAAGGCATTCTTGGGGCAAACAGGACAGTTCTCCAACACACAAAAAAAGCCCTTACGCTGTGATTCACAAAATGGGACACATTTCCATATCGAGCTGCATCCACTGTATATTCATCCGAGTCATAGTCCAGGTCAAACAAGTATGTATTTCCTTGGTTGTCATACAGTTGACCTCGTCTCTCTGCTTCCTCACTTGTGATCACCTAAAAAAAGAAACCTGCATCATATTATTAACTGTTACTGAACTGAAACAAAACCACAGAGAAGTTAGAAAAAACTTTTACATGTTCTTGAACAGAAGTAGGAAGACTTGTCTTTAAAGGAAGTAAGAAGGTTGCTGTGTATCTGTAAGGAATAAGGAACACTTAAACATAACTATTTAAATTGACTACTGATTGTTTCTAAAGTCACTAATGCCCTATTAATAGATAGTGATGGTATTTTCTCCTCAAACAATATAATATTGGACAGTTTCCCTGGATATGTATTTACAGACAAAGTTATGTTCCCATTGTGTGTAGAATAAAAACTTGAATATAAAAGACCTGCTCTATAATAATTAGGCTACTAGTTATTTATCTTTGCCCCCAACTTTTCTGAACTCCTCTATAAGTAATCCTCATATCTACATTTTAAATAAACTTTAAATCACAGGCTCCCTAAAGGAGGATGTGGTCATTAGACAACTACAGCCTACCTTATCTACAGTGCCTTATCATTTCTCCTAAAGAGTTTATATTTACTACATAAAACCTCCATATTATTTTTCCAGCAGACCTGTACAGAATTATTCACTTCAAGCAGAACCACAAAAGGTTCAGGGAAGGTGGAACCAGCCATGCCCCCTTCCCCCCATACACTTCCCTCAGAGTATGAGAGAATCAATATATTAGGTTACACTTGTAACTTTAGCTACTCTCAAAACTTTCCTTTTCTCCCCACTCCCTGCTGAGTTACTCTGTATGGCGCTAATTCTGTAATATAATTTACCTATGCAGACCGTAATGCCCACAATAAAGTCCCACTGATTTCAATGTGACTTTTTTTTGCAAATGGATGACTTTGCAGGACTAGGCTAATAGCTATATCTACACTACAGACTTTTGCCAGCACAACTATGTTGGTCAAAGGTGTGAAGAGTTGTGATCCCTGACTGACAGCCGTGCTGGCAGTAGCCCCTAGCGTAGACAAAATTATACAAGCAAAACTGAACTTTTACTGGTATAGCTTATCATTAGTCAGGGATGGCCAGCACACATTAACACAATGGAGACATGCAGAAACTGTCGGAAAGAGGGCTTCTGCTTGAGGCTGCAGATTATGCAAGTTTATCCCCAGTCTTCTACTTTAAATATATACTTTACTGGCAGAGTTAGCAAAACAAAATCTTTTTCTGGTAATAATAAAGAAAAATAGTGAACATTACAACAATCCCCTCAAGATAGCCCTGAGATAGGAAACCTGGATTTGGGAGATTTCCACTCAGTTTTACACTCTGAACAACAAAGTATAATCACATACAGCCAGAGGAGGGGTAGGAGGAAGGAGGCAAGGGAAGGACACAAACAACTAATCACCACCTTCACTTAAAGTCCTGCCTCTCTCCACACACCTCCCCCGCCTTCCTGCCCCCCAAAAGTGTCCTCATTAACATCACACAGGAGTAATTCTATGTTGAGAAACTGATCTCCTGTACATTCTAAGTGAGTTTTTAGGAAGGATCTGAATGGGAATTGGATAGTTTGAGGAAGGTAAACATAGAAGCAGCACATGGAAGAAGATAAAGAAATTGTTGTGCAAGGGGACAAATACAATACTGATGCCGGCATCAGTGGTGGACCACAGATTACGGGGAAGAGATGTAAGCAGAAATTGGATCATGTAGGAGCCCTGAAAGCAAGGACAAGTTTAACTTGATACTTCACTGGTTCACAGTCGCAGTGTGTGACTCAAGGGCCATGTCTAGACTAGAAAAACACAGTTTTAAGACATGTTAGATAATTTTGCACCTAGTGCAGACAGGGCAAATCATTTTAACAACGTGTTAACTGGTATTGACCAATACGTTTTAAAGCACAACCTATTTTCCAAGTTTAGACATGGTGAAATACAAGGGCTGACATGATCAGCATGACAAGTGATAAAAAATAATTTTTGCAATAATTTGGCCTGGGATGAGATCAGTATTAAGAAAACCTTAGAAGAGAAGGCCATAGTAGTCAAGATGGGAGATGATCAGGATACTGACAAGGAATTTGACTGACAAGATAGTAAAGAAGGGCCTAATTTAAAAAAAAAAAAAATTGTGAAAGAAGAGACAAGACCTGGTTCTAAAAGTTACAATATAAAAAAACATAATGCCAAGAATCTCTTTTGCACTTCAGCCCCTTTGCATTACTTTGGTGCAGAAAACACCCTGGGTCATACAATATAAAGGTAATTTGACTTTCAAATGAGATGTCTTCAGTGTACTTCATTAACACCAAGTGCATATTTATCTGTTATGTAACAATCAAAAAGTGTTGAAAAAGGAAAGAATTTTTATTTTTAAGAAGTGTTCTTCTAACATTTAAATCTTTTATTCCAAATAATTCATCTCTGAGATAAATACATACCTCTCCAACATACTCCATCACAAATCTCTTTGTTTTAATTTTCTGGAGGGTTTTTACTCCCCAGCCACGTCCATTGTTAGTTCTGAAGATGCAAAGAGAATATGGTGTGCCTTTCTGTACTATCCTGTTAGGGCATTCAGGACCACATCTACAGTATGAGTTGCATTCATAGATAGGCAAGCCTGGTTGGATTTTTAACTGCTTGTGTTTATTGTAAGCCAAGAAAAATCCAGCCTCTTCTGGACAACACTTCTCAGCAGGGCAATCAGAGCATTCACAGCCGGTTGTGATTCCATTCATTACATTTATTCCTGGAGCAGGTTTATATTCATTAATGTAGTAAAAGTCTAAAGGAGGGCCCTCAAGATCCACAGTGTTTTCTACAAGAATCATTCCTTTATGGTTCTTTTTCCGGTTGAGTTCTTCCTTCCATCTCTGTAGAGCTATTCTTTGTTTAGCCTTCTTTACTATGTACTGTGCTACTACAGGGTTCAAAGCTTTAATATGGTTTTTCAATATTACTGCTTTGCCTCTCTTTAGCTGAGATAAATATTCATTCTTGTCACTATGGAAGTACTGAAGGAGCAATGGGCATTTAAGATTTTTCAAAGGTACCCAGGTATTTGAGGATTCTGGCCATCCTTTCCATTTCACAAGGAAGTACTCTGTGCCCTTGAAATAGAGAAATAGATACAGATTTAGCCAGAACATTTCCAACAACAGTTAATCAAAAAATACCTTCAAAATAAAGTGTGGTTGTTCAATGATACAACTGCTTTGGTATCACATCCATATTAAATAAAATTAAACAGAGGAGTGATTGTCATTAAGGAGGTGGCAAAAATGCATAAACTGAGAGGTGGTCAAACTAACATCCTTAACACCCTCATGATTGAGGCATAACACTACATAGTTAAATTCACAGCCATCTGGTCCTAACAGTAGAGAATCAAGCATTTCAAATGCAAGGTAACTGGGTATGTACTTTGTGCACCACTTGTAAGGACACGGATAACTGTACAGCTGGATAGAATGATCCAAAACAAATTATACCAGCATGGGTTAGTTTGTTAGCACAGCCACAGTTAAGGTCATATATAATAACTTTTATAAAGAGAATAAAGTAACACCCTACACAGAACAAAAAGAAAATCAAAACTTACCAAAAAACCTCTAACAGTACTACTGGTAATAGTTACATGAGTCATCCTAGAGGATGAATAGTCAAAACACTTCTTAAAACTATATTTACTACTAAGAAGAATATGTATTGTAAAATGTAATTATTTCAAAGGGAGGTTTCTTTTCAAAGGGAATAGCACAATAAGGCCAAATCCTTAAACCAGAGACACACTGGTCGGCTTCTGCACACACACGGCACATAACTGGGGTCTGGCAATGGATCCAGTTGTAGCACGTGGCCTTAACTGTTCAAGGAACAGACTGCAGTAGTATAGAGGAAGAAGTGTTCTTTTAACTGCAAACAAGGGAGAAGAGAAGCATCATAATAATACATACTGCGCTGTTATTTAAGCACAGTAAGATTTCCTTTAGCACTGTTATACAAGGATCAGACATTTTGTGCTCTATTATTAACATTTCCATTATTTCAGCGGAACCTTCCTTCCTTAGAGAGTCAGAACTAAAGAACATTTTTTTTAGGCTTCAACATTCTGAAATATTTTCTTCAATGTCAGCAGTAGCTTAACAAGAGCCCTCTGCTAGCCTAGCACTTCAAACCTTAAGGAAAAACACTGCCTCTCACTTCCAAATTTCAAACTGAAATATTGATCAAACTGTTCTGTAAGACTAGACATTTATCTTACCTCTTCTACCTTGTAGTCACATAAATATTCCACCTCATAACTCTTTAGATTCCTGTTGGTGATTCCAAGGGATTTACATGTGAGATTTTCCTTCCTACATAATTCCTGGATGGTCTCAAGTGAAGCTAGACAAGGCACATACCAAGCTACAATAAGAAAATAGGATTCTTTACTAATTTAATATCTCAGCTGAGTTGAAAAAAATTAAGCACTTGATTTTTAGTCTGCTCCCGAGCCCCCAGATTGTAATTTGTAAGAATTGTCCACAATATATTTATAGAACTATAAATGTAGCACAGGCAGACAGAACCAATGCTACTCCAGTTAAATATAAAGCAAGTCTGTAATAGTTCTCTGCCTGAACCTCAGCTCTGTGCATGATACTATGTGCATTCATGTAATGATTAAAAAAAAACAACCTACCTAGGACATACTAATTCTTCATAGGAAAAGATTCTCCGTATAGTTACCAGTTTTGAAACAAAACACAAATAAATAGTTACCCTGACCTTAAGGTACCCTAGCAGAAGTTCATGCTTTTGACTGCAGTTATGTAGAAACCCTTCACTCTCTTTTACAAGACTGCTAAGTATCTGCAGTTAGTCAAGTAGAATTAACACTCTTGTACTTGCTATGCAACCATGGTGATCAGGATGAGACAGAGGCAAATCCTCTTCCAGAAACATCTAAATTTTGCCCAATTGACAAGAAATCAGAGGAGGGTTACAATTTACAGACACTGTGACTGTTGCAAAGATGTAAGGATGCCGACTATGGAACAATAATTGCAACAGTTCAGAACTCTATTAGGAGGGATCGTCCAAAGTTTATAGCAAGTCAAAGTCTGGAGCCCAAAGCAACAGCTTTTTTTCCTGTTTTAGTAAGAGTATTTGACAGCAGCTGAATTCCTTCCTCTGCGTTAGCAGGGGATTATTCACTTGTGTCACAACCAGAACTGCAATTAGCACATCACTGTTGGAAAGGAGAGGAGTGGGAGAGGCATTGGAGGTTACCCAGTCTGGGGGAGGCCATGACTATTTGCCTTGTCTAACTTCATGCGGCGACCTCTCCCGCCAAAAGCCTCCCGCAGGCAAAGGGCAGTGATACCACCCCCAGCTTTCCCTAGCACCGGACAGTGCCCCTCCCACCCGGCACCGTACAATGCCCCCCACCCCTCCCACGGCCCCTCCCCCGGGACTGCACGCCGCCGTCACTCAGGCCCCCCACACTGCCCCCCCACACCCCTCCCCCAAGCCCCCCACACTGCCCCCCTCCGCCCACCCCCTGGGCACCACACACTAACCCCCCCGGCACCCCCACCCCTCCCCCCAACACCGCACGCTGCCGCCCCGCCTCCAGGCACCCCTCACAATGTCCCCCCTGCCCGGCACTGCACGCCGCCGCCAACGAGCACCCCACAGTGCCCCCCGCAGGTTCCCCAGCCCGCGGGGCCCTGCCTTAGGTCTCGGGGTGTGCGGGGGCGGAGGCCACACGGACCCCGAGGGGTGCTGGGGGGAAGCTCCTCACCCCCATCCCCGCTGACCCAGGAAGGGGGCATCCCCAGCCGGCCCCTCACCTCCTCGCCTGCCCGCCATCTTGCAGGGGGCTGCATTCAAACCCTGCGGAACTGGGGCCGCCGGGGAGGGCGCCAGCTGCAGGCTCCGCCCACGCCGGGATGGCCCCGCCCTTCCGCGGGTCCCAAACGCTGCACCCCCGACCCCGCCCCGCGCGTGGGCAGAGAACACCGGGGGGGCTCGCGACCCTCCCTCGCCCAGGCTGCCCGTCGCGGCGAGAGACCCCCACACATCCGCGCGCGCGCGCCCTGCAAGCCGGCCGGCGTCGCTCCCACGCGCGCGCGCGCACCCTTCAGCGCTCAGCTGAGGTAAAAGCCCCTCTAAGCGCGGACTGGGGTCTCGTGTCCCCCGAGCTAACCGAGACTAGCGCTGAAAGGTGCTGTGAGCCGTTAGGAGAATTTGCCTCCCGCGCTGCCTTTGGTCTCGAGTCCAGCCCCGCGTCACCAACGGGCCCCCCGCGCCTCTGGGACTGCCCGCCGGGAGGGCGTGTTCCTGGGCGGGGCTGAGCAGCCGCGACCGCGTCTCGGGGCTTCCGTGGGAACTGCGGGAGGGAGCTCGGCCCCGCTCACGTCCAGGCCGCCCCCGCCTGCATCGAAACGCTGCCACCCACCCCGGCATCTTCGCCGCAGCCCCTCGGCGGCGGCTCCCTGTAAACGGACGTGCCCCGAACAACAACGGCCCGCGGCTGCCCTGGTTACTCCGCAGTCCGAGCCGGCGGCAGAGCGGTCTGGAGACCTGGAGCCTTGCCGACACGTGGCAGGCGGCCCTGGCGGGTCGCCTCTTGCCTGGAAATGCTCTCCAGGGCCGCGTGTTTCTGGGCGGCTTGTGTCTGTGCTCCGGATCCGGGGTCTCAAACTCATAGGACCAGCGGGCCACATGAGGACTAGTACCTTGGCCCAAGGGGCGTATTACTGACACCTGCCCTCGGCCCGCCTCTTCCCCGAAGTCCCCACACCGACTCTACCCCCTCCCTGCCCCCAGGGGGAGCAGGAGGGATGTGGGGTGTGGTGGGGGCTCAGGGCAGGGGGCTCAGGGCCGAGGGTTGGGGTGCAAGCGGGGCGAGGCAGGGGTGTGTGGCTGCAGGAGGGGTTCGGGGGGCAGGATCTGGCCCAGTGCCTACCCGGGGGCAGGCAGGCTCCCTGTCTGCCCTGCCCCCGCGCTACTCCGGGAAGAGGCTGGAAGAGGGAGGCGGAGGGGCTGTGTGTTGCTGTTGCTTCAGGTACCGCCCCCAGCAGCTCCCATTGGCCGCGGTTCCCGGCCAATCGGAGCTTCTGGGGGCGGTGCCTGAAGCAACAGCAACACACAGCCCCTCCCCCACTCTTCCCCATGTTCCAGCCTCTTCCATGAGCAGGGCAGGGCCTGCAGGTAGGAGCATGCCCTGCCCCTGGTACACGTGGGGCCAGAGCCGCTCTACGTAAACACTGGGGGAGGCTCGCGGGTTGCAGAAAATAGCCCGGCAGGCAAGTGTTTGAGACCCCTGCTACAGAGCCACTCTCAGGAGGCTTGAGGAGAAGGGGGTCCTGGCTGCTTCTCTTCTGGATTGACCCACTTAAGCCCCCCCCAGGAGGTGGGGTTGGTCCTGCTTTGAGCAGAGGGTTGGACTAGGTGACCTCCTGAGGTCCCTTCTAATCCTAATCTATGATTCAATGATTCACTGCTAGTCCATGCTGACCACAACCCACATCAGCCTGTCCATCAGTGCTGCGCCCGGCTCATGAGACAGCTCATGGTGTCTGACACCATTGGGTGGTCCAAAGACATTTATATGGAACATGTCACAGGATACCGTCAATACCACATTGAGTAATTGATAACCCACTTCCTTCCCTGACGAACCAAGGGACGCACCCCACCCATGAATTTATTCACTACGCCAATACTGACTTGGACTCTTTATACATTCCATGGGTTGCGTATCTGAGCCCACTTATCCACTGACGTTCTAAAAACTCCCACACCCCAATCTGGGTCTATGCTGGTTATGTGATATGTATGTATCTCTTCATCCTTGTAACAGATACCTGTAATCCCTCACAACTCAAGCTTGACCCTAGATGTACAGTACCTTCCCTCTTAACTTGTGTATATTTAATTTTAAACATTAATTTAAATAATTTTTAAAAATTTGAACTCAAATGCAGCACTTCCTTCTCCTTGCAGCCTGGTGACGCCATGTACCTTGGTGATATTCACTCTTGTGCTTCCCCCCCTAGCAAGATGGAGGACCAGCAGAGATAACTTTAACCACCTGAAAGAGCCCAGGGTGGGAATAATCATAAAATTGTTTGATTTCACACAGTTTGCTTCATTCCCTGGGTTTGAATGATTGACTGATGGCTTGGCTGTTTCAGTAAATAAAAATAGTTCCAGGTCCCCTCATTTTTGGAGACTATATAACACCTTCATTTTCTTGTTGGAACAATGATAGACATGAGCATTGGGCCAGATTTTTAAAGGTATTTATGTGCCTAAAGATACAGATAGGGACTTATATACCTTTAAAAATCTGGCTCTTTTCCTTGTCCCCAGGAATTAAAGATTAATCTTTAATTAAAGATTGTCATGTGATGAAACCTTCAGGAATATGTACAACGAAAATGTGTGCGTGGAATGTGGGAGGGGGTTCTGAGCTGAGCTTTGTGCAGGGAGTTGAGGTGTGGGAGGGGGTGCGGGCTCCGAGAGGGAGTTTGGGTATGGGAGGGGGCTCAGGGCTGGGACAGGGGATTGGGGTGCAGGAGAGGATGAGGGGTGTGGGCTCTGGGGGGGAGTTTCAGTGTGGGAGAGAGTTGGCTGAGGTTCCCCATTCCTGGGCAATGAAGTCTGCGCTCTGGCCAGGGGCAGTGCGCAGAGACCCCCTGGCCGCGCCTCCGCTTGGGAGCCATTGTCAGCCATGTGGCCGCTTCTAGGAGCAGCGTGGAGTTAGGGCAGATAAGGAGTCTGCCTTAGCCCCACTGCACTGCAGACCGGACTTTTAGCAGCCTAAAATCTCCCAGATTGGCTTAAGTAGCCTCCGGGAGATCGAGCCCTATTCCAGGAGACTCCTGGCCAAACTAGGAGGGTTGGCAATCCTATCTCATGTGTGTATGCAGAGCAAGCAGGACCATAGTTTTTAAGGTCTCATCCTAAAATTCTGTACACCACAAATGGGGCCCTCAAAGGACCAAGACAAACTTGCCAGGATTTCACCTGCAATTCATTCCACTGAGTCTAGGCATTTAAAACCCATGGTTTAGATTGCTAAACCATTAAAGACTGTTTGTTTCTTGTTAGGAAGAATTATTGGGAACACTGACTGAGTGCATTTATTTTGCCACTGAATAAAAGTTTTAGATTGTACTATCTGAGTACCTCACAATCTTTAGTGATTTTATCTTCACGACACCCTTATGAGATAGAGTACTAGTTGTCACAGATCCACAGGATTGGTGCTATGCCCTCAGCTTTGTAACAGGCTCTTGGAGGATCCATTTCAGTGTGCCAGACCCCCAACGGTTCTCACTCTTCCCCCAGGGCAGGCCATGCTACCTCACAGTCTCCTTGAGACCTCTGGAGTTTCAGCTCTCCTGCTTCACACTGAGCTTTGTTCAGTGAGTCCAACTGAGGGAGACTGCTGGCAGAGCCTTGTACCAAGTATTTGCAGTGACACTCACAGTGTTGTTAAAACAGTAGCGTTTATTAGTCAGCTAGAACACAACATAGGAAGCCCTTAGGTTAGCACAGAGAACAAAGTTAAAGCATAGATCGGGGTGGGAAAACTACAGCCCACGGGTCATGTCTGGCCCATCAGACGTTTTAATCCAGCCCTTGAGTCCCACCAGGGACCGGGGTCAGGGGCTTGCCCTGCTCCATGCGTGACGTGGCTCTGTGCAGCTCCTGCAAGCAATAGCATGTACCCTCTCCAGCTCTTATGCGTAGGGGCAGCCAGGGGGCTCCACATGCTGCTCCTGCCTCAAGCGTTGCCCTTGCCTTTCCCATTAGCTGGGAACCACGGCCCATGGGAGCTGCACGGGCGGCGCCTGCAGATGGGACAGTGCGCAGAGCTGCCTGGCCAGCACAGCGCCTCCACATAGGAGCCAGAGGGGGGACATGCTGCTGCTTCCAGGAGCTGCGAGAATGGGGCAGCACACAGAGCTGCCTGCCCATGCTTCTACGTAGGAGCCGGAGTGGGGATATGCCACTGTTTCTGGGAGCTGCTTGAGGTAAGCTCTGCCCAGATCCTGCACCCCTGACCTTGTCCCATGCCCGAACTCCCTGCCCGTCCTGATCCCCCTCCTGCCCTCCAAACCCCTCATTCCCAGCCCCCGCCAGAGCCCTCACCCCCTGCACCCAAACCTGGTCAGCAGTGCATCTGCCTTGCCAGAGGACAGAGCCACTGCCTTAAGTTAGCAAGTGGCAAAATCTACCACCACCAGAATGTATTTCTTCCCTGACCAGGTTGCCTTGCTACGGCACCCCACAATGTCCATCGCCACCTTCTGGAAGGGTTCCCTCTATGATGGGCAGTGGTCTCAGGGCTGCTTTACACTTACTCCTACCCTCCGACAGGGATCACAGAACTTGCTTGACTGCCGGAAAAGTCTGGGACAATAAGTTTTGCAGCAGCTTTTGCCTGGTGCACTGGATCCCCAGTATCCTGAGAGGGGGACATCATGGGCCAGCTATTATAGCCTCTGACGGTACCTCTGAGGAACCACCAACTACCTCCTGGTGACCCAAGACTCAGTGCTGGGGAGAAACCCATTCCCTATACAGGAATCGCTTCTCCCACAGGAATCTTATCCTGCAGTCAGCCTTAAGAAAGTATGCAGCACTGCAGCCTGCCACAGTCCTCAGCTTCTCTAAGCAAGGATAGGGGAATATCCTCCTGCAGTCCTGCCTGAAATTCAGCTGCTAGGGCAGGGAATGGGACCTGTCCCTCCTTGCTGGCAGGGACTGAAGTCACAACGCCCTTGTCTGTGCCTTGTTTTCCCCCTCTCTGGCTTAGCCCAATGCAGCCCTGCCCCAAGGAGCACACTCCCTTCAGTCAGACGCTTGCTAGCCTCAAGCTTGGTAGTCTGCAACTCTGGGTCTGGGCAGGGTGGTACTCTGTGCTTCTGGTTCCTGGTAAGGACCAAGCCATTCTGGGCACCATCTGGCCAGTCATCCAGATCATTTCCCAGGAACACCTTCGCAGGTCCTATATCCCAGTCTGTGTGCACTCCTCCTTGGTACCCCATTACAGGTACATCCTCACTATAGGCACCTTAACTGAGGGTCCAAACTCCTCCTCAGGATTATTCATTGGGCACAAACTGATCTGGGTCCACCACTTTGGGCCTTGGCAGTATCACCTCAGCATCGGTGTCCCAGTACCCCAGACTCTTTTCCCACCTCTATCATCCCCTTTCACCTCTTATGGGGATGATAAAGTGATTATGCCCCAGAGTCTGCTCTGTGTACACCCTGTGAATTGGATACACTGGTGCATGAGAGTTAAGACCAGAGGCCTGACCTTCACACTCCCCGAATGGAATAGCCTGGCTTGGAAGCCACCAAACCCCCCACCCCCACCACCCTCGTGCCACAAATATGCTGTCAGCCCTGGTTCCAAGAGGATCTGAGTGACAGAGGCAGCAGCATAGCATCCTCAAGACCCACTTCCCCTTCCAGCAGGGTGTCCTCATGAGCAGGTTTCTCACTGACAAATTTGAAGTGGTGGGAGTTGAAGCTGAGCGCAAAGGAGCAAGCAGACTGAGGAGGAACCACTTGACCATGGGAATCAGCAAAAGCACCAAGGGAAGCAGAGAAAGTAGCAGAGGGGCAACAGGACCTATAGAAGGGTAAGAGGAGAAAGACCTCGCGATGCTAAATTCCCGCAGGGAGCCTAGATACCAAATTGTTGCCCCAGTTTAAGAAAGGGGTGGACATAGATGCCTACCTCACAGGCTTTAAAAAGACCTGCAATTTGTATATGGTTGACCCTGTAGACTAGCTCCGCTGTCTCACCCCCTCAATCCCAAAGCTTTAGAGGCATACAGCCAGATAGATGAGTTGATACTGGGGATTCTGAATAGTTCAAAAAAGGCTCTACTCCTTATGTTTGATCTGACACCTGAGGTTTATAGGGAAAAGTTTTGAGGTATGCAAGATACCCAGAGGTTCAGTCAAGGAGGCAGTAATGTAGCATGACCTACCCTGGAGGAAGAGTAAGATCCCTTAGGGATCTGGCACACTGAAGGATTCCTCCTAGAGACTCTTCCAAAGCTGTGGACATAGCACCGATCCTGTGTATCCATGACACTGTTATCCCTGTTTTACAGATGGGAACGCATCAGTGAGTTTCAGAGACTTACCTATGGACAGATGGGAAGTCTGTGACAAAGCAGGGAATTGAGTGTGGGTCTCAAGTCTTATACTAGCACCATAAGCACTAGATCATCCTTCCTCTACAATCCTTATATTTGTAGCCCTTTATTGTCAAGGTGAAGTACTACTGCATCAATCAGAGTTATAAAACTTTAAACGTTTAACATTTATCCTACTTGAATTGAATTGGTACTGATCTGAAATCAATGTGAACTGGTATCATTGAAAATTGCTGGTGCTCAGCCTCTCTAAACTTGGATCCCAAGTACTGTAAAAATTATACTTGTCTGGTTAACTCAATTATTATACCCACTGTACTCTTTAAGCAGCAAAACACATCAAAGTTTCTATCCACCATAAATCAAGTAGTGCTCTGAATTTACCGTATTAGGTTTGAGAAATCTGTCTGCATCCATGCCATTAAGTATAGTGGGCATCAACAGGTATATAAAACCATATTTTATTGCTATTCCATAAGTAAATAAATACACACAAATGTCTTCCCTCATACAGGTTTTCCACAGAGTGATCACAACGCCATTTGACATTAGCTTGAACAGTGAAACCTGCACTCAGGACTCCCAACTCCAAAAGGGATCACACCTTTCCAGTCTTTAGAAGCAGTTTCATTACTGAAGTTTTGGTACAAGTTGGTACAAACTTTACAGACCCATGACAGGTGACTGATTTTTGCTTGTTCACTGGTTGGCTGTTTATGATTGATGTATCAACAGTTCCAAAAGGGTCTATATCTCAAAATAAATAACAGCATTTCAGCACCAAATCTTTTATCTAATTTATTCCAGTCTGCAATGGCTCATTAAAAGTATTTAAAACAAACATACACCCATCCATTAGGGAAACAAGCCAACCAAAAAAGGCTCCTTTCAAATGAAACTATGATGCCACTTCAACAGTGATGACTTCACATTTTCCTGTATCTTGATCTGTGCAGGTAACATGTAAGGATCCATCCCTAAGCAAGAGAAAAATAAATATTTACATATTGTACACCAGAAGTCTTGAAAATATATCTCAACAAAGCATGTATGAAAATTTTATTTAGGGACATCAAGAATCAACATTAACATTGCTTTTGGGGAAGGCAGAAAAAGATAAACCAAAGATTCGCCACAAATTCATTCCCTTGTTGCAAGAGCCCCACAAATAATTAACTGCTGTTCTTTCTTAGAGAGAAAATAAATATAATCAATTCTCAGATGAAGTTCAGCAGCAGAAAAAAGGTCTATTTCTCTCAAATGTAGTTTTCATAGGCACTCAGTGAGTTAATGCACAGACAAGGAAATATTTTGGATTTCTGGTACCTTTTCATAGTGAGAACAGTTAATATGTCATGAAGACCACCTTCCTTTTTATCTAAATCCTGGAGTACAATCTGTTAAAAAAAAAAGGCTAAAGTTGATTATATGCACTGATACAAAGTAAGCTAAGCACATGAACATACCTAGTGTGCAAATTCCAGAAATACATTAGTCCAGGGATCGGCAACCTTTCAGAAGTGGTGTGCCGAATCTTCATTTATTCACTCTAATTTAAGGTTTTGCGTGCTGGTAATACATGTTAACATTTTTAGAAGGTCTCTTTCTATAAGTCTATAATATATAACTAAACTACTGTTGTATGTAAAGTAAATAAGGTTTTTAAAATGTTTAAGAAGCTTCATTTAAAATTAAATTAAAATGCAGAGCCCCCCAGACTGGTGGCCAAGACCCTGGCAGTCTGAGTGCCACTGAAAATCAGCTCGTGTGCCGCCTTCGGCACCTGTGCCATAGGTTGCCTACCCCTGCATTAGTCGTTAGGAATGAAATCCCTTGCTCTAACTTTCTAGGCCACTGCTCACTTGCCTATTCTGCTGCTGTCTCTCGAAAGTCTAGAATTTTAAAACAAGAACCTAAACTCAGCTGACAAATT
The DNA here is from genome assembly GCF_020497125.1 of Mauremys mutica. Lineage (NCBI taxonomy): Eukaryota > Metazoa > Chordata > Testudines > Geoemydidae > Mauremys > Mauremys mutica. The sequence continues at coordinate 374,163,834 of NC_059072.1, read as the reverse complement.
GGAAAACAGTCTGATAAAATTCAGTAAAGACAAATAAAAATACTACACTCAGGAAGGAATAATCAGTTACCCAAATACAAAATGGGAAATGACTGCCTAGGAAGGAGTACTGCAGAAAAGGATCTGGGGGTTACAGTGGATCACAAACTAAAGATGAATCAACAATGTATATTTTTTGCTAAAAAAGAGAACATCATTCTGGGATGTATTAGCAGGAGTGTTGAATGCAAGACACGAGAAGTAATTCTTCTACTCTACTCAGCACTGATAAGGCCTCCCCTGGAGAACTGTGTCCAGTTCTGGGCACCACACTTCAGGAAAGATGTGGACAAAGTCCAGAGGAAAGCAATAAAAATGACTATTTTTTTAAAACGTCAAAAAAACAAAAGAAAACCCATGACCTATAAGGAAAGTTTGAAGAAAAAAAAAAGGGGGGGGGGTTGTTTAGTCTGGAGAAGAGAAGACTGACCAGTCTTCAAGTAGGTAAGAAAATGGTGATAAATTATTGTCCTGTTCTCTGGATAAGGAGTAGTAGTAACGGGCTTAATTTGCAGCAAGGGATATTTATCTTACACATTAAGAAAAACTTCCTAACTAAGGGCAGTTAAGCACTGGAACATATTACCTAGGGAGGTTGTAGAATCTCTGTCACCGGAGGTTTCATGAACAGGTTAAACAAACACCTGTCAGGCACACTACTGCCTAAGTGCAAGGGACTGGACTAGATGACCTACTGAGGTCCCTTCCAGTCCTACATTTCTGTGATTTTAACTCTCCTAAATGGAGGTGACCAAATCACAAGTACTGCATTTTCCAAAAATAATCAAAATTGTATATGCTGTAATTAAGCTGAATGTTATTTATTCTGTTCAGAATTTATTACTGGTAATTTAAGATACAAGGTAGGTTGCAAATCAGTAAGTCCATGTGTATGTGCAAGAAGGGTTCTACTCTTCTGTTAAGGTCACTTCATGTAAAGGTAGCTCCTTGAAATGGGAAAGACTATGCAAGGTCTGATCCTGAAAGGGGCAGCACACCTTCAACTCCCTTTAACTTCAGTATCAGTTGAGCATGCTCACCACCTCTTTTGATCAGGTCCTAAAATACTCACTATGCGAACTTCAGAATACTCTCATTCCCAAAACCTCAAGTTATGGAAAACCTTTGTCTTTGTCTACTAAGTGGTATGAAAGTACCTCCGGCTAGAGGTGATCAGCACTGTGCAGACTGCAGACCAACTAAAGTGTGCTTTTAGGAGGAGGCGGCATTTCTTCAGGGATTCTGTTGATTTGCAGCCAAGTGCTCTATCCACTAAGCTAACATTGAATCCTCACCACTACTCATTCAGGGAGTATTAGATGTACCTGACTGATTTTTAACTTCTCTAAATCAGAAGTATATGCTACATGGTACTCTATTGTGTTTGTTTTTCAAAGCAGTAATTGAAACTAAGATCCTATCCAATCTAGGTGGACTTAAATAGATCCTATAGCACTCTGTGTGTTATTTACCCCACCATTCCTGGCCAAAAAAGTTCTCTCTCCTAATTTACCATTGTGAGGTAAGTTATTAGTATGCCTCTTTTACAAGTTTTAGAAAAAGAATCCCAGGATTTTGCCTCCTGTGTGTTTTCGCCTTGCTTCCTCATGGTCCATGATGCCAGCGGAAGTTGTCAGCACTATGTACCCAAACTGACGTGACGGCAAAAGGTTGTTCTGCCACTTTTCCAGGTCCTTCAACTGAACATCAAATCTGGGACTGATCACAACACACTTGTTCAGTCTGCCTGTCAGATTAACAACAATTTTCCCAGCTCTGTGATCATCAATGATCTCAAATTCACCAATGTAACCATGCTTCATCATCACAGTTAAAAACCGCACGATTACTTTAGAGCACGGTCTAATGAGAACTTGACGTTTTCCACGTTTCTCTGCATTGTTGATGCTCTTAAGGGCATCGGCCAGAACATTCATGCGCACCATGATGCCGGTGCAGCAAGACTGCTGGGCTGGTTGCTTGCTGCATTTCAGCAGTGCTCATTTATAAACAGCTTGCAAAGCACTTGCAGGATTCTTCAGCCTGATAAAGGTGCTAGGTAAAGGTAGAATTCCTTTTTTAAAAAATACTTTGCTTGGAAACTCAGTATGATCTGTTCATGGGAATTATTTAAAGGCAATTTCTAGTGAGACTGGTGTAGGGACTACCACTCCTCCCAACAAAAAGTCTGTTCTTGTACATCCACTGAATTTCCAAATAATTCACAGCAAGAATTTTATATTAACTTCTTGTATGTACTCACCTGTGCAAATTTGCCTTCCTCTTTTGCAGGACTTTTCCCTAGAGACTCATACAGTTCAAGACATACAGAGGAATTATTTCCCGGGGCAAGTAGCGTGTGCTGCCTTCGTGCTGGCAAGGGAGTTCCCGATGGAAACAGCACTGTGAATTTGTCAGTCCCCGATTCATCTACACCCTAACAAACAAGAAAAGTTTGCATGAACTTTACAGAAGGGGTTCAAATGTAAAGACATTAGTCTATAGCTTTATCCAGCTCTACTCAATGAGAGTTAAGCTAGTGAAAACTGATTTTTAATTATCAGATGGCTACATACAGTGGTCACTGCTTCAAAGTATAATTGAAGCATTAATACTCACAATTAAGGCAAATGCTGCAGCATGGTAGTATTTACAGCATTTCCTATTGCAGCTATAAAAAATACTGCACACGGAATGGTAAATTCAGCTATTATAGCATAAGAAGGATTTGATCCAAAGCCCAATGAAATCAATAGCAGTATGTCTATTGATTTTGATAGGCTATGGATCAGGCCCTACATGTTGACTTATTTAGTAGGAAGTTGCAATGTAATTGCTAGTGCTAGAATGGTTATTGGAGACTACCACCCCTGTAAATCAATGAATACGACATTTCCAAGTGAGTCACCACCAATATTGATCCATTTTTGCATTAGTGGAGCACAAAAGTTTCAATATTAAACTGAGACTTACCTTAACTAGAATATCTTTGGTAGAACACTCAATAGATAGTGCCTCCTCCTCTAATGAGAGGTTCTCTTTCCCTACTAAGATCCCTGCTTCTGTGGCTGCCCCAATGGGAATGACCTCATCTGGTGTGATAGAATTCAGCAACTCCACAGCTGGGAAAAGGTCTTTAATCAGCTGTTGTAGCTTTGGGATTCGAGCAGACCCACCACATAGAACTACCTAGAAAATATTATTCCTTAGTGACTTCAGAACTTTTACAGAATGTAAGTGAACATGGAGCTACACTGTGGAAGGTTAAATTGCTCTGCAATGTTTAATGCTCTATGGCCCATTGTATAAAAAACACACAGAAATGCTACAAGAAAAAAAAACAACATTATTTTTCCCTGACCTCTGGATCCTTAGCATTTGTCTTAAAAGAAAGGCAGCTTGCAAGCATGAAATCATTTCTGGAGAAGGCATCCTATTGTATCAGTCAGCTAGCTAAAAAACAGCATTCCATACAGGAAAAAAAAAAAAACATTGTTAAAGAGCCTCTTAAACCGCCCCCCCCCCCCCCAAATACAACAACCCTGTCTTAGCTGAGGCCAACCAGACCTGGAAATGAAGGAAAAAATCGTGACAGACAACTATTTACATAAAACAGAGCTCAGGAGTTTTACTGCAAGGTAAAAGCAGAACATTTATCAAAAATGTTCACTTTTAAAAGACACTTCACTTAACATTCCCCTTTTATTCATTGAATTTAGTTTCCTTTTAAAAAATTTAATGTTGCAATTTTCACTTTGTTTTGTGTTGACTCCTCTACTCACCATTTCCTGTTAGAAATTTCTTTTAAACACACTATGCTCAGTTCAGACTTGTAGGCACCATTTTAAGTGAGCTTTTCACAGCTTTCAAACCCCTGTGGGATACTTTGATGTGTTCTTTTGCCTGCAGTTCCCATTCAAGGATCAGTTCCCACTGTGCTAAGAGGATCTGTTAGTTATTGCAGAACTTTATATCTTAGATGCCATCCCTTCTCTATCCTATCACTGAAACTAAACAGATGTCACATGTGCAACACGGACTATGGAAATCCCAGTGGCATGCAATAGTATCCTTTGTGCTGAATAACTGAAATACTTACTGGCCTCAACTATTCTGCAATATTACTGTAATTTATCTTGAGTTCTGCAAGCAGAGTTACAATATAAATGTGCAAATCTAAAAAAAATATTTTTTTTTACTACTATTACATACTTTACATACATACATATGTACTTTACATACCTCTCCATCTTTAAGACATTTTTAACTCTAACTAAACAGCTCATATTTTTGTGATTTGGGTAAATATCAACCCAATTTAATGGGCCAATGAGGCAGAGGTTAAGTGATTTACTCAATCAAAAAGTGAATTTCAGAGATGAGCGAGAACTCAGGAGTTCCTTTAAAGACATGCGAAAAAGCCCCTCTCACACATTCAGAGCACAATCCAATTCCTGATGAAGACAAATGTAAAATTCCACAGACTTCAGTGGGTGTTGGAACAGACTTTTAGCCCTCAGTTATATGATGTACATGGTTTAAGTTTTAAGAATGTTTAAAAACCTAAAATAAACCTATGAAATCACTAGTTATAATAAATCTCCAAGTATAAAATATTTTTGATAGACAACATTTTAGATAAGGTTAGTACAGTACCTGTCCCAGCTTAGGCATATAAAACACAACATTAAAAAAATCATATAACTGATTTTAGTTTCCTTGAATTGATCAAGGATTTGTTACCAATGTGCTACATAGATGAAAAGGGCAGTTAAACTATAAGGCTTTAGTCATCCTTTAATTTTTATAAACCCAAAGTCTTGCGTTTTAGGTTCTTCCCTTAATGTGAACACAACACCCCTCAGCAATAAGAGCTACACACACGCAGAGGGTAAAGTGTACCTTTAACTATCATGACATTTAGCAGCCAGAAAATGCTTCACATACAATGATATACTTTGAGCTCCAGAAATTAACAGCTATTGGCTAATTTCTTGTTAATATATTCCCCAGGTGTTCTTCCAAATGAGTTCATAAACATCCTGAGAATAAAGACTGTTACCTTGTTAATGTCATCTGCTGTAAATCCAACTTGTTGCAAGAGTTTTTTAATTGCTTCTACACATTTATTAAAAAGTGGAGAACAAATCAGTTCAAATCTGGCCCTGTTTAGCAAAACAGAGAGAAAATGCTAAGTAAACAACAAATACAATCTCTCACCCATTGGAAGAATCAGCAGTTAAAATGGAAGAGAAAGATATTTTCCACCACATACTCTGTTTCCATAGCCATGAACTGGTAGGATTAAGTAACAGCAGGAGCAATGTACTGGTGTGAAAGAGTCTCAGAAGTGTTATGGCTTCACAAATATACCAAGAAAGCTGTGGATTCAACTTGGATTTTGTTTTTGTGAAGAACAGCCGAAAAAAATGCAGCAGTTTAGACATACAAAAAAACCCTGGTTTTGTCCCACTCAAAGTTTCACCAATACACATTAATCCTGATGAGATAATGTGGTGGAGAAAGTGCCTGCATGCTATGAACTCCATCAGTGGCAGTACACCAGTAGAGAATTACAGGGCCAGTTTTTCCTCCTATAAAGACATACCCCAGATGGTCCACAGAAAACAGTCTCCATATGCAAGTTGTGGGGTGCAACAAGGTGGTGAGACAAAGTGGAAAAATTGAATTTTGATTTTTAATCTGAAGATGCATTGAAACACTAGAACACTGTTTCACCTCTGTAGATAAAAGTAAGAAGAATTCTTAAGAATTAACTGTCAACCTCTCGCTTTATGTTCACAAGCAAGTAGACTGTGGACCCGAATGTGTTTTACTACCTTTAATCAGGGCTTGAGAATACTGCTCGCCAAAGGTGACCAGGGAAGTTCTATGTGGTCGAAAGGTATATAATGAATCACTTTCATTAAAACAAAATATTAGTCCATAATGCTGAACTAGAGCAATCCAAACTGTTTTTTCTTAAATCTGCAGATGGATCTCTCCTTTGTCTCTGCTACTGCGGTGGGGTTTTTTTGTTTTTATTTTTAAATTTGTTTTTATACCAGGCTGCAGCAGCAAAATGGAACTGCTGCTATTCAGTTAAGAAACTGTCAAGCATCCTATTTTTATTCAGTTTCTACTGCCAACTGGGAAAGCAATGAGCAGTAGCAGAATTCACAGAGGATGACAATCTGCCTCCAAAGGGAGAGAGGGAAAAAAAAAAAAAAAAAAAAAAAGCAAGCCTCCAGGGAGGGGTAGAGTAGTATAAACAGTCCATTCTCACACCAGAGAACTGAGGAGGGGTGAAGGGAGAGAAAGTTTCTGCCCCTCTCAGCAAAAGAGATAAAACTTACTCTGTGCAGGGTCTTGGAACGGAACAGCTGGTACAAATCCCAGCTCCCTACACCTCTCACTAATCAGGGCTCCCTATATACTTTTCTTTGATATCTAGCTCTGGCCAGCAGGTCTCTGGTAAAGTTTTCAAGCCCCATCTTCAATAAAGTCAGATGCTATGTCATTATGCTATATTAGGGCTAGTCATCTTTCAAGTAAAAGTCTGGAAAGTAGTGCCTAAGGAAAAAAGGTGAAATTCTGCTCCCAAACGTATACCTAAATTCTGGGGCACCTTTTCAAACGTCAACAGTCAGAACCTGCAATGCAATGCTAGAAGCCTTCCTTAGTACTCAGAGCCCAATTCTTGCAGCCTTTACTCATCTGACACTAAAGCCAACGGAACTATTCACATAAGCAGAGACTTCTAGATATTGCAGGAATGCGCGATCAAAAACCCAGTTTTCATCTTCAGTACTCCCCTGCCACTGAAATTAAATTCCCCCCCCCCCCCCAACACACCCAAAAAACAAAATCAAAATTGAAATATAATCCTAGAAATCAGTCATAATAAAAATATCAAAAGTAATTTCAAAAAGGATCACCCTTACCTGGACACATTACAATCAAAATCCAGACCATCATATAATGAGTCTACAAAACAGTTTGAACTTCCCAAGGTTGACAAAGAGTGCTTTGCAACATCAGCACTGTTCATTAGCTTCATCATAGCTCTGGAATTTCCTTTTATATCATGTTTATAAGATCTGTATTAGAAAGAAGTCTTCAGGGTGACTGAGAAACTGTTTTAGACATAATACATTAGACATTAATGCTTTCAAGAGGTTAGTATTAAAGTGGCTCCTTTCCCCATTCTTCAGTAAATTATTCTTGTAATGCCCCACTGAATGACATTCAACATGTACAAAGCAAAATTTCTGCTTCAAATTCAAGCAAAGGACACATTCTACAGTGCTATTTGGGGAAAGCCAGGAATTAGTGTTTTAACAAGTACAGATTTCATCAGTCTCTCCTCAGAACAATCTCCTAACCTAAATGAATGTAATATGGGAAAAAGATCCCTGAAGCTAATCAATTTAAAGTTCAATTATCAGGGTTGTTACAAGAAACAGAAGAACATTAAACAGAAGTTGTGACAACCTCATCCAAAAGATCTCAAAGCATTCTATAAACTTGACTAAGTGATTAAGAACAATATATAGCAATTGCTTCACCAACTTCTTAATACAAGCTGCCATTATTTAAAACCAAAACAAAACACTCCAACAGCCCAGAGCTGGAATGAGACAGCTTGTTTAAAAAAAAAAAAAAAAAAAAGCTTACAGCAACACTGCACACCAGTTTGAGTCAGAAAATGAATGTTATCCATCTGAAACTTAGAATTCACCCTATCCTACTTTTGCTGAAGTGCATGGGATTATTAGTCAATATTTATATGGTGGTAGCACCTAGAACAGGGGTTCTCAAACTGGGCGTCGGGACCCCTCAGGGGGTCACAAGGTTATTACATGAGGGGGGTTGTGAGTTGTGAGCCCCCACCCCAAACCCCACTTTGCCTCCAGCATTTATAACAGTGTTAATATATTTAAAAGTGTTTTTAAATTATAAGGGGGTGTCACACTTAAGAGGCTTGCTTTGTGAAAGGGGTCACCAGTACAAAAGTTTGAGAACCACTGACCTAGAACCTTCAACCGGGTGGAGGTTCCTACCATGCAAGGCACCTCACTAACAGCAAATGACAGTCCCTGCCCTGAAGAGCTTAATTTACAACCTGGAAGATCATAATTGGTGAGAACATTGGTTTTACATCTTATCTAGAAGATGGCACATCCAGAAGCATGGTGCCCACTGATTTAGTATTGTCTCAGAGTAACGAGCAACATCCCTTCCAACACAGCTTATTTCGACAACGGGGCATTGCAGAGAATTTTTAAAAAGGTAGTCCTCCTTTTGGTTTTACATCTTATCTAGAAGATGGCACATCCAGAAGCATGGTGCCCACTGATTTAGTATTGTCTCAGAGTAACGAGCAACATCCCTTCCAACACAGCTTATTTCGACAACGGGGCATTGCAGAGAATTTTTAAAAAGGTAGTCCTCCTTTAGTTTTTACATCTTATCTATAATATGGAACATCCAGAAGCATGGTGCCCACTGATTTAGTATTGTCTCAGAGTAACGAGCAACATCCCTTCCAACACAGCTTATTTCGACAACGGGGCATTGCAGAGAATTTTTAAAAAGGTAGTCCTCCTAACATTAATAGCAATGTATGTTTTTCTGTAGCTGTAAAATATTCAGCACTTACCTCTGAAATTCAGAAGCTAAATGTTGTGCTAAGGCTTCTGTGAAACAGACACCACCTATACTATCATCTGTGTTTGTGGCAAGAACACGATATATTCCACTATTTACTTCTATAACTGTAACAGAGAGCGATGTTCCTCCAAGCTTAAAAACCAACACATTGCTGCCAGGTTAAAAAAAACAAAATAAAAACACCTGAAAACTAGATCAGTAAAATATAAACATTTACTCATACTCATTTTTTTCTAACTAAACACATACACACAATATAAAGTAAGTTTTTTAAATTGCTTGTCAATAACATTTGATTGGAAGTACTGAAATATATACATCTATCATATCTATGGCTATTATTTTACCGTATTCCCCCAAGAAATAGAATAGTTGATAGCATGCTTACAAGTAGCAAGCCGCCTATGACTAAACAGAGCATAACTGGGAACCAACATTTACTTGCCGTTACGAGCCCTAGTTATACTTACAGCAGGATAGAAAATGGACGCCTAGGCAGATCTCAACTTTTTAATTTTGTCCAGCACTTGAACACTCAGGTAATAGAAGTTACATATATTAACTTAAAATTTGGATAGAACAGTAACATGTTTACTATTGCCATGACTTCCATAACAAATTGACTTACATTTTGGTTTTTATTTTCAAGTTAAGTAGGCATGGTCTTTTGTCAATCCAATCACAGCTCACTACTGAGCAAGACTTAATTTTTGTACATATTTTTCTCCATATCCAGTGTAGCACAGTATGGGTTTTTAATTATGGTTATCAGTTCAAAGTCATGTAAGTAATTTAAAACAAATCTGTATTGAAAATGAAGGCTATAAAAACTTTTCAAATTCCAATGACAAACTTTAATGTTAACTATAATATTGTGTACCCTGGGCATTTCCTAGCAAAGTTATGATTTTTGCATTTATTTTTATGAGAATACAATGACATCTCCCCATTTTTATAGTAATCATAAAGCCTTAATAATTACACCACTATTGTTTATCAAACCTCCAGTTTTCAAGCAACCACAGTTAAATCTATTTTAAAAAGCACACATGAAATAAGATAAAAGCATTTTACCTTTTCCCAGCGGGTGAATCTTGTCCAATTCCATATGCCAAGAGAGCTGCAGATGGCTCATGAATTAATCTCAGAACATTAAATCCAGCTGCCCCAGCTGCTTGCCTGTGATAAGACACACCACAGCTAAAGGTCTGCATTTCATGTACTGTAACGGTACATATTAGTGAGGCCTCATCAATGCACATATATCACAGAGCCATGTTACCCGGATATAATATGATATTTTCAAGGTTTTGACCTAGTCAAGGAACACTATTAAAAGTCCTGTCTACAATGCAAATTGTTACTGCCTTAATTGTATATATGAAGTGTCAAGGAAAAATGTATTGTAATGCATTAGAGTCTCTGACCCAAAATATAACAAAGTGAAATTGGCTGTTTTATTTGACAGCAGAAGTTTTAACTTTAAGAACAAAATCTAACTGATAACATTCCAGAAAAAATCCCCATCAACTGTTCTGAGCACTGATATAGCAGGAAAGTTTGGTTTTGTATCTGATCCAAACCACCTTGACTGCTTCAAAAAAAAAAAAAAAAATCTCTTGAAAATTCAATGTCTCTGAAACTCCTACAATTCATCTCTTCCAAGTAAAAGTCTATTACCTTTATGCTTGAAACAGAAGTACAGTTCTAAGTCATTTTGACACACTCCAATATGCATCTTGTAATAGCCATTGAACTAATTTAGCCTCTCTCAGATTAACTGGCGAGTTCGAAATGTTCTGAGTAGCACTAAAACCTCAGAAGCGCTTTGCTCAACGACTCTTAAAAACCATTCGCTGGTTTAAGACTCACAATGCTTACTGTCCAAAGGGATTTTTAATAGATATCTGGCATCTAATTTTTTTTTTTTAATCTAAAAGCTGGAGCATTTCAACTTATAGTAAAATACTTTGTTTTTTTTAAATGACTTGTACTTGTGTAATATAAAAAGGAGTGACAGCCCTGGAGAGAGAACCCCTACAAGAATAAACAGTGGTACAGCAAGTGGCCCTGTATTGTCCCGCCAGCATGCTTCAAACCTAGCATGGTGGGATAAGAGTTCAGTCTCCATACTCATACAGCATCTAACCTCCCTGGTAAGATCGCCCATAAAGGTGCTATTTGGTGCCAACTGTAATGCTCAGATTTGTGATGTAAAAACTTAAGGAGGAACAGCACCAATGTCATTTGCATTTCAAGTGGAACACAACAGTCACCAGGTGATAAAACCTCTGGGGTGAAGTCTTTTCTATTGAAGTCAGTAGCAAAACTCCCACTATCTTCAACATGGCCAGGATTCTACCCCTGGTTATTACCGGTGTGTAATAACCAAATTCAAATTACCAAATTTGAACCAGCAAACTAGGGTTCCAATCCTGTAACTATCAGAGGGGTAGCCGTGTTAGTCTGGATCTGTAAAAGTGGCAAAGAGTTCTGTGGCACCTTATAGACTAACAAATGTATTGGAGCATGAGCTTTCATGGGTGAATACCCACTTCGTCGGATGCATGCGTACAATCCTGTAATCGTTAGTGGACGATCAGACTGCTACACCTGTGAAGGCTCCATAGATGCACAGCAACCTGCCCATGCACTATTAGTTACAGGATTGGGATCCAGATATGGAAGTCTCCATATCCCATCAGTAGGGCCTTACCAAATTCTCATCCATGAAAAACGCATCAAGGAACATGAAATCTGGTCTTTTGTGTGCTTTTACCCTATACTATACATATTTCACGGGGGAGACCAGCATTTCTCAAATGGGGGGTCCTGACCCAATGTGAAGCTTGTGTGTGTGAACCTTATGATACCCCCTCCTCCCCCAACTCCCTTTTGGGTCAGGAGCCCTACAAATACAACACCGTGAAATTTCAATTTAAATAGCTGAAATCATGACATTTACAGTTTTTAAAATCCTAGGACCACAACACTGACCAAAACAGACCATGAATTTGGTAGGGCCCTACCCATCAGCAATCCCCCTGCATCTAAGTGAAAAGAGAAGTCATTCTTCTTACCCAAGGGCATTTTTCTGGTTCTCTCCAAACTCAAATGGTACAGTAATAACCACATCATTGACATCGGAACCCAACGCAGACTGAGCAGTTTCTGTTTACAAACAGAGGCAGAACATGTTGATTAAAATATTACTATTTTAAAAAGGTGGCTTAATATAGCGAAGGTGTTGATAACTTTTAAAGTTTTACTCCCTATTTACCTTTCATTTTACTGAATATGAGTTTTGCAACTTCTTCCGGGCAAACAAGTTTGTTATCTATTTCATACTGGAGTTTTCCATTCTTCTCAGTGACCTAGGAATAAAGCCAACATATGTGCATGTGAAATGGTAAGACTCATTTTGTTTGTAATGAAAATTAATGTTTATGTCAAATTTGGTTTCCATTCCCAGAAAAGAAAACTAGACCAGGGAAACATTTTCATGTTTGTATTTAGCTCAAATGGTATGAAGGCTCCCCAACAGATTTGACCAAGGAGGGGCTCATAAAGATGTCTTACATTATCCAGGCCTGAATCAAGAAGCCAGGCCCATGGCACATAACATTTAAACACAAGGGCAAAAACCCTTAAGGATCTGGACCTCAAACATCACGGAAATGTTGGAGAATGTTTGCCTAAGACACAATTTCTCCCAGGCATACAGGGAGGACTTTGAGACCCCCATATTATCTTGTTTTTGCCCCAATTTACATAAATTTATCAAGATGGGCGGTCAAGGATTAACACAACCTGGCTGTCACTCCTCTGGGAGGAAGGAGGTGAGGCAAGGGCTGGATACAGGGCAGTTGATCGTTGATCTGTTACTCAGACTCTCCCACGCCTGTGAGCTCCTGAGATAGAGATCAGGCCAGTATCTTGATTTAATAAAGTTTTCTTTTCATCTTTCTTTGCAACAAAGCTTTCTTGTAGCAAGGATAATGTGGTCTTAAGATTCAGTAATGTGGTTGCTTGCGTAATAAACATTTTTAATTTCATGCTTCCTATGCTGAGCGTTTTCTGCATTTATTTATAATGTTTTTAAAAAGATGGTTACTATTCTCTTTGACTGCATTAAAGAATCACCCTCTCTGGAGTTCTCCTTCAGACATATTACCCAAGGGAGAACCCACATATAATGGATGGCTCTAACTCCACAAGAGAGAGACAAATAGAGGGTTTGAAGCAGAATATAGCAAAACCTCTCTTGTTAAAAAAGAAGTTTCTATCACACATGGTGTCCTGTAGAGCTTCAGATTGTGCCATATGGGTCTGATCACTAAGACACTGTAATGAGGTGTTTATGATATTAAAATAAATGATGGAATCAATGCAGATTTTTTCAGCTCTAGGGAGAAAAAAGAAATTGGATCATACTTACTGGACATTTGCTTTCTGCAATATATTTCTCAGCTTGTGGGTCACCAGGGCTGTCAAAGCAAATTAAGAGTGATAATTTTGCAGGTGGCATTGGATGTGTGGTTCTGCCTATCTAGCTGTTTATTTTTTCAGCTTATGACACTCAGTCTATGTGGTCCACTTGTATTTTATTTATTTTAGTCAAAACTCCTGTTGCAATTACTATTAATAAACAGCAGGTCTGGGGCTCCACCCTTGTCATGGAAAAACCCAAGAGAAAGGGGCAACTTTTCTAAGGCTTTATCTACACTGGAACTGTGTCGGCAAAACTTTTGTCATTCAGGGGTGTTTAAAAAAAACACCACACAACACCCCCGAACGACAAAAGTTTTACCGACGAAAAGCACCGGTGTGAACAGTGCTTTGTCATCAGGAGTGCTTTGCTCAGCTACATTGCGCACCTTTTAGCAGCACAGCTGTGTCGCTAAAAGGTGCGGAGCGCAGACAAAGCCTAAATTACATTTTAAAAAAAGAAAAGAAAGTGCACCCTGGAAAAATATCTGTAACTTCTTATTTACTTAATGCTACCCTCATGGATAAAAAATACAATCTGAACAATTAACAGTACCTTCTGCATTCAACATGATTTTTATTTCAGGACCATATTTCAATATAATTTTTGTTATATCAATTGTAAATAATCATAGCAGTTACAAGCTGATTAACTTATTCTAAAAGATGAGTGAAAGTTTAACTGTTAAAATTCGACACCAGAAGGAAAATAAAATAAAAATCAGACTATACACAGGTAGATTCTCTCATTCAACCTGCCATAAAGAATTTTAATTTATTTTTAATTTGTTACAAATCTTTCTTGTTGACTTATTTGTCACCTCTCTGATTACACGGTTGGGTATTTTATTAGGCAGGATTAAAACCAAATAAAGTAGAACTTTGATAATTTGCAATGATGAATGAGTCTTGTGTTCACTGTAGTTCACAAGATGTTCTTTGTTAATTTCTGGATTTACTTGTACTTTACTTTAAATTCAAAGTAATAATTCAGTAAATGCACTGCAGCATATTTTAACCTTTGTAACATTTTCTGCATACAAATACAGAAGTCTTGGCAATAAGAGCCCTCACTACAGTTGACAAGTAGCCCAAACCCACCATTATTTTGGGCAAATTATGAAGTGTGAGGATTACCTATTGGCAAAGTCTTATTCTAGTTTGATTCTGCAAACAAATGCAGGCAAAGAATATTCAAAGTCTCTAACTTCTTATTCCACAGTTCATTAAAGAAAGGAAACTACCAGAAACAATTTTTGGGATGTAGTGACCTCTCTTATCAAAGCCAGATTATTAAATTGATTAACCTTTAGATCTTAAATTATATATATCATTAGCAGACCAGCTTTAGTGAGAAGACTTGTGAACAGATATGAGTTAAATAAGCATTTGCTATTTACATCCCCAAATTGTAATATACATACACACACTCCTTAAATGAAATATTTTCTTTCGTATCTATTCACTTACCTTCTCCCAAGAATCTGCTTTACTTTCACTACTGTATTTGCAATATTTCTTACTCTACTTTGTTTTGCTGCCAAACCAACAACCTGCAAAATGGAAAAGAAATTATGAAATGAAAAATGGACATTCCTCTCTGCCGAAAACTGCTACAGTGAGAGAAAAAAAATTACCTCTTCATTTTTTGAGTAAGCAACAACAGCTGGCGTGACTCTATCACCTGCATCATTGGCAACCACATCTGCACGGCCATCCTAAAAACAAATATACCATCCAAAGGTAGAGAGAAGTCATTCAGTGAAATATTAACATACCTACCTTAGCAATGAAATATGTAGCATCAACGTTTATTACCAAACACAGCCAATGGTGCCAATTAAAAACCTGTGCTCTATGAGTGAGTTTAGTATTTCATCATTCCATCCTGCAGAGCAAGATACTCTATTGGGAACATAAGAACGGCCATAGTGGGTCAGACCAAAGGTCCATCTAGACCAGTATCCTGTCTTCAGACAGTGGCCAATGCCAGGTGCCCCAGAGGGCATTAATAGAACAAGTAATCATCAAGTGATCCATCTCCTGTCGCCCATTCTCAGTTTCTGGCAAACAGAGGCTAAGGGACACTATCCCTGCCTATCCTGGCTAATAGCCATTGATGGACCTATCCTCCATGAACTTATGAAGTTCTTTCTTGAACTCTGTTATAGTCTTTGTCTTCACAACATCCTCTGGCAGAGTTCCAAAGACTGACTGTGCATTGTGTGAAAAAATACTTCCTTTTGTTTGTTTTAAACCTGCTGCTTATTAATTTCATTTGGTGACCCCTAGTTCTTGTGTTATGAGGAGTAAGTAACACTTGCTTATTTACTTTCTCCACACCAGTCATGATTATACAGACCTCAATCATATTCCCCGCCTCCCCCGAGTCATCTTTTCTAAGCTGAAAAGTCCCAGTCTTATTAATTTCTCCTCATATGGCAGCCATTCCATACGCCTAATCATTTTTGTTACCCCTTTCAGAACCTTTTCCAATTCCAATATATCAGGGATCGGCAACCTTTAGCACGCAGCCCGCCAGGGTAAGCACCCTGGCAGGCCGGGCCAGTTTGTTTACCTGCTGCATCCACAGATTCGGCAGTTTGCGGCTCCCACTGGCTGCAGTTTATCACTCTAGGCCAATGGGGGCAGCGGGAAGCGGCGGCCAACACATCCCTTGGCCTGCGCCGCTTCCTGCGGCCCCCATTGGCCTGGTACGGCGAACCGCAGCCAGTGGAAACTGCGATCAGCCGAACCTGTGGATGCAGCAGGTAAACAAACTGGCCCGGCCCTCCATGCTGCTTACCCTGTCGGGCCATGTGCCAAAGGTTGCTGATCCCTATAATATATCATGTTTCACATCGGGCAACCACATTTGCACGCAGTATTTAGGATGTGGGCGTACCATTGATTTATATAGAAGCAATATGATATTTTCTGTCTTATTATCTATCCCTCTGTTCATGATTCCCAACATTCTGGGTTTTTTTCTTTTTTTTTTGCCTGTTGCTGCACATTGAGCGGATGTTTTCAGAGAACTATCTACAATGACTCCAAAATCTTTTTCTTGAGCGTTACCAGTTAAATGCCTCCACTGAACAGCTAACAGCAACCGACTGACGCCAGAACTGCTTTTTGTCACATTGTGAGGCCAGCGTGAGGTGCCCCGTACGGCCCGGTCCCGCCCAGAGAACTGCCCCCAGGTGCCCCCGTGTAACGCGGGTCCCAGAGACACCAAGGGAGGGAGGGAGAATCCGTCACGTCCCTCGCTGGGCTGTCCAGGGGTTAGTCAGCCCGGGCCCCTGACTGTGCCGCACACGCACCGTGGCCACAGGGGTCCTGCCAACGGTGGCCCCGGCACCCCGCCCCCCACAGCAGCACCGGAGATGGCTCCGCCCCCCCTAGGGTGACCAGACAGCAAGTGTGAAAAATCAGGACGGGGGTGGGGGGTAATAGGAGCCTATATAAGAAAAAGACCCAAAAATCGGGACTGTCCCTATAAAATCGGGACATCTGGTCACCCTAGCCCCCCCAGCGGCTGGTTCGGGGGCAAGGCCCCCAGCCCCCCCAGCGCGGCCCACCTTATACACGGCCACAGAGGCGCAGGTGCAACCCAAGTGGACGCCTATGGCCGCCATCAGCCCCTTACTCCGCGCCGCCGCAGCTTTCCCCTCCCACAATGCACCGCGACGCCGTCCGCGCCAATCCTGCGCGGCCGCTCGCCCGCCCTGCCAATCACATTCCGCCTCTGCTCCCCGGCGAGCCTATCGTTAGGACCAATCCCAGAGACAGGGTCAGATTTCTCCCTCGTGCTTCCGGGGACGGACCCGGCGGCTAACCGCCAATGAAAAATCGAGCGGTGTTTGTCGTCACCGAGCGTAGCAACCCAGGCACTTTTTCCCTCCCGGCAGCCGCGCCCGGGAGGAGGGAAGGGGGCGGGGTCACTCGGCCGGGTCTCGTCTCGTGCCAGGCAGCGCCGCCGGCACCATGCAGCGGCAGCCCGCGCGCGCTGTGCGCAGCCCCTGTGCAGCTCTGGCCCTGGCCCTGCTGTGCACGGGCCCCTGGCTCGCTGCCGCCCTTGCCCCGTGGGGACAGGAAGCTCAGTGCGAAGGTGAGCGGGGCAGGGGGAGCGGGGGCCGCTTGCCTTACTGCACCGTGTGCTGCTGCAGCTGCCCTGGGCATCGCCCCCGTGCTATAAATAGCTGCGTCCCCATGGCTGCTGTCCTCTGCGTGGCTGCGCAGACGCAGAAGGTGTTTCATTAACAAATGTAACAGTCACCGTTCGCGTGTGAGCGAGCGGGGGGGTGAGAGCCCTCCCCCTAGAACTGCTTAATCCACAGTGGAAAGTGCAACCCCATGCATGGCCTAGATCCCCGCCCCTTTAAAGTGCTTTGCAAACATTGATTCCTCCCAGCTCCCCTGGTGCAGATCTGCCTCCGCTGGTTTGAATCTGAGCAGTCAGGCTAGTGTTAAAGAGGATATGGGGCGGGCTACGCTGACTGGCTCCTACTCACTTGATTTTTGGAAGTGTTTAGCCAAACAGCCCATGGAAGTAAAGTGGGAGCTACCTGTGCTCGCTCAGCAACTTTGGAAATCAGGTCAGACGTGGCAGACAGACTGGTGTCTTACACAAAGGTCCCTTGTCTTCTCTCCTGTTGCTCTAGAGCAGTGATTTTTGAATGCTGCTTGCATAATTATGCTTCAGTGTCACTGACAAATGGTAGTGACTGCGATCCCAGGGGAGCCAGCTGAGGTCACTCAGGGTGAACTGCAAAGAATGGGGCAGGCAAGCCCCAAAACTGATGGATAGTCCAATAGTTAGATTTGCCAAGCCAGCACAAAGCAGCTTCTATTGTACCTCACTGGTTACGCGGAAATCAACAACACAGTTCCCTTAAAGTAACCCAGCCTCAGGCATCCACCTAGACCAGTGGTCCCCAATACGTCCTGGCCCCCGGGAGAGCACCCACTGAAATGCTGCGGCAGGGATGCCTCTCGATGACGACACTTGTCGCCAAGTGATGTCATCGAGAGGCGTCGCCCCCGAATTTCGGCGGGGACGCCTCTCGATGATGCTGCTTGCCGTCGACAAGTGACGTCATCGAGAGGCGTTGCTCCCGAATTTCAGCGGGGACGCCTCTCGATGACGTAGCTTGTCGACTGAAAGTGGTGTCATCGAGAGGCGTCGCCACCGCGGCATTTCGGCAGGTGCTCTGACGCCGCTGTGGTCCTTCGGCTGGCACCCGCCAGCCAAAAAGGTTGCAGACCACTGACCTAGACAGTCAAGTTGGGTATGATGATTTCTGAAAATCTTATGTCATCATATAAAAAAGTTTCTACCAATCCCAAAGGACTGGACACATTACCTCCCAGCCAATTCTTATGAACTAAAATTTATCAAAAAAGAAAGGAGACAGAGTATGGCTAAAAGATCAGTATACATACAGACATGAGTTCAATTCTTGAGGTTCAGATTCATAGCAGAGATGGTGAGCTTTGTAGTTGCAAAGAGTTATTTTAGAATTTAGTCCATAGATTATAGTCCAATATATTCAGGGTGTTCCAGTTTAACTGGGATCTCAGTCTTGCACTCAAACTTCCCATGATGAAGCTTAAGCAGATCTGAGATGACAGGATCAGGACCCAAGGATCTTTTATACAATTTCAGGCCTTTGATTGTTCAGAGTCCCTTGGCTTACAATAGGCAATCAGGGCAACTTTGAAGTAGGTCCATCACCGGTACTTAGCTACATAAATTAACATAAGGCAATTGCTTGTTTTTCCACCATTCACAGATGATTGGCTATACATTTCAAAGACGGATGAATACAACATATCCCATGTTTACAGTTCATTTAAATGCTAAAATGTTCTTTTGATCTCTGAATTTACAGCATAGACAGGGACTGTTTGATTACATTGTTGACCTCTACCAATATATATGTAAATACACAAAAACACAAACATTATCTCCCCATATGTTTTTAAGGGTTGAATTTGAGTCATTCATCCTGCAGGACGCTTAACCCTTTCTTGTCATGCATCACAGGTAGAAATTGAGGTTGGAATTCAGTTGTCAAAATTAAGGCTGCAATTTCATTGAGCCAGGCCTCCATTTATTAGAGGGCTTTTTTATAAGCACTGGTTGCTCTGGCCTGTTACATTTGGCCATTGATGGAAAAATAGAATAAAGAAAACAAAATATTGGCCACCTTTTAGGAATCTCTGCCTGGATCCATGTGGTTCTGTCCATTACACCAGGTTGTGTATCTGCTTGATTTAATGGGCTCAGTGTGAAAGGCTGTAGAAAATACTTCATGTTACAAATTTTATTTATAATGAACCCCATAAATATGCTAACCACTGTGCAAATATACAAGACATAGTCTCTGCTTCTCAGAACTCACAATCTTGTGGTCAAGCAACAGGTGAAGGGTAGGGCAGAGGGATAAAACATGCAGTGAAAGTTTTCTTCATGCCTCCTCCCTCCCCACTATGTTAGTTAATGGCTTGTAGAGGGGAGTCTTAAGGAGGGGTTGACAAAGAGCATTTTGAGCATAAAGAGGTAGTGTGGGAAAAGAGGACAAGGGGGTCAAGACTGGTATGTGCACAAGGTGGCAAAAGTTGGAATTGGGGCACAATTGGGACAGTTGTTGACAGTCGTAAAAATAACCCCTCCACCCAGTTAAGCGAGACTCTTTGTGTAATGATGGCAAAAATTCAACTCAGGTCACACATTTTGCCATCATGTCTCTCCTTGCTTGTAGCTTATGAAACTGTGGCTCATCTCTGCCACAGATGTACAATAATATGTGCTAAGTAAAATGTGTAAATAAAATGTTCTGACCTACCATCTGTGGTGGTGTGAATTTTCTTTAAAAGCTCTTACTGCTCACTGTTCAGCCCCTTGTTTCCTCCAGGTCCTGTATTCTAAATGTACACACAATCAGTACATAAACAGTAGATGAATGTTGATATGATGCACACAAAAGCTTTCTCCAGCAGCTTTTCTTCTTGCGGCAAGTACTGGTGGTGACACGCCAGTACTGTTAAGCAACAGAAAACAAACATCCGAAGAAGTGGGTATTCACCCACGAAAGCTCATGCTGCAAAACGTCTGTTAGTCTATAAGGTGCCACAGGATTCTTTGCTGCTTTTAGAAAACAAACATAGTTCCCCAGAGCCTATGTGTGTGTGTGATGTTTGAGAACACGCTTGATTTAAATGGAATGTGTCAGCTAAAAATTTTAGGCCCGTTTGAATCTTTTTTAAACAAAATCCAAATTGTAAAATGAATAAAAATGTTTTATGCTCTAAACACTTTAAAAACCTCAAATACTGTGAGCCCCAAATGCAGCATTGTATTAGTACATGAAAATTGAGGCCCCGATCCTGCAAACCATTCCCATGCAAAGGACCAAGCCAGTGTGGTTCCACAGAGGCCCAGGGGTTTGCCCATGTGGAGCAGGTTTCAGGATCAAGACCTTAAGTGTTACACTGCAGTGTGATAATAGCATGGTGCTAGTGCATGCCAACCAGAAAGTGAAATTAAGCAATCTAATTTCACAGTCCAAACTGACTAAAAAGCTACAAGTACCATAACTGGTGAAAAGTAAATGGAATTTTAAGAATTCTTTTGTCTTTAACCATCTGAGATGGTAACAGTAGCATAGGCAAAAAATTCTTTTAAACATTTTACTTTCAACAAGAAAGTGGCGCACCATTACTTTAATCTCTGGGCTTCTGTAGTAGAACTCAGTGACAAACTTCTCAGTGCTGCCATTCCATTGGCAAGTTAGTACTTCAGAAGGTGCATGGGCAGCTCTGGAGCTGCCCTGATCCTGGGACTTACCTGGCACATGGGGCAGCTACCAAGTAGTTACATTTAAATAAGGAAAGTGGAAGAGATGCCCAGCTTGCAATAGCAATGTATTGTAAGTATTAAAGGCTTAGTGGTGTTGACTCGCCTGCATGGGGGAGGAGGGATGGTCAGGAGAGCATTGGATTGGGACTCAGAAGATCTGGGTTAAATTCCTGGCTCTGCTACAGAATTCCTACATGCCCATGACAAGTCACTCGCTGGGTATGTCTGCACTGCAATTGGAGGTGTGATTGCAGCACACGTAGGCAGACCCAAGCTAGCTAGATCAAAGCTAGCTCGAGTGACAATAGCAGAGGAATTGTGGGGCAGCATGTGCAGCGGCTGCTCAAGAATGTACCAGGGGTCCTGGGTGGGTGGGGGTAGGCCATGCTGCTATGGCTTCACTGCTGTTGTTACTCAAGTTGGCTTGGATACCAAGCAGTGAAGCTGCAACAGTGTGGACTAGCTGCTAGAGTCACCAGGGTCCCAGGTGGGCTCATACACCTTGTGCTGCAGTGGCTTCACTGCTCTTGTTATTCAATCAAAGCAGGCTCAGGTATGTCTACACCTGCTGCAATCATACCTCCCCAGTGCAGCATAGTCAGACCCTAAGATTCAGTTTCCCCTCTGTAAAATGGACACAGTACTAATTCCCTCTGTCATAGGGTTCTGTGAACTAAAATTCATAAATACTTGGAAGATAGGGTGACCAGATGTCCCAATTTTATAGGGACAGTCTTGATATTTGGGGCTTTTTCTTATATAGGTGCCTATTACCCCGCCACCCCATATCTCGCTTTTTCACCCTTACTATCTGGTCACTCTATTGGAAGATGTTCAGATACTATAATGAACGAGTCATGTGTGTCTGAACAGAGATTCAATTTCCATTAAGTCTAGAGAGATCTCACACTGAATCAGGGCCGCCTGGAGGGGGGGCAAGTGGGGCAATTTGCCCCAGGCCCCGGGCTCCGCAGGGGCCCCCAAGAGAATGGGTGAGGCCCCAGCCCCGCCTCCGCCCCCTCCCGGAGCCTTAGTGCATCCAGGAGCATCCCTGAACAGGCCGCAGCGTGGCTTGGCGGGGCCTGAGCTCCGCCCTGCTCAGAGCCGCGAGGTAAGGGAGCGGGGCTGCGAGCTCCAGGCTGAGCGGAGGGAGCTCAGGCCTCGCTGGACCTCTCAGCCCCGCCCCCTTACCACGCAGCTCTGAGCTGGGCGGAGCTCAGGAGCCCCACCGGAGCCACGCTGTAGCTGTTCAGGGACGCTCCTGGATGCGGCGCACTGAGGCTCAGGGTGAGGGGAGAGCCGGGGGTAAGAGGCTGGGGCTGGGGCAGGAGGGTTGGATAAGGGGCAGGGAGTCCCAGGGACAGTCAGGGCACAGGGAGGGGGCAGAGGTTATAGTCTACATTTAATTTCAGTGCCATAGGGAGATTCAGGTCAGGGGAGGGTAGCTTCATTTAAAATTAGCCACTGGGGGAGGGATCACATGAGAAGAGCAATATCCTACACCACCTACCTCCTTCCCAACCCTACCAAGGGAGACCCCCCTCTCCCCGCATTCCCTGAGGCTTCAGAGGGGTTAATTCAGTGGTTCTCACTCTTTTGTCCTGGTGTCCCCTTTCACATAGCAAACCTCTGAGTGCGACACCCTCCTCCCCTTATAAATTGAAAACACTTTTTTATATACTTAACACTATTATAAATGCTGGAGGCAAAGCGGGGTTTGAGGTGGAGGCTGACAGCTCGTGACCCCCAGTAATAACCTTGTGATCCCCTGAGGGGTCCTGACCCCCAATTTGAGAACCCCTGGGTTAATTTAATTTTAGCGCCCTGTGTCCATTCACATGCATGTGCTATTTTGAGCATGTCAATTTTCACAACATAGGCTCATCCCAGATTCTGGAACAAGCTCAAATGCTCAGTCGTGGAGTATGTACATAAGCTATACTAAAGACAAACTCAGAGTAACAGTCTCCAGTTTGTGAGGGACCCCATGGAGCCAGTCTCTAGGAAACAGATAAATTCATGGAGGTTAAGTCCATTAATGGCTATTAGCCAGGATGGGTAATGAATGGTGTCCCTAGCCTCTGTTTGTCAGAGGGTGGAGATGGATGGCAGGAGAGAGATCACTTGATCATTAACTGTTAAGTTCACTCCCTTGGGGGCACCTGGCAGGATACTGGGCTGGATGGACCTTTGGTTTGACCCAGTATGGCTGTTCTTATGTTCTAACCTAAATGAAACCAAAGTTATGGAAACAGATATGAGTCAAGGAAGCCAGCAGAGTATCAGAAACCTGGAAAAATCTCTGACTAGATGGGCTCAGGCGTTTGGTCACAAGCTGAGGTGGTTCAAAAGTTTTGGATTTTTTTTAAGCAGAATTTTTTATTGTTTCTTTAAACAATCAAAAACAGTAAGCAGCAAATATTTGGCCACCCACTTCTGAAACCCCAAACCATATTCAGGTTTTGGCAGACTAATTTCAGCTTTTCAATTAAAAAAACAACAACAAATTTTGAAGGAAAGCAGACATTGTCCGTTATTTTCTTCTGCTTTTTAAAAACTCCTAGTTTTCTATCCAAAAAAAGTTTTGACGGAAAATATTTGTCCAACCCTTTTAATGAGCTTTAGTGCCTTTTAGCACTAGCTGATTCTGAGAAACCAGTGATACCTTGTAAAGAAGTTTTCTCAAAACTGGGTTTGTGCCGAGATGCAGAAGGTTTATTTTTCCCAGGGCCGCCTGTGGTGGGGGAGCAAGTGGGGCAATTTGCCTGGGCCCCACAGGGGCCCTCACGAGAATATTCCAATTTTTTTTATGGAAGGGCCCCCCAAAATTGCTTTGCCCCAGGCCCCCTGAATCCTCTGGGTGGCCCTGCACTGAATTTCAAGGAGGTAGAGTTTTAGCCAAGAGTTCTGCTGAAATCTGTTAGTTCAACTCCTCAGATGGCAAACTATCAGCACCTGCCTTCAGTATAAACTACTGATGGCAGGCACTGAGCAAAGCAAACATTTCCCAGTCTGCAGCTTGCAGACCTATTTCCTTCCTCAGTAGATAGGCCTGTGGGGGAGATCACACAAGTCACCACAGGCCTGCATAATCTCCAGTCCCCCTCCCAGGAGTGGGAGACAATTCATGGCATGATTCTTCCCATCTGGAACATTGGCGCTCCACAAATTCAAAGGCCAGACCTGCCAGCGAGATGCACTGTTAGCACATCGTGAGCCCCTCTACTGTAGGAATCCAAGCTACTATTGCACTGAAAGCCCAGGGTCAGCCTGAAACGCTGAGATTCAAAGAGCTCCCCTTTGGATTTTAGCAGGCTGGCCTGTACCTGTAGTAAAATCACAGTGATAAAAAAAGCAGAAACATCTGTTAGATATTTAGCTAGGAAGCAAAGACATATATTCAGTGCCCAGCATCAGTGGTATAGTGGTAAAAAAAGCGGGCAAACTAATCTAACCTAACCTCCATATTCCTCAAATGAAAGGCAGGTAACCTCAATTTACCTGAATTTACCCTTGACTGTACTACTGCCAAGCATGCTGCTAGTGCTCAGTAAATAATATATGCTCTAAAATGTTCCTGGGAGATAAAAGAACCCCTTTTAATTATCTTTTGCATGTGCTGCCTTAATTCCTGGAAAATTAAGCTTATAGGAGGCTGTGGATGACAGCTGTATCATCACGGTCTGTGCTCTTGTCAGATCGCAGGAGGTAAGCAAGGCAAACTGAGTCAATACTTAGGAAACCCCCAGGGTAAATCCAGATGCTGCAGGAAATGGTGTTGGTGAACCAGTAGGTAGCACTTCCCCCTCTGAAAAGAGAACAAGGAGTCCTTGTGGCACCTTAGAGACTAACAAATTTATTTGGGCATAAGCTTTCTTGGGCTAAAGCCCACTTCATCGGATGCAAGCAGTGGAAAATACAGTAGGAAGATAGATATATAGATATATACAGAGGACATGAAAAAATGGGTGTTGCCATACTAACTATAACGAGAGTAAAGTCAACTGTTGAAAATGGGCCATTCTGATTATCACTACAAAAGTTTTTTTTCTCCTGCTGATAATAGCCCACCTTAACTGATTACTCTCATTATAGTTAGTATGGCAACATCAATTTTTTCATGTCTTCAGTGTATATATATCTCCCTACTGTATTTTCCACTGCATGCATCCGATGAAGTGGGTTTTAGCCCACAAAAGCTTATGCTCAAATAAATTTGTTAATCTCTAAGGTGCCACAAGTACTTCTGTTCTTTTTGCTGATACAGACTAACACGGCTACCACTCTGAAACCTTTCCCCTCTGAGTTTGTACAGAACCAAATTCCTCACTATGGTATTAGGAGCATTGTGCTACTGGAGGTGCTGGCTTTTTAAAGAGATGTAAAACTGAGGTTCTGATCACTTGTGATCATGAAAGTTCTCATGGAAGTTTTTATAAAATTAGGGCTATTAATCTCCCCCCACCCCCGGCTAAATTCCATACAGCGTAGCTACATCCTGCCCAGGTCAGAATACTTTCTTCAGTTTCAGATAGACACAGGGGTCCTCTTCATTTCCTGTCGTAAATGGTTGTGTAGTGTATCTGTTAAACTGCTGCTCCCCAGAGGTGGATGGATTTCAGTGGAGTGATAATTCTCAGAGCACTTTGGATGAAAAATGTGATATAGTTGTAAGGTACAATAACAATATTACATAGAGCTTTTCATCAATAGATCTCAAAGCGCGTTACAAAGGAAGTCATTATCATTATCCCCATTTCAGAGTTGAAATAACTGGGACACAGGGGAAAGTGACTATTAAATACTTTATAAAACCTGCCATTAGTGAATTAGATGCCTTAAAGGTTTTGGTTAATTAATGATAACTTAAATAGGATTTTTTTATGAGCGGAGTGTCCAATGATACTAGATCATCAATCTTGCACAACAGCAATTTAAAAAAAAAAAGTCTTCATGCAAAGCTTTAGAAGCAAAATCTCTTGAAGGGATGTGTTATTTCCTGTAGGTGGCATGAACATATCATACAATTACCACCCGATAAGTCTTTTGCAGCTTGGAGACTGTTTGGCAGGTAGGTGATTTAGCAGTAAAGCTTTAAGCATTGGCAAAGCTTGGTGCCAAAGGGTTTATTAACCAACATCACTGGGCTTTTTGTTAGGTTTTTACATAACAAACACTTATAAAATTCCCTTTG
Organism: Mauremys mutica; assembly: GCF_020497125.1. Taxonomy (NCBI): domain Eukaryota; kingdom Metazoa; phylum Chordata; order Testudines; family Geoemydidae; genus Mauremys; species Mauremys mutica. The sequence continues at coordinate 374,137,576 of NC_059072.1, read as the reverse complement.
CTGTTGTCCAAGAGTTGAGTTGTTGCTTTTCTTCTTTTTCCTTGAAAGGACATTGATAGCCTGGTAAGTGGTAACCACACCTCCTTTATAATACACTGAGTAACAAGTTTTAGTCACCAAGATGGAAAAATTCTATTGTCTGACAGCCTGAGACAACCAAAATCCAGACCTGCAACAAGAGTCATTAAATTACTGTCCCCTAGACAAAGCTGCTTTCCTGCACTGAACAATCCTGGGATAATTGACCAGTGAGTCCAACTGATTTTGTTTGCTTGTAAACAGCACTGAACTGAATAAAATAATCAATGACTTGCTAAATCCCTTCTCTTGCTCCATTCAGTCAGCAGCTCCCTGCCTAATTCTTCACTTTGGAAGGAGCGCACATGGCTAACTACACAAGGCCACCAAGTTATCTTCCATATTTCCATACTTTATAGCTAGACTTGAGACTTTTGAATAAGTTACCATTTAAAAAAAAATAACGTTTGTAGCGAATCATCATATTCATGCCCACATTGGATTATCCTCAGGGGCAGATACCAGGATGTTGCAAATAAAATTACATCTGCACTTCACATTAATAAAACAAAAGAACAAATAAGCAGCATGTTCCCCAGATTACCCTACTGGAAACTTCAATAGACTCCATTAAAATCATTCAAGTAGTCACTGGCAGATTCTGCTGGCCTCTGGTAGTTCTTACTAGAGGATCAACTGCCCCAGGAACTAAAAGATTGATTGCTCTGTTCCAAACCTATACCCCAACTCAGCAAAGCATTTAAGCATACACTGGACTTTAAGCAAGTGCTTTACTGAATACGGGTGCTTTGCTGAACTGGATCCCTAGTTAACAGCTGGAACTAGTAGGAACCTACTGAACATTTTCAACTGGAATTTCCTCCAGGGTAGTAACTGGTGATGCCAGTACTTACTCTGCAAGTTCAAATATTTGTAACTGATGAAATGATGGGGAAAATCGGCCCCTTTAAATTCATGTTCAGTTTACGTTGTCTGCATGCAGTATTAAAGTCTGGATTTAGGTACCCAGCAGCAGATGCCAAGGTTTGAAAATGTTGGCCTTTCACCTCCCTGGGCCCCCGTTTCCCCACTTATTAAATGGTGCTAATAACATGTCAAAGCAGTGTTGTCAGGCTTAGTTAATTAATGTTTATGAAGCATTTTGAGACCCTTGGCTGGAAGGAACTGTATAAATGCAAAAGTATTGTGTTAATGACATAGCTCCAAGATGGGTCATGGGAAATTGCAACAGGGGACACTCCTTGAGTACCTCTTGTTGCTGCATGCAGTACAGCAAGCCTTCTTCTGAGACTGGAGCCCCCCGTATGTTGCTGACCTTTCTTTGTGGGTCTTCAGTGGCTTGGCTCTCTGG